>NC_133387.1:177721497-178073997 GCF_047511655.1 Castor canadensis | reverse complement strand
TTGTTATTATGAAAAACAACAAAAGCTCATTAGTTCATTCATTCATTCATTCAAAAGCAGTACATTTGAATCTTCCTGGGTTCCAGTCACCATGCTTGGCAGGTGGTCTAAGATGTTCTTGCCCATCAAAAGAGGAAGGAAATGAAGATGACATATTTGAGTTCCACATGGCTGAGGCAGGAGTAAGAAAAGACTTCTGAACCCTATTTTAAATTTGATTTGGCAGGCAAGATTGGAGAGTGTCCCTGGGTTTAAAATGACCATGACTAGCTTGTTTTGTTGATGTTGCTGTAGTTGTAATACTGAGGTTTGAACTCAAAGCCTCACACTTGCTGCAAGGCAGGTGCACTACCACTTGAGCTGCATGCACAGACACGCTTCTTTATGAGTGGGCCTGGCCCTAATCCTCCTATTTAAGTTTCTGTGTAGCTAGGATAACAGGCATGAGTCCTCAGTCCTCACTTATTGGTTGAGATGGGTTCTGGCTAACTTTTTTGCCCTGAATGTTCTGGAACTGTGATCTTCCAAATCTCTGCCTCTTGAGTAGCTAGAGTTACAGGCATGAGCCACTATGCCTGGCTCAGCTTCTTTACTTGATATCACACCTATTCCTAAATCTGTGGGAGAAAAATTACCAAATTACCCACTTGAAGGCCATGTGCATGTGCTCTGACTCAACTTTTCTCAAGAGACAAGATGACTTAGCTATGTGAGAGCAGAAAGACCTTGGTTAAAATGATGAGGAGCAAATCAGCGATCACACTGAGAAGTTGTTACTCTGGTTCACTAGCTTGTGTGAGTCCATTGTTAAATGAACACAGTATAGTAATATACACCATACAGAACACTTGTGGTACTTAAAAAGATAAGTGGGATCTGGCAGAGTGGCTCAAGTGGTAGAGTGCCTGCCTAGCATTTGTGAGGTCCTGAGTTCTAACCCCAGTAACACAGACACACAGACACACACAGACACACACGCACAAGAGATGTAGGAACATGCTGAGCAGGTAGCAAGTTCTGGCTCACAGATAGCTGTTATTAATAATACTGGGTGAGGTGTTTTGTTTTGTTTTGTTTTGTTTTAGATCAAGAATTTAGGGCCAGCCAGGGATATTCCCAAAGAAAAATTTCCAAAGAAGGATGAAGAAGAGGAGGAGGAGAAGGAGGAAAGATCTGCAGTAAATAAAATAAACTCTCACTTGTTAAATTGGGATGGTAGGTGCAAGTATGTCTGGTATATTGTGTTCTTTTGAACACATTAGCCCTTCAACTGTGTGAAGACACAGTCAAAGCCTAGTACATTAGAAGAAGAAATCAAGTCCTTTTCACACACTGAATTTCCTGGGGCCTGATCTTGAGCTTTCAAGCCTCCAAACTTTGAGAAATAAAGTTCTGCTGTTTATACATGACCTCATCTAGGTATTTTGTTACAGTAGCAGAAATGGACCTCCCCCCCACAGAAATGCCTTCATCTTTCCCTTCTATCATATGGGCAAGACTCCCTTCTGCATATGGGAGTCTTGGCTGATGGTTTATCATTTTGCATATATCAACCACTGCCTTCTGGGTGCAAGACTTCTGATGAGAAATCAGAGGAGAACCTTTTGGGAAAATGACAGTGAAGCCCTCTTTCTCCCAGGCTCACGTATGTTAATAATATGCCCATGGTGTCTTAGGGACAAAGCATTTTGGTATGGTATCACCATGTGCATAAAGGGTACCATTGTTTGGACACTAATCCAAACACTCTGGGTTTTAAGAGAAAGGAATTGAATATCCTGAGTGTAGATAGAATGAGATGTATAAAATTACATTTTTAAGAAATTTTCAGATTTGCAATGAGAAGCCACTGAATCATGATACTGACTTTAATTTTTTGTGAGTAAATGAGAGTCTCTATTACCAAGCTATGGCAAGAACTTTTGGAGTCTCCTAAAATTAAAAAGCAAAAGCTATTTGCGGCCCAACCGCTGTTCTGTGTACCCAGTTCTGATTGGTCGATTTCTTGCTCTGACCTCAGAAGGACCCATTGTGATGGAATAATAACTGCGTGTATATAAGGAGGTGGCCTGGGCTGGATTTTTGCTCATATTATGCAGGGAGCTGGTTTGGTGACCTGCTAGAGTGTGTTCACAGTCTTAGCGTTGGTGTTTGTTCATTGTTCTTTGTTGTGGTGGTTTTGTGTTTTAGTTAGCTTTGTTCCAATGAGTGGTGACTGTCCTAAGGGGCTGACTGGCCTCTTGGTTAGCTCCACTAAGGATGTCCTGACCTCTCGCTATCAGGTCACAAGGAACATCGGTAGAGGCAGCTTCGGGCTTGTAAAATTAGCCTTTCATCGTGACACAGGGACTGATGTCGCTGTGAAAGTGCTGAAGAAAGGAACATTTAATGCTTCCATCAAAAGTGAGGTGTCCATTTTGAAGACGCTGCAGCATCCCAACATTGCTCGTCTCATCGAGGTGAAGGAAACAGTCGAGAGGGTTTATCTCATCCTTGAATACGCAAGTCGGGGGACCCTGCTACGGTATGTTCGAAAGTCCCACCACCTGCAGGAGACCCAGGCCCGTGAATTTTTCAGACAAATTTGTTGGGGATTGGCTTATTGTCACCAGCAGGGTGTCGCACACCTCGACATTAAGCCCAATAACATTTTATTGGATTCCACCTACACAATCAAAATCTGTGATTTCGGAATGAGCACCAGGTTCACAGTAGGAGAGCAGCTGTGTCAGGCAGGCGGCGCTTGGTCACACCGTGCGCCTGAAATGTTTCTTTATTGTAAGTACCATGGCCCCAAGGCCGATGCCTGGAGCTTGGGAGTAGTACTGTACTTCATGACTGTGGGAGGTTTCCCCTTTCAGGGCAGAAACTTTCAGGAGCTTCGCAAGAATATCCTGTGTGCAAAGTACCACCTTCCAAGGCGTGTTTCTGCTGAGTTAAAAAACATCCTAGGTCGTCTGTTGACCCGTGACTCCAGCCAGAGGGCCACGGTGGAGGAGATCCTGGAGCATGCCTGGGCCCACCAAGATGCTCCCAGTCCTCCTGTCCAGACCCTGGCTGCATCCCTGAACCCTGCCATATTATCGGCTATGGTTGCCATAGGCTATGACGCTAGAGAAATTGTACGATCACTACAAAATAGAGAAATAAATGACACCACTGCCATGTACCTTTTGTTTGAACAGCGGGCACGCCAGGATTCTAATTGCCCTATGGAACTTGATTCTATACAACCAGTAGTTCCACCTTGCCCGTCTCCTGCAAGTCTTTCCACCCGTCCCGAGACACTAAGGAGGAGAGCCAGCGCACCTGCAAGCCTTAGCTCTTTCTCCTTCTCAATCCTAACATGGAAATTGAATCTGCCCCAGAATGACCACAACTCAGGAAAGAATGGCAGCAAAAGAATCTTCCTGACCACCAGTCCCCTCTTCACCCCGCAGAGGAGAAGCCCAAACGCCAGCAGAGTCCCCCCACATGCTTGCGTGGAACTCAAAGGAGGCAAGTCATCTGAGCATAAGTGCTCTGCACAAAATGCCCTTCCAGTTGGGCAGCCCCAGGAGGTGATCAGAGGTGCTGAACGCAACAGGAGCAGGGGCTGGAGAGGAGCCGCCAGGAGGATAGTCACCACCCTTCTCAGAATGTGCTGTTTTCCTTCCTGTTCAAATGTATGCCACCGAGGAGGGCAAGCGGATGGTAATGGAGAGCAAGAGGACCTTACCACAGCCTTGAGGAGGGGGATCCCTCCTAGGTGTGGACTGAAATAGTGACAATTGGAGGGGCTGGACAGAAGTTCAGCTAGCCGGTGTCCAGCAAGCCCCAGAACTCACACACTCCGGCGCCAGGTATGCCCAGCAAAGGCATCCAACCCACCTGGGGAAAACTGCAGAAACGAAAAAGGTAGGTGCCCCAAAGTGAGACACCCACTGTACGGGGACCCAACCCTGATGGTCCATTTTGTTCTGTGACCTCAGAAGGAGTCACTGTAAAGGAGTGTATAATGAAGTGGCCTTGGTTCCATTTTTGTTCACATGGTGCAGGAAGCTCTTGCTTGGTGACCTACTAGACACACAGAGCTAGTGTGTTTGTGCTTTTGGTGTTTGGCTTTTAGTTTTGCTTATTTTTCTTGGTTATTTTATGTTTTGTTGTTTGATTTGTTTTTGTTTTGTTTTGTTTTCCGTTTTTTAGTTAGCTTGAATCCTCGACTCCACACTCTGATTTCTGTAAATATCACAGGAATTTCAAAATCATAATGAAAAGCATTCTGCGGTTTCCCAAAAAGGAACCTCACAAAAATGAAACTCACAAAGTGGTTTTCTGGCTAGTATTTATTTAGCAAAACAGAATAAAGTAGGGAGGAGAAATAGAATTGGAAAGAGGGGAAGGTCCTGCTGATATGCAGGATTTGGGAGCAGAGAAGTTCCAATAGTATTCTCATCATGCTTGTTTGCTTGGCCAAGGACTAGCTGATTCACACAGTGGTCCTTTAAAAACATTTCTCCTCCCATCCATGCAAAACAGATTTGCTTTTGTTTTAATAAAAACACCTCAGAAGCATTTCCTGTATAATATTCCTTCAAAAGAGTTGAGATGTTCTGTGGCATCTCTGGTGTCCTGAGATCAAAATAAGCGTCATGTCTTACTTAACACAGAAGCATCAGCCACCCAGTCCTGGGAAGACGGTATTCCAGGGCCAGGCCGAGTGCCTGGACCTCACAAATCTACTCAGAGGACGACTGTGGTAGCCATAGGAACATCCAGTAGTGAAGATGCAAATGATTCTGTGAAGTGAACTGAGATTACATTTTGAGGCTGGGAGGTGCTCTCAGAATTAAAGGAAATTGAACACTGGGAAGCAGACTTATTGGGAAGGAAGACTGGAGAAAGCTAGATGATGGGTTCAATGTTTGAAAGAAGCATAAGTTCTAGTGTTCTAGGGTACTGTAAGGCAAATGTAACTATCATGCATGCATTGTAGATCAAATTATCTAGAAGAGAGCACTCTGAATACTTATCACAGAATGATAAATGTTGAAGGTGATGGATACGGTAATTACCTGAGTAAATCCTTATCCAATGTATACATGAATCAAAACCTCACACTTTATTGTACCTAGTTTAAATGTAAAATTATTATGTTTCGGTCAAAAAATAAGAAAAAAGTAGATTTACAAAGTAATACGTTGGAGGGTGAGTGTCAAGAAAAGAAGAGAGTTTACAAGGAATGAATACAACACCAATGTTCTGAATTACATTTCTCATTCAATCCAATTGAGTGTGGTGTATTAGAAAACACAGACCAGGGTGTCAGGTCATTTGTATTTTAGCCCTGTGACTAATTTGAAGGCAAGTCCCTTAGTGCTTTTAGGTATTTAGTGTTTCCTTCTGTCAAATGAGGGAGCTGGGTTAACCAGTTGCTCTGTAAGCTTCCCTGTGCCACTAATACTGTGCTATCCACTTCTGTCTCTTACTTAACTTTCCTTAGTTTTCATACATTTCATGGTCTTATGGCTTATACTTAGCTTTCTCCAGTTGAGTAACGGTGTGTTATGTGGGGGTGCTGGGCATAGTGGGTCACTCTTGTAATCCCAGCTACTCAGGAGGCAGTCCAATGCTGGCCCAGGCAAAAGCTCAGGTCCTTATCTGAAAGAAGAAGAAGAAAAAAAAAAAAGGCAAAAAGGATAGTGGTGTGGTTCAAATTGTAGAGTGCTTCCCATCAAGCATGAGGCCCTGAGTTCAATCCCAGTATTACCAAAAAAATGAAAAGAATTTAAAATTTTTAAAGAATTGTTACTTTTTTTTTAAAAAGTCTACTAATTTCTACTTTTTTCTTTTCTGACAGTACTGGGGTTTGAATTCGGGGCTTTGCACTTGATAGACCCTCTAGCACTTGAGCTACTTTACATATCCTTGAGTTGTTTTTAATAGAAATATTTTGCTCAACCATTTATATTGTCCTATCACTCGTTGAAATGTAGTTTTTTCATTGGTTTTGTTGTCCTTTCCCTTGTTCTTAAACCAGAATGAAGTTAAAAATGATAACTTTTTTTTTCTGAGGCACTGGAGTTTGAACCCAGCACCTTACATGTGCTAGGCAGGTGCTCTACCATTTGAGCTATTCTACCAACCATTTTTCATGATGGGTGTTTTCAAAAAAGCACCTCAAGAACTATTTGCCAGGGGCTGCCTTTGAAATGTGATGTTCCCAATCTCTGCTTCCTGACTTGCTAGGATTAGAGGCATGAGCCACCTTGCAGGCAAGAATGAGAATTTGTAAAATGTTCATTAGTAGTTAGCCTGTGCACTTGATGTCTTTCCCATATAGAGCTGTAATTTAGGGTGCTATTAGTGTTTGTGACTATAAGTAACCTTAGCATGTCTCACATGGTCTTATTTGTCAACAGCTTTTGAAACATGTTTAGGAAAATATATCTTAGAAAAGAAAGCCTTCAGTTCTGTAAAGAGAGAATTGGTTTGTCAGCGGGAGGTTCAATTTCACCAGCCTTAAAAGCTCTGATTTGAATGCCCTGCCAGGCAGACAGATGAGGGACAGCGTGCCACGGTCATATAGAAAGAAGAGGTAACTCGCTGTTCATGAAAAAAAGGTTGGCCGTTATTTTCATAATGGGTAGAAGATGAAAAGTGGTTTATGAATTAACTAAGAGTGATGTCAGAGGCGGGAGAAACTTTGCGTTTCCAAGGCATCGCATATTGGGGTCCTCTTCTACCTGCCATCTTGAGTGGACTTCCCCCCACCCCGGCGCTTTTCAATGATCGAAGTGTCTTTCTGAGCAGCAGCTTCTGGAACCAGCGGCTTCGTGGCAGGCGGAGTGGGACCCCTGGCAAGGCGGCCAAGTCCAGGTACGTGGGTGGTTGCGCTCTTTTCTCCCGGTGTTGTGAGGGCCACTGCGACAGACCCTGGTTCCGCTGTCATTGGCAGCCAGGGCGGGGTGGGCGGGGTCGGCCGCCCCACGCGCCTGAGCACTGGTGACGTCACGCGCGCGCCAGCCGCGAAGTGTGGTGGGCGGGGCGGCGCCGAGTGATGTGGTTCGCGGGGCGGGTCTCGGCGCTCAGCTACTTGGCTGTTCCGGCTCCTCCCCCTTCTCGCCGTCGCCTGGGTCCCGCCAAAATGCGGGAGTAGGTGGCAGCGGACCTGCGGACCCGGTTCCTGGGGGAGTCTGTGGAGAACCTGAACAAGTCCCAGCTGAAGATGGGCATCTGGGGCGGGAAGCGCGAGGGCGCGGGGCCGCCGACACCCGGCCCGCCAGGCCGTCCGGTGACAGCCACGGGCTCCGGAGGAGGCGGGAGCGCGCCCGCGCCACCTCGTCCTCTCCCCGCGTCTCTGCCCACCCGCGATCGGCGCTCAGTAAAGCGGCTCCCAAGAAAAGGAAAGGAAATGGCCTTTCTCACTCATCTTCGCCAGCATCTTACAGCAGGTAGGACCTGGCTTCCTCTTCTGAAGGGCCTGGGAGGGACAGGCAGGGAAGATATCTTAAAAAGTACCGAAGTGGCTCTGTTTTTTTCACAGTTTCACTCTATGCGAATGGACGAGGGCGTGACTTTTGGGTGTTGGTTGCCTCTGTTTTTAGTCGCAGTTTTGGATTAAGCTTTTTGTGTTCTGTTAAGAACATTGACCCAGGGAGTCAGGAGACGCGGGTTTTATTAGAACTGTCACAAAGTAGTTGTAGCACCTTGGACAAACCACCTCATCACTTTAGACTTCATTTCCTTGTATAAAGTGAGGGAAGGTTAGATTGAAGATCTGTATGGTGCCCAGTGGTGGTAAAATGCACCTTCTGAGTTTCTTTTCTGTTTTGAAAAGAGTAGATTTTTAAAGTCCTGAAATGACCATTTTGCAGTGCCATCTCTTGCATATGTTTTCCCCTGCAGCACTGTCCTTCCTTCTGGTAGTGCTCCTGACATAAGCCCTTGACGCTGCTTTCCTTTTTGCTTAGGCCTGTGTTGTGCTAATTTTAGAAACCCTTTTCATTTTTGGATTTTTTTTTCTACATCTCTTAAAATACAGAGATCAAAAGTGGAATCTACAAATACACAGGCCACTCAAGGCTGGTTCTGATTCTTCTTTGCTATTGGTATTTTAATCCCCAAAGGAAGTAAATTTACTGAGTTTAAGTCCTGTACCCTTTCTGTTCTGCTGTTTGGAAGAGAGTGTGATGTTCTGAATACAGCATCGAGCATTGAGGATTGGAGTGCTGACTCTGCCACTTACTAGGTCGCCATAGTATTCTTAGGCCAGTCATTTAACCTCATTAAGTCTCAGTTTCTCTTTTGTAGTAAAGATGTCCTTGCTGCTGCCCAAGAGGCTGTGAGAATCTAGTCATGTAATAGAGCTGAAAATGTTTTCTAAAATACAAGTTTATTTTTATTTACTTTTTGCTGGAGAGTATGCTAGGCAAGACCTCTCCCACTTGAACTATGTCCCCAACCGTTTTGGGGTTTTTTTTGTTTTTGTTTTTTGAGATAGGGTCTCCCTAACTTTGCCAGGGCAAGCCTCAAATTTTTGTTCCTACCTCCCAGGTAGGATCCTGTCTCCCAAGTAGCTGGGATTATAGGTGTGCATACAACACTTGGCCTAAGTTTACATTCTTATTGTAGTTGCTTCCACTCCACTCCAGCATTAAATGCATTCTAAATCAGTTAAGTCATATTGATTGAGTACCTGCTATGAGGAAAAGAAGTAAGGAGTTCACGGTGAGGTTGGGGATATATACAAGGTTAAGTGATAAGTACTGGTAAAGGTACAGCATAAACTACTGTGGAAATTTGGAGAGATTGTTTCTGGTGGGAGGTGTTTAACATCACTACATTTCTTGTGTTCATTTTGGAGGTTCTTACTTGTTTAAAAGGCATTCTTGGACTTAGGCAGCCATGTTACATGTCAGTTCCATTTGATTCATAAATACATTAACTTGTTTGTTTTCTGTGAGTTAGAAACTATTACTTTCTCCTTTTTTCTTTTTAAGATGATTCTAACCCTTGTTGATTCTAACCGTTGTTGTCACTTTGTAATTTAATGGGATTTACAATCATTTCCAACTTCTGGCTTATTAACACAGATTATCAGGTAAATTTTTTTTTTTTTGGTGGGACTGGGGTTTGAACATGGCTTCATCCTGCAAAGCAGACCCTCTATCCTTGAGCCACCCCTCCAGTCCATTTTGTTCTGGTTATTTTAGGGATGGAGTCTTGTGAACTGTTTGCCTAGACTGACTTGAACCACGATCTTCCTGATCTCAGCCTCCCAAGTAGCTAGGATTATGGGCATGAGCCACCAGTTGGGTTTACACTTTCAGGGGTATTTCTTAAGTTATCCTTTAAGATCGATGTTATGTGTCGCTTTTCAGCAGCGTGTGCTCATCTAAAATGTTTGATCATTATATTGGGGCTTCTGTAAAGCAAGACTATACCTGTAGCTTTCCTTATTCTTAAGGCCTGCCATTCCTGCTCAGGAGACCACAGAACTTTCCTTCCTGTCCCATACCTTGGTGTCTTTGGACTTTATGAGGTTGAGAGCCATCTGATGGTGGGATTGGCTGTTGTTTCCTTGTTGGCAGTCAGGTGTATCCATCTCCCATCATTAGTCATCTTGACCTCCCCTTTTTTTCTTAAAAGATTAGACACAAATATTTGCTTTTCTGTTTTTTGTAGAAAGTTCCTGTGGCCTTTGTGTAGCTATAACAGTAAAGTTGCTTGTATGTGTATGCAATTCCTATTTTTCCTTGAAGGAAATCTCCTTTTCATACTTGGTTAAATGCAAACCTGTGATCAGTCCCAGCATGGTGGAAGCTGAGGCAGGAGAATGATGAGTTGAGTCCAATCTGGGGTACATAGCCAGACCCTGGTCTCCCTCCCCCCTCAGAAAGGAATTTTGGTATTCATGGGATATGTAAAGAAACTGCTGCGTCCGTGTTTGTGAGAATAATTTGTGGTGGAGTGGGAAATGCTTGCTTTAGAAGTGCCTTCTGGCTGGGGCATTCATCTGTGAAGCAATGAATGCACTTTAACCTCTTTCCCTGGGTTGGCATTAATCTGAAAGCTGTTGCTGTTCCTCCCTTCTCTTTGTATTAGGACTCATGGCTCCTCTTTCAGTGCAAATAATTATAGAATGAGATTGCTATAGTTACTGTTTGTTAGATCATGTTCACTGTTTTCAGAGAGGAAGTATGCATTTGTTAGACTGTGGATAGCAGAAATCTTTGTTATTCTTGTGTATGTGTAGGTAAGGTAGATAATAGGTCTAGGAAGAATTTACATAAAAATATTGAGCTCATATTGACTTTACTATTTCCCTTCATTTTATTTTTCCATTTCCCTTATAATTTGTAGCATAATTCCTCATAACAGTTAATATCTGAGACGGGGCATGGTGATGCTTGTCTGTATTCCCAGCTACTCAGGAAGTGGAGATCAGAAGTATTGTGGTTTCAGGCTAGCCCAGGCAAAAAGCTATTGAAACCTTATGTCAAGAAACAATCTCGGCATGGTAGTTCATGCCTGTAATGATTTGAACTGGGCCCTGGGGAAAAATGGGACACACTTATCTGAAAACTAACTAAAGCAAAAAGGGCTGGAGGTATGGCTCAGGAGGTAGAATGCCTGCCTAGAAAGCACAAGGCTCTGAGTTCAAACTTCAGTACTGCCCAAAAAGTAGTATATAATATAAAAACTAGAAAATACTGAAAGCCATTAATAAAAAAGTCATTCTCAATCCTGCCACCCAGTGACAGTCACTTGTAATCTCCCTGTAGGTTTTTCTAAATATTCTTCTTTAATATTTTAGCCATATTGGTAATATTCAGTGTTCAATGTATCAAATATCACCTATTCTTCAAAGAACAAAAGGTCAGTGCAATTGAAACAGCCCTCTTTGTGTAAGGGCATTCCTGATTTGATACTGCACATGTTTGTATTACTTCCTTACCAGCTATTATGCAGATAACTCCTGAGCACTCCTGGCGAACTTGACCCACCAGTTGAGTTTCTTGGAGGAAAAGTCAGGACTCATGCATAGGTTTGCAAGTCTCCATATGGACCTTAGGCCTTGTTAACTATTTCAATGGCTTCAAATAGGTATCACCAGCTGTGCAGATCTCTTTTGATATCTTGAACAGAGGTCTCAATTGTAATTTTGTTCAATTCGTTGTGCAATAGAATCAAACTGGAAATATTTGTCTAGTTTTTGTAATATTAGAGCATGTAATACTTAAGAATTTTACCCCAAGTGCTGAGCACGTGTCAGTCTTCCATGATTACTTTAGTACCCTGACATCTGCGCAGTAATGACATCTGTCAGTTCTGCCTCCCAGATCATTCTGGTTTTTTTTGGTGGGACTGGAGTTTGAACTCGGCTCTGCACTTACAAAGCAGGCATTCTACTGCTTGAGCCATACCTCCATCTCCTAGATCATTGTTTACTTTGACCCTGAGCCGCCTTTTAGGTTTTAATTTCTTTTCAGTGTGTTATAGAAGCTACCAGATTGCATTCTTTACTTTCTCTCTTATCATAATGTTGTTGTGTTTTTTGCCCATTTGTGAGGCTTCTTTCCTGCTTTTCTTCCTTTATTGCAGCTTTGAACAACTTATTTTATAAAATTAGAAAATTTCATATTCTCAGAAAACAGCTTTTTGAGCATTATGATGTCTCATCTTACATGTTTTTGTTGATGCTGTGGACACACAAACCCCTTTAATACTGTATAACTCTAGGTGTTCTGTGAATGTTTACCCTTGTCTTTCTACGTTTTTTTGCTCTGAAATATAGGTGTATTATGAAGTCTGCCTTCTCCCTGTACATTTAGTTTTCAGGCCCTTCCTTCACCATGTGTTCTTAGCTCTTAGAATTGTTTTTATTGTATCTGATACTACATTAGTGACAGATAAATGGTGTATTAGTGCTGAATTTTTCCTCTTTTTTACAGATAATGTGGCTTTACATAATCTACAGATAAAAGAAAATGCTCTGGCAAGTTTTTTTTCCTAAGTTACACTAAAAATTCAGTTAATTTGGTAAGCTCTTAGAAACCACTGGTTACTAGGCATCTGGTATCAGAAGCCAGATAAAGTGATTGAATCCCTAAGGGAGGGATTATTTAACTATTTGCCATAGGAAAATCTGAGATTAAAGATTCAGAATTTTTTTCTAATGATCAAAATAGTATGTTTTTGAAAATGGAATGTTTTTCTATGACCTAATTTGACTATGTATCTTTGTAATGTACATTTTTCTGAGAGGAATTTTTTTCAAAATTATCCTTACATGTTTTTCAGGTAAATAAGACCTTTATATTAACAAGCTATCTAATAAATACTTGTACTTTTGGAAATACTGTATGGATAGTCTAACCTTAGAGTATTGTGGCAATATTAAGAGGTAAAACAGAACTTTTTACTCCCACTTCAGTAAGTCACTTCATCCCTTACTACTGAGCTGAAAGCAAAACCACACCCCTCCCCCAGTTAGGTTTAAATTTGTGCTATTGTGCTTATCTTTATTTAGTTTATTTAGTGACGTAAGAAGTCTTTTCATTAAGGTTTCAGGTTTCTGAAAATGAAGGAAATTAAAAATATTGAGAAATTTCCAGTTTCTTAATATTCTTGAGCATCAGTGTAATCATCCTAGAGTAGACTATACAGCAGCAGTGCATCTGTGACTTTGTGGCTAGACTAATATGACAAGGAGTGCCTGGCACACAGCAGCACTCAAATTAGTTAACCATTCTTTCCCTCTCTTTGCATGGCATGCCACAGTGTAAAAATTTATCTAAAAATTTAGAAATCTTGCTAGAGTTTGGAATAAAGCTCATTTTTCTCAATTTATGATAATTTATAAAAACGTATGAATAGAATAGTGGGGGAAGATATGTATGTGTGTGTGTTTGTGTGTGTGTATGTATGTGTGTATATATATTTATATATTTTTTATATGTAACATAGTTAGATGAGAAATTGAACCTTGTGCTAGCTGAATTAGAATTTTGGTCATAATTAAATGTCATAAAATGTTTCATAATTTATATTCTCCTTTCCCCATTTTGCCAGATTGTTGAGATTTTACTTTGATATGTGTCCTTTACATTTATTTGGTGTGGAAAAATTCTTCAGGAGAATAAAAATGAGAATGAGACCAGTGATTTAGAAATAAGCAGTTTCTGGTTTGTCTCCTGTTCTAGGTGAATTCTTTTATATTTATTTTTTCTGCTCTGGGTGGGCAGAGCTGATTTCTTGTTGCGGTTTGCAAAAGACTTTTGCCAACAACTATCATTATTTTCTTCCATTCCTGTTCACCTAGAATGCAGGAGTGATCGGATGATTGGGCATACTGATTATTTTAACTAATTGTAACCTAACGCACTACATTTCAGTGGCCAGATTTCCAGAGCGCTCATATACATTAAGGCAGCAGCTAGTAGAAAGTTTACTGACTGGCTAAACTTCTAATAATTCTGAAGACTTAGCTGATCATAGCAAGTACCAGTTACTGTTTAGTACTCTGAATAAAAAGTCACTTGAACTTTCTGGTAGTTTGGAACCTACCTGAGTGAATCTTTTTTGTTTGTCCTGTGTCTGTAAGCTAACTAAATGAAATGCTCATTTAGTAAATAACATGTTGGGAATCGATCTTTTCTTGTTTAACTGATTTATTTGTTCATTTACCAAATATTTTATTTGTGAGGGAATTGTTCAGTTAACTGTTTTCAACTAGTTTGTGTGAAGGACTATTTGTTCTAATGTTTCAGACAGAGTACTTCAGTTCTTGAACTTAGATTTTGATTCGATTTATTACAAGTAACCGTTTTATCTAATAATTTTCTTCACAGATGTTTTTCTTATTTATAATTTTACTTGTGAATTGTTTGTTGCAGAGTCAAAGTTTAATAAAAACAGTTTTAGCTATAAAACATCCTGTATTAGTTATTCAAATACAGACAATGTGTTTTTTGTTCTTCTTTAGAGGTATATTTTAAATGATGAATGAAAGTAAGTTTTTGGAGTACTTAATAATTTAAGTTGTCTTTTAAATGTTTTCCTCCTTTTGAAGAGTGAATTAGATGTTCCTTTTAAAGTCAAGGCTGGCTAAATTGGTTAAGTACTTTACTCTTCATTTGAATTATCCTCAGTCCTTTTAGTTTTTTATTTTACGTGTGCTATTCAATCTAAGAAATCTTTATTCATTTGACCAAAAGTGTGAGAGATTTTTAGGTTATGTTAATTTCAGAGTTTTTAACCTAATATAAATTATATATATTACCTACATACTTCAAATTTTTAAACAAAAGATTAGAAAATTATTCTGTAAAATGAAAGGACATTTGAATCACCGTCATATTCTTCAGGCTTTTTTGTTCCACTGCACAAAATAAGTCTTCATTTTCAAAACTTATAACCAAATTTGGTATGCTTTTTCTTTATATCTGAAAGTAGTATAACTTACAAATTTTATTAACTAATCTTTAAATTAAGCTGATTTCCCTCATGTTTTGTTCAACAACCATTTTCATTTGATATATTATGCAGCAATGTGGTAGGGAGGAAATGTAAGTGTAGAGTATTTGCAGCTGAACCCTTAACACTAAGACCATTCCTAACTAAGCATGTATGTTTGCTAGAGAAATTTTTCAATAGGAAATTTAATCTACAAAGCTCTCCTGACTAGTCCATAGTACCTGATTTTTTTACTTAAAAAAAGTGGATAGAAAAATTGCAACCCTAGATACCTTATTCTAATGTTGGAGTTTCACTTAGGCCACCTACTTCCTCCTGCCTCCAACACAATTTTTTGGAATTTTATGAGGACTTTCACTAATAATTACATGGATATAACTGTTTAGGTCATTTTATATTTGTTATGAAGGAATATTTTCATGTTTTTATCACATGAAGTAGAAGACATTGCCTGAAATTAAAGCATCTCTATCAGATGTGCTCACTGTAGTCACGTGAGCAGTGCTCTAGAAGTATTGTTATTGCCCCACATGCTTAATTGACAGCCTACAACGTAGAAGTTACTACCATTCATTCATTGTTTTAGGTTTGAAATATTTATAAGCACATGCCATGTGAAAGACTGCAAGTTGCTGTGGGAGAGGCAAAGGCGAATATGATATCTTTGTCTTCCAGAAAGTTGTGAAGATTTAAAATTAGGACATAGATTGAAATTCTGTTTCCAGTGTACTGGATGAGTGATAGTAACTAAAGAAATTTTGTATTACACACTGTATTCTTACAAGGAGGTTTATTAATGGCTCAAAATTTGTTCTTTTTGTTTTTAAAGTATCAAAAGAATTTATTAGCTTCTCCAGGTTTACTCACTGAGTTACAAGAGACCCATATCATATAAGGTTGCAAGCATGTTTTTCTTTTTTTGCCTTTTTTTTTTTAGGAGCATTATATTAGTCACTAGATTTCTGCTGAGGTTGAAATATTATTCTTCACCTGTAGAGTCATTTTGTCTAAGTAAGCTAATATGGTTTCATTTTCTAAGTGCTAGCTATATTTAAGGGTGTCCCTGAGTTATCCTTTGATTTAAATTTAAGAAATAGTTCCTGATCTGTAAAAGGAGACAGTAATCTAACTAACTGAATTCCCAGACCTCTTTGAGATCTGACACATAATGAGTTACAGTAAAAGGAACAAAGACAGATGTAGAAATGTTCTTTTTTTAAAGGAGCATTTCATACTTTTTTAGTCTTATCACTAAAAAAGCCATCAAATAAATTTTGTTAGGCGATGACTACAAATAATATCCACTACAAATAATATCCCATAAGTATGCGTGTTACTCAATGTAAAATCATCAGACTTAGAGGTGACTCTGAAGTGTCCTGGTATTACTTCCAGATTTCCCCTGACCTCAGAACCATTTAAAGAAACTCAGCAGGTTTACAAGCCAAAGAGAAATTATTGTTATTATTATTATTATTGGTGCTACTGGGGTTTGAACTTGGCCTTACACTTGCTAGGCAGGTTCTCTACCACTTGAGCCACTCCCCCAACTCTATTTTGTGTTGAACATTTTCAAAATAGGGTCTCACAAAGTATTTTCGCAGGCTGGCTTTGAACTGAGATCCTCCTGATCTCTACCTCAGAGTAGCTTGGATTACAGATATGAGCCTTCAGTGTGTAGCTTCCATTCATAAGGGAGAAATAATTTGATGTTTTAACCCTGGAGTAAATTCACAGGTAGCACTGGCTTGGTTACATCGCTATTCAGGTGATCAAAATATCCTCCCTTACATAACATTTCTTCTTCAGCTTGGTATACTATAAATTATGAACTTTGAGGATCTTCATTTAAAAATGCCAGAGGTTCTAGTGTGTCTCTGTCCTTCACAAATGAGTTTAATCAGATTATTTTCTCCTAAACATTTTGATCAGCAGCACCAAGAAAACCAAAGCATTAAAAGTATCATTATTTAAAAAAATTATGAGGAAGGGTGGTATTTTAGTTTTGGAACATGGAAAACTTTAGTTGTAGGTAAGGTTTGGGCAGAATTGCTCTAGCATTATTTAGGGCAAACTGGGCCATTAGCTGCCTAGCGACCTGGAAAGAAGGTCACTAAAGATTGGGAAGAGGATAAAGAAAGAAATATGAGAAGAAACCCAAGGCAGATTTTACACATTTCAAAATTGAGTTGTCTTCTCTCTTCTGTCCTGTATTGTCTTTTCTCCCGTTTAATAATAGTTGGGCCTTAGTTTATCTATGTTGTGTGTGAAAGTTTTTGTGGGCTCATCTCTGAAGGACCTGACATTAATTCCATTATTTCTAAGGGGAAAAATGTGTTCTGCTTCCAAGTGATTTATAAATATAACTGACCTGAGTTGCATAACATTATTTACATGACATATATAACATGACAGTACTTGATAGTACATGATGCAAAACAGTATGCCTTGCCTTTAGGCTGGCCATTTACAATCGTGGCAATTTGACTTACTGTCCAAATTCTGGTACTTGAGAATTGGCTTGAATTCCTGGGATCTTGCACAGATATTTACAGGTCATCTCTAAGGTTTTTGTTGGTGGGGGTAGAAGAGCATGTGCAGTAGTGAGGTGTCATGCACTGAGTTCTGGTTCCAGCATCCTCACTGACTTAGTTTTCCTTTTTTTTTTTTCAAAATTGAAATAACAGATATTTTATTTATCTTACAGTTTGGGAATATTAAATGAGGTAATAACTATCAAAAAATTTCAAAAATTAATGTGAATATTTATTGTTGACAGTAATATTCAAAGATCTTTGTAAACTTATTTTAGTTCCTTAATTTTTTTCTGAGTGATATACCTAATGTATTCATGGAGAGTCTTGTTACACTTTTACTGGAAAGTGAGAAATTTGTAGCCTCTTGAGCAGTAAAATAAGGATATAAAATTCAAATTATGTTTCTTTAGATAAATGAACTTTGAAAATTCCTTGGAAAAACATTTATGAAGAAGCAGGTGTTGCTACCCTACATGTATTATAGCTGAGATTGTCCCTGGAACAAGTATGTATGTTGCTGTTTTGTTAATCATTCCTACATCACAGTGAAATTAATTTGTTATCTGAGATAATATTCTAATATATTTAATAAGAGATGATAATATAAATAAATAAATATACATATATGGAACACATATATATGCATTTTATGTATGTATTCACATATGTTACTATAGCTGCATATAAAATTTTTTATGGTATTGAAAAGAATAAATTAAACCTATTTTAAATTTATTCAGATACTTTGCATCTGAAGCTTGCTTTTGAGATGCATTAGCAGATTTACTATTAAGGAATAAAAAATAAAGTTTTAAGAATGTACTGAGGATGTGGTAAGTTACAGATTTTACTTGGAAAATTGGAAAATTAATTTTTTCCTCCTTTTGTTCTGATTTTAAATGAATGTTTCTGTTCAAAAATATGTGTGACATAATTTTTGATGGAAATGATAGTATTTTAATTTAAATGAGTATTTAAAAATATTAAAGTAGTAGCTTCTGTTTTTAATGTTCTTTTCAGTTAGGTGTATTTATCTAACTGATAGGAAAAATTTGGATGTTTTAGGGAAAATTACTTTTAATTTTTCCACTACAATGCAAATATAATTTTTAGTTTTGCATTTTTCTTATCAGTCTTTAGCATATAAAAAATATGTAAAGTAATAGTTACCATATTATATATACATTGATCTGGCTTTATCACCTAATGTATACACTTTTTATATGTTTCCCAGTTTTCACGGTGAAGTGACAATTTTGTATGGCTATCTGATACTCCACTAAGGGCTACCTACTGTTTTCTGTAGTTAGCAAACCCAGTAAATATCTCCTCTTTGTAGACAATTTTTAGTTGTTTGGATTATTTCCTTAGTATACATTATCAGACATAAGAAAATCAGAGAAGAAAGATTTTATATCTATATTATATATATATGTACATATATAGCTGATTTATGTCCCTGAACTACTTTCTTAAAGGTTTTTTTTGTCGATGTACATTGATACCAGGTAGTATTCAATGTTACATCATTTTTATACTTAATAAAAATGTCACTACTGAGGTATAATAGCTGTCAATATTCTCGTACATTTTTGTCTTCTTTGTTTCTTGCTTTTAACTGTCTATGTAACCTTCTCCCTCCTTTCTTTTTTCCTGTCTCCTGTTCTCCTTGTAATTTCTTTCCCTTCATTTTTTCCTTTTTGATATAAGCTTCATAAATAAATAGGAATCATTTATTTTTAAACTTTTTCAAAACTAGTCTAAATAGTACAGAAGAGTTTTTGGACTTACAGATAATAACTTATGTTACATGTACATACTTGTAATGAGGCTAAATTTTTCCCTTCATTTATTTATGTATAATTCTATTTCCTTTTGTGTAAATTAATTATATATTTTTAGGTATTGAAAATGATGCTGAGAAAGAAGAAAAATCCTTTCAAGATATTAAACAGAAAGAGCTTTCTGGAATTGAAGATGCCCTTCAAAAAGCAGCAGAGAAAGGTAAATAAGTTAGTATTTTGGATTACTTGGATATATCTATATTTTATATATGTTTAATGTGACTGAAAGATGGTACTTTCATAGGCCTTCTTAAGCTACTAAAGACAGAATCTTTTAAAATTCTCTCTGAAAATACTGATTGTAAATATTTTAGTGACACATTGCCTTTTTTCTGTGATTGATTTATTTCACTGCCAGTTTGATCCTCTCTTTTCAGTTAAATAGCACAGTAAAACTGCTACTTTAGGAGACTTCAAATTCTGTAAGTTCCTGCAGGCCTCTTTGTTTTGGTCAAAAGTTAAGACATTCCTTGTGTGCATTCTTGTGTTTTTGCAAGATAAGAGGTTAAGATATTATTACAGTGAAATGATATTTAGAGAAAGTGTTGCTGTAACTTTAGTTCTACCTGTTTCTTCCTATTGTATAGGATATCTAAAAAATCTTACTACTTTTAGGCCTCAAAAGTTTCAACATCTTCAAGTTTTAAATTTTGTTTTTTATCTAAATATAAATGTGGTGGCTTATTAGTTGAAATTTGATTTTGGTGAGGACAGAATTAGGCATTTGAACTTTTTCTATGATAGGTAAGACTAGGTCATCACTGGTTATTTTAAGAACCCCAAGGACATCAGAATGAAATAGCAGTTGTCAGATTCTTTTAACAGTGTCTTCAACACTTTTGCTTTAACATCTAACAAAGGGTTTATTTTCTCATTTCAAATACATTAAATATTCTGAGTGAGATAAGTCAGTCATTTGCCTAATCTTTCAAAGAAAAGTTGTTTTATACAAATACTGTACCTATGCTTAGTCTAAGTTTGCATGGTGTATGCTTCAGTGTATTAATAAATGGTGAACTTGGTTTCTGAAATTAAACTTTTTATTTGTAATTTTCTGAATTTTTAAAAAAACTTTTGGTTGAGAAAGCAAGAACAGGATGAGATGAAAAACAGTAGTCTGTAGAGTGATAAGGTGAAGGACTTTCCCAATGTCTGATCTGTTTATCTCTTTTAAGTCAAATCATATCCCAGTTGCTGATTGGAATACAGGATTTATTAGTATTTGCATCATTTTTGGGTCGTTTGTTGGCATGTTAACGTACACCGCTGACTTATTTTTTTTGTAAATTAACTTACCTTTGTTTTTTTTCATGTACTACATGCATTTTGCCTGTTATGCAAGTGTTGCTGTTATTTTACTGTTACCATAAACCATCTATTGTTCTTCTTCACTAATCTGTTGTTTTCCTTGGAGTTCTGTCTTTGAACTGTTTTGTTTCATTTTTGCAGTGCTGTGGAAATAAACCCAGGTCACACATGCCAGGCAAGAGAGATCTACAACTGAACTTTTTTTTTTTTAATTAACTGTTCTCTGTGTCCCTTGCTTTATTTTTTGCCCCCCCTCCCTCTAGTTTTCCTTTTTTGCTAGATAAAGGATACAGTGAGTAGCTTCAATCATAATTCTGAAAATTCCTCCAAGGCTGAATGCCTTTGTATTTTACTTCTAGAATTGCTTTGTCTGGCATATACTACTAGGTTTATAATTAGGATTTTGAAGACAATGTCTTCTAGCTTCTACAGGCTTTTGAAATATCAAATGTCAGTCTGCTGTGTACATCCTTGGAACAGAAAAATTAGAATATCCTTGAACAGTGTTGTCAAACCCTTCACATTTGAATTGGGCAAGTGAATTGCTTAAGGATAAGCAGGAAAAATTGTTGAGTCCTGTGAAAGAGGTATACAGTATGGGAGCTCAGAATGAACATACTGTGTTCAGCCAAAGAAATCAGGATAGACAATGTGAAGTTATGTATTTCAGCGGGGTGTAAAGAATGCAGAAAGGAGAGGGCATTCTAGGTAGAGGGTACTGTAAAGGAGGAGAAGTGTAGAGCATCTATGGGGAACAGGTGATGACTTGGTAGGTGATAGAGTGTAGTTGGATATAAAGTTAGGAAGCCAAGTTTAGGTCAATATAAAGAGATTCGAGTGGTTTAATGATGAAGATAATGATAATGACAATGACAGCTGACATTTCTTGAACATTTACTAATGCAAGTCACTGTTCAAAATGCCGTATGTGAATTAACTCATATCACAGTTAGCACCCTATAATATCAGTGCTGTTATTTCTGTTTTACGGTTGAAGAAGCTGTGAATGTCAAATAAGTTGTCCTAGGTCACATAGCTAGAACACGGTAGAAGCAGAAATTATATTCAGTCTGGCTCTAGATCCTGTATTGTTAACCCTGTGCTATAGTGCACTTAGTCTGTAGCTGCTGAGGGGGTCAGAAAGTTTTCCTTTTTCTTTCTTCGTAATCCAGGGAGTGGCTGATCAGAGCTGTGTTGTATGGAGGTTAAACTTGTAGTGATGTCTACCTAAGCTAGATTTGGGGAGGGAAATTGTACTTGGTGCTTCTCACAGTCATTAACAGAAAGGATAGAAAGGTTTCAGACAGTCTGTCTAAAAGGAACAGATCAGTCTAAAGTAAGGTGAGATCATTTCAGCCGACTCCAAACTTAGTGTCAAATATCACAGTCAGTTTCTGTAAATGGGCCAAATGACAGGCAAAAAGAGAACCAAAATAGCAGATTTTTGTTCTGTTTGAAAATTTTTCAAAAGATTTTGATGTGTTATTAGCAGTAATTGTTTTCGTGCCTTGCTTCATTTGAAATGATTGTTAGAGTTTTAACTCAGAATTTTTGTTTTATGAACTCATATGCTAAAAGAATGGAAATGGAATCACTGTGAATATTTCGTTCGAAATTACTGGTTTTGGCCTCATTGAATTTCAGCTGCATAATATGTCATTTCTAATTCTTTGAAATTCAGTTCAGGCATAGTTCACATGTGAAATTGAAGATGTCTTTTAAATGCTTTGCATTTTGGTTACTGCTGCCATGCAGACTGCAGGTGCACATTCCAGGGAGTTCATATATGGTTTGGAAAACTTTGTCTACAAGGACATCAAGCCTGGTGGGTACGCATGGTTAATTAAATTCCACTGCATAAATATTACATGCTTGCCTATGCTTGTGCTTTTAGTGGAGTCTATTTGATGTTGTGCTGTCCTTTTGAAAAATATGGAAATGTATTTCGTATTTTCCACCTTGACTATCATTTCCTTTTCCCTACCTTCTATAGCCATTTATTCATTCACTAAATGTTTGAGTCTCTTCCTGTGGAAGCACTGTGCTGGGTGCGTGGTTCTTGGGTACACAAAAATAACTCACTGGCTTTTTGAAGCTCCCAGTTTGATCCATAGATAATTGTGAAGTTTGTACTGCCTTTGGACTTTATTGGTTTTCGAGTACACTAGTAGTTTTTCAAGTAAGCACTTCTTCTCTCCTACATAGCAGCGGTACTGAAACTTGTGTAAAGTAATAATGTGGAATTGTTTTTGGCCAAGCTTTCTTTAGAACTTGATGGGGTACCCGTCTTCATTTCTTCTCATATCTCTGATTCACTCTACAGCAGCTCTGTAGGCACCTCTAGACCACTATCCTGTATAGCATACTGTGATTTGAAGCTTCACAAAGGCAAATTGAAGGCTGTTTGCTTTAGGATTTACAGCAGGATTCTTTTATATGCTAGGAAGTCTACCAAACACAGTAATAACTTTTAATATTATAAATAAGTTTGATTTATTAAATTTTATCTTTTGTATAATTCTTCAGAGCTTGTTATTACTTTAATCACAGTAAGCATTAATTCTGTTAGAGTTATTTCTGATTTTTTTTTTTTGTGGTACTGGGGTTTGAACTCAGGACCTTGTGGTTGCTAGGCAAGTGCTCTTCCACTTGAGCCATGCCTCCAGTCCTGTTAGAGTTACTTCTGAAGGTAGAAATTTCTTTAATATGAAAGTTCATATGACAAGTAGAAGAAAAATTTGCATGTCAGATTCCCAGCATTAAGTGGTTATCCTGAAGACAAGTTCTTTTTTAACAAATCTACCCCTTTAGTAAGTGTGGCTGACTATGTTGGTTTGTTACTTTGTTTAATATAAAAGGTAGTAACTGGATTCTTACTGGTTACTGTCCAATTTTGGGTGTTGTATTTGAACAAATTTTCTGTTTTTGGCCAATGGCAATGTTTTCTGTTCCTTTTAACCTACCTCTAAGATACAAATGCATTCCAGTGGCCCATTGGAATATTGCAAAACCACCAAGTCTTATTTTTTCAAGCAGCAAGCTATGGTCACTATAAAGAACAAAATTGATTCAGTTTCCTTTTTTCTTAATGATAATAGTTCTTTCTGTTAATGATATCTTCATTCACTTGGCGAGGAATTAATGTGTCATATTTCCTTTTTTTAGTTCTGAGTATATCTTCTTTCCTTATTTGATGTCAGGTTTTTTTTGTTTGTTTGTTTCTGTTTTTTTATTCTTAAGCAGTGGTTCTCAAAAAGTCGTAATAATTGATTCTTCACTGAGTTGACATTTGTGCTGTTGGTGTAAAAGCAGTGGTTTGTGAACTTGCTGGCTACCTTAGTGTGATTCAGTGCAGAGCACCTCAGGGTACCAGTAGTCATTGTTTTCCTCACTACCCTGCACTCAAACAGAAAAGAAAACACGACAATATACAGCACTTCTATTGAAAATTTTCTTGATGAAGTACTAAATATGAAGTTTTAATAGAGCACCTCAAGTGTATCTCTTTAATATTCTGTGCAACAAAAGACAAAGTATGTATGAAGCATTTGTACATAATGAAGTGTGTTGACTGTCGCACAGAAAATATGCACTTTGAGTTTTGAGGTGAACACATTTTTTTTGTTTGTTTAATGGAAAATCATCTTTGCTTAAAGAATGATACATTGTCATCATTCAGATTTAGGTGGGTGGTAGATTCTTCAATGAAACAAAGTAAACGTAGCTATCAGTATTGGGTGTGAATGGTAAAATTTGAGCTTGTGAAAAAAATTAGAATTTTACAAAACTTCTTTTTGCTCCCAGGTACTTAAAGAATTTTCTGATAACATGGGTGGCAATGTTAACAAATGTGACTTTTGATATTAAATGATGAGATGATATAACACTTGGGAAATTTTCATAATTCAGTGAAGCAATATTTCCATTTTACCAATGAATGCTTAAAAGATCATGTATGTGTGAAAGGTTTATTTAAAGTGCAGGGTGGACCAACTGATTTTAATTTGGATGAAAAATTCACTAATAAGATTTCACATTCCATCATGCAACTACTTTATGAAACTCCCAATTGCTGAATCAGGTGTGAATGTTCACAATTCCATGAAAAGGCCATGAAAGTACTCTTCCCTTTTCCAATTGCATATCTGCAGTGAGATCATATTTTCAGAATACACTTTAATTCTAACTGCACATCCCAAAAGAGTGAAGGCAGAAACATTAATGCAGCTGTCTTTTAGGCTAGACATTAAAGGAATTTGTAAGAATGCAAAAACATGTGACTCTTCTTATTACAATTTTTGTTTTGAGCTATATATTTAATTTTCATAAGCATATGCTATCTGTATAGTCATATAAGCTTTTAAATTAATTAATAAAAGTTCTTAAAGAATTATCAGTTTTGAATCCCAGATCAATACCAATAGTTATAACCCACATCAATAAAAAGCTCCTTAGAATCCTCAAGCTTTAAATGTGTGAAAGGGTCCTGACGCCAAATCTTTGAGAACTGTTTTGGAGTGCAATCGAGAATCAGAAAAACTACGTAAATCTGAAACTGGAGTTGTTTGTCATGGTGCATCTAACATTGAGATGAAAGGTAGGACATGGGGCTAGAACAGCTGGAAAATAACAGGGGAGATATGAAGAGAATCTACATCATTCTGAATGCTGTTCTAGCAGCTAGTCTGACGTTATTTCATTCAAATGGTATTTTTTTTTGAAAACATAGTCCTTTTGTATGTTTTTAATTTTTTAACGAAATAGGGTCAAGGGCTGTTGCTGTGGCAAGTAACACTAGTATCTGTGCATTGCTAACACAGTTATATATTTACTAAGTGCTTTCTTCTTGAAACTCAGAATTGTATTCTGGTAATCAGAATAGTGTTCCTAATTTTGTAGTAGAACAATTTGCATATAATGAGCAGATTAGAAATTTCAAATTAAATTTCACATACATTCTTTTAAATACATATAACATTGAGTTTACATATTTTGTTACAAGATTCAAATGTGGATTTTTTTGATTCATTCAAACAGGTAAGTATTGTGTACTTTGTGCCCATAGATTAGTCCTTGTTCTAAGGGAAGGCTCCTGCCAGATAAAACTTCCTGCCTGATGAAAAGAGAATTTCTCTAACACTAAAAATACAGTGTAACCACTGCTAATTGAAATTCTCCATTGGGTTTAGTCTGTGGTGCTGCTTAAAGGAGTAAAAAGCAATTATAGAAGCTGTAGTCCTTGTCTTGAGAATGAAAGCCCCTAGAAATTTGCCTGGTAAAGAACTTCATTCACTGAGGGCAACCAAAGGTTAGGGAATGACCTGTATAGAGAAGCTTTAGGCCTTACTTAGAATGTATGTCCTGTTCTGAAATGACAAAGAACATTTCTGTACTTTTCAGTGTAAGGAGATAGAGGAGAACAGGTAGGACCTTCTGTGTCATGCAGACACATTTTGATTTTCTCTGGCATGCTGCACAGCACCTTTAAATAATTGTGAACAGGGGATTAGCAGACTCAGTGTTTTAGAAGACACCAATCTGGTAGTGGTATAGAAGGACTGTTAGTAGGAGATGAGGTTCAGAGGCGAGAGGACTGTACAGAGACTACTCAAAATTTGGGCTTGAGGTGATGCCTAGTAGGCAGTTAGATTTAAAAATTGCAAAGTTTGGGTAAGAAAGGTGTTGGTTAATGACAAAATGTATTGAGAGAATACCAAATAAAGAGGATGAAGCTTTAAAAGAATTACTGGACTAATTGAATGTACAGTCCAATGTCCATTTTGTGCTCCTCTTATTTATATACTTAACTCATCAAGTGATTTTGTTTGTTTTTTCAAACCCTGGGGTTTGAACTCAGGGTCTTATGCCTGAAGGGCAGGTGCTCCTACCTCTTGAGCCACTCCACCAGCTCATCAAATGATTTTGTGAGTTGTATCATCAAGTGGACTTCATCTGTCAGCATTTTATCCATTCATTTTATTTGTTCTTATGTACCACACATTTATCAAAACCTTTTCCTGAAAATTTTGTATTGTCATTATTCTATTTCCAATACTTTGGTAGCATTGATGTTAAAGTGAAACTTTGGATTGTAAAGTTATAAATATTATAAAGGACATTGTTTTCAATGTCCTTTTATTCTTTATGCAGAAATTTGCAGATATTTTATGCAGAAAATAATTGCACCCATCAAGTTGTTTTCTAGATTTAAGAAGGTTATTCTTTACTGAAGATTGTTAGTCTAGACTAAACAATATTTGTGACCTTGTGTTTGTATGGAAATAATAGGCCAATTTAGGGTAACAGTGAATTGAATGAAGATTTGTTGTCAGGAAGAATTCTTATTTTCTTTTCTGTCCTCTTGTCTACTAACTTGAATTTTATTCTTTTTTCACTAAAATGCTTCCACTGAAAAGGGCATAAGTGTAAAAAGCAGAAAAATATTTTAAGAAAAAATTTAAAGGTCTTGATCATTCAACAGGTAAGTGAAAGTAGTTTTTATGCCATGTGTTTTTATACACATTGCCACTTGATTTCCTTCTTGGAAGGTAAAATGAATGTTAGATTACAATTTAACTGCATAAATAAATTTTAAGTTGGAAATGCATACTATAGTCTGAAATAAATCTTTCAAAAAAAAGACAAGAATAGGTCTAATTTCTATTAAGTTAGTACCTCAGCTCTCCTTTGGTCTTTGGTTAAGAGTTATGTGAGAATTTCAGCCCCTGAGCTTTTATTTTTCTACTTTTTGTAGATAAGACAAAAAGGATACATTTTTGGAAAAATTGGCAATTCAAGTAATAAAAAATGTACAAGTAAAAGACATTCATATTAAATATGAAGATGATGTAAGTCATTTTAGTTTCTTGGTTTAAGTTAGTAATTAAATGTGTGTTTTATGATACTGTTGATTTGTCTATATATGGATTACCTGTACCCAATTTAAATCTAAGGTTAGTGTTGTTTCTTTTCTTTTTTTGATGAGTGCATTACCATATCTCCTTTCCTGTGTTAGGCATCTACAAATGTAACTATAGCATAAAACCACCACATGGATTGTTCTCTTACTCTTTTGAATTTTGCTGTGTGTTAAGGCACAACTTTAAGAAACTAGTTTCCTTTTATATTGACAAAGAGGGACAGTAAACTTCTTGTTACCTGGGTGTAGCCCATGGAGTTGGAATGAATCACCCATAAGTTTTCACAGAGTATTTAGCAACCAAACATCTCTTATAACCACAAGTTTAAACCAGTTGAAGTGTTTAACTCAGTTAATATTGTAGCTTGAGATTAAGATATGTTGTTTAAAACTTTGAAGAATATGTAAGAAAACTTGAATTTTATCATTTACTCAGGGATTTGGAAATATTTTTCCATCTCTTCTACTAATGTATTTGCATTCTATTTTAATTTTCATTTGCCTAAAGTTTGAGCTGAATTAAAGCAATAAGGAAACAGATTTTTCCTTTCCTAAGTTCTGCATGTAACTTAATATTCAGTAGCACATACTTACAGTTTTTAAAAAATATTCCATTTTATGCTGACTTTATCTTTTGGGTTTATAGAGTTACTAATGTGAATTTTAACTAGCAAATAAATGTCCTAAAAAATCTAAGTTATAAATGTCCACATTTATAACAAACTCAGGAAAATAAAGTGTACTCACTTTAAAGTGGATTTGAAAAAAATGTTAAAAACTATGTGGAGAAATGGGAACAGTTGCACACTGTAGGTGGGAATGTGAATTACTATAGCTATTTTAGAAAACTGTGGAGTTGCCCTAAAAAACTTGAAATGAAATTAGTATAGGTTCCAGCAATCCCACTTCTGGGTAAATAGCCAAAGAGATCAAAATTAGTATTTTGAAATACATGACATGCAGTCATGTATTCATTGCAGCATTATTCACAGTAGCTAAGAGATGGAAACAGCAGAAGTATCTATCAGCAGATGAATGGATAATGAAAATATATGTATGCAAAATTAAATTCTGTCCAGTCTTTAAAAAAGGAGGAACTTCTCTCATTTTCAACAACATGGATGAAAATGGAGATCGTTATGTTAAGTGAAATAAGCCAGGCACTGAAAAAAAATTTTTAATGATCTTACTTGTATGTGGTGTCTAAAACAATCAAACACATAGAAATAGAAACTAGAATGATTATAGAAATTGCGGCAGGAAGGAGAGGAAGAAAGTGTCAGACAGGAGCAATTTATTGTGCAGCATTGTCACTATAGGTAATAATAATGTGTATTTCAAAATTGCCGTGAGTTTAGATTTTAAATGTACTCACCATAAGAAAATGATAAGCTTATGAGGTGATGAGTATGTTTTTACTTTGATTTGATTTTCCACAGTTGTTTCCACATACAGAAACATCACATTATGCTAGGTAAATAGATGCAAATGTTATTCATGTCAACTAAATCAGTAAAAACTCACTAATGACATGTGACTGAATGAGAACCTCAGTTTGAGCCTAACTAAGCTTTTTACTGATTAAATACAGTTAGAAAGGCACCTTATTTCTCTCCATTTAATATAAAAAAAGAGCCATACAGGAGTGGGATAAATAACCTCAACCATGTTTAAATTGATATCAGTGATAAAATAATCTAAAAGAGAGAAAATAAAAAAGTATAGATTCTTGTATCATGTCTTTTTCAATTTGATTATCTTATTTGTATCTAGGATTTGAGAAACAGATTTTATATGGGTAAAGTAATAATTTACCGTAAAAATATTCCTTGGATAATTGCAGTAATTTGGAACTGTGTTTTGTTAAAGATTCTTTTGAAATAGTTACAAATTATTTTAACTACTTATTTGTAGGTATAAAAGAGATCCATATAGGATAAAAGGAAGTTGTTTTGCCATAAATTATTATATATGATATTAGTTAAAAATAAGGCCCACAACCCTATGTGCGCTTTTCAACTACTCTAGAGCATGCATACGTATACTTCCTGTTTGCGAGTGGTTCATGTTACAAAACTATGGAGTTCCACTGGATGATTTAGGATATTAGCGTTCCCTCTCCTGAGTTTCCTAGTTTCTGTCATGGCCAGACAATTCTATAAGACATTTGAACAACTCTAGGATGTCCTAGTCAATGATACTGTGCACATTGTTGAGTAGTTTAAGCTCAGTGTATAAACACAACTTAGGTACTGAAAGTCAGAAGTAGAACAACAGTTTGTCATTGATAGATTTTGGGAAACGAGACTGAGGAAATGAACTATTAAGAATCTGTAGTCAGTGGGGTGGGCTTAGTGCATAAGAATGTGTAGTTTTCGTGGCGAATGCCTTTTGATTCTCTGTATGTTTGCTTAGACTCTTCATTCTGCTTTTTTTCAGTATTACTTTTTACTTTGTCTTCCTGGTAGTTATATTCAGGTTTTCATGCGTATATGAGATATTACTTTTTTTCTCTCATCCTTCTTTTTACTTCCCTTATAGGATTTACCATTCCCTCTTCTATGTTCTACATTATATTTTATCAAAGACTTGCATGTTTTAGTTACCATGTTGATGCTTCTATTTAACTACATTTATTCCTTTGTAGAGAGCTACCTACCTTTTAATGCTTTTGTGATGATTCAATGAGTTAGTCTGGTTAAAGTCCTTGACATACTGTTTGGCTCAATTACTTCTTACTTCAGCTGCTAGAGTGGCTGTTATTACTAAGGACAGTAACAGGAAACCACCTGTCTCTTTTGTGTCTCCACTGTTCTTCCGTCTTTGTGGTTAAAAGCCAACACTTGGAGCTACAGTACTCTTCCACCTCTGATCAGGCTCTTGTTTGCACCTCCCCAGCTTCCTCCCGTTTCCTTCCTTCATCAGTTTCCTTCTCTACCTAAATCTTCACCCCCCTTGCCCTCCTTCTCCCTGTCCTTTTCCCGTTCTCTCCTTTCCTCCTTCCATCCTTCCCTTTCACCTCCTTACAAGCTTTTAAACACTTTTTTAAAATTACTGAATTTGAACCCAGGGCTTCACTCTACTGTTTGAGCCACTCTGCCAGCTCCTTCACCACATTCTGTCTCCCCTTTATAACAAACTTAAAAAGGCTCTTCTTTCCTGTCCCACACCCGACTCAGACTCCATTACTGCTGCCTTTCTCCTTTCCAACCAGACTTGTGAGTTTTCTTTCTTCCCAGGCTGTCTGCCTTTTTTCACCTCCTGCTGATTCCCACCCACTGTACTCTGACTCTGTCCTCCCTCTGAAACTTCTCCAGTAGTTCATCAGTAATGCCCTTGGTGTTAAGTAAGTTTAGTATTTGGCTTGCTGACATGGTAGAGCTATGATTTCCATGCTCTCCTGGTTTTCATCCTACTTTACAGTAACATTTCTTAAGATCTTGTACCCTCTTCAGTAGAGAATATGCTGGCTGGCTGTCTTTAGATAACTAAAAACAGAATTCCTTCCACAGTTCAGACACATAGAAGCCCAATAATTTTCTGAATGAGGGAACTCAGTTTTTCATTGTTCCTTTGTTTATGCCATATAAATATGTAAAGAAACAAGTAGCTGACATTAGCTAGATGTCTTTTGTTTTTTTAATTATTTTGCTCCTGTTTAAAAATTTTACAGCACTGTTATGCGAAATTTAGAGCATATTTCAGTTATTCTCCTTAGTTTCTTTTAGACTACAAATGATCACTGGACTCCCTGCATATTAAATGAAGCAGAAAAAATTATATACAAGGTATTATATTTTAGTAGAGTGAAAATTCTGGCTCTTTCCTGGTACAAATACTTAATATACCTTCTTGAAGAAGTGGTGAAGCAGAATGTGCCATTGGTGTGAATTACAAGTCAGAATTTTTGTATTTTTAAAAACCAACTTGCTCTATATACAGTTTCCAAATTTCTTTTGTGTAGGTCAATTTTTACACTTGCATATATATGAAATGTCTGGGGTTAGCCAGGTTAAAGTCAGAATTGAACAGTGAAAGTCAGAATACAATGACCAGAATACCACAGGAACCTCTTGTCTAGTTCTGCCTTGCCCTGAATGTATCATCAATGTGTAGTTTGAGTATTAACTCTGCAGAAGTGTATAGATAGATGTTATTTAAGGCTAACCCCAAATCAATACATCAAAGCTTCAAAAACTTTGGGAAATGGTGATATTAAGTACAAGCTTATAGTAAATGAACTGATTTTTGTTAACTGCTTTGACTATGTAAAATGCTGATATTCATAGGAAACCTGGCCACCTTTGTGTTAGAATAAGTGTCAGGTGTAATGCCAGAAGATAAAGTCTGTTTCAAAGAAGATAGTCTGTCTCAAAAGTGACAAGACACTTATTTTTACTTTTTAAAAATTTAAGTATGTTTTAATTTTTAATTGATATGCAGTAATTGTACATACATATGGGGTACAGTATGATATTTCAATACAGGTAAACAATGTTTAATGATCAGAGTAGGGTGACTGGCATATTTAATCACTTCAGACATAAAAAATTTCTTTGGGTTAGTAACATTTAAAATCCTTTTTACTAGCTATTTTGAAATTTAATTCATTCTACTGTGCTAAATAACATTAGAAGGTTTTCCTTCTATCCACCTGCATCCCCATAGCCATTAACCATTCTGTCTCTTACTCACCCTCCATCTTCCCAGGCTCTGCCCACCACTATTGTATTTTCCAGTCTTTGAGATCAACCTATAGCCTCTGTGTATAAGTAAGAACTTGGCTTTCTATGCCTGACTTATTTCACTAGTGTTCTCTAGTTCCATACATGTTGCTGCAAATGACATAATTTCATTTGTTATGGCTGAATAATAATCTATTGTATATTTACACCCTGTTTCTATCCATCAGTTGATGGACTCTTAGGTTGTTTCCATTTCTTAGGTATTGTGAGTAGGGCTTCAATAAACATGGGAGTGCAGATGTCTCTTTAGCATATTTATTCCCTAGTGGTAGGATTGCTGGATCACATGAAAGTTTTGTTTTTAGTTTTTGTTGCCAGTATTGCAGTTTGAACTCAAGGCCTCATACTTGCTACACAAGTGCTCTACACTTGATGCATGTCCCCTGCCCTTTTTGCTTTAGCTTATTTTTCACATAGGGTCTTATCCTTTTGCCTGGGCCAGCAGACTGTGATCTTCCTCTGCCTCTGAGTCTCTGGGATTACAGGTGTGAGCCATTATGTATGTCCCTGTTTCTGTTTTTTTGAGGATCCTCCATAGTGTTTTCCATAATGACAAGCCCATCTTTTTGCAGTTTCCTTGTGATACTGAGGCTGGAACTCAGCAATCCACAATTCTCTGGTAGCAGCTCCTTTTTATTAGATTCTGCCAATAAGGGGCTCTCAAGGTAGGACCTGGAAAGTAGTCAGAGAATGAAAAGACTTCTTCCTGTTGCTTCCTTTGAACTTGATGCTTGTGGCTCTGGCGATTGCCACACCTTTACTTTTGCAGCAGCAACTTCTTACCAAAGTGGCCCCTAAATCCATTTTTCAACATTTGCAGGACTAGCTTCATTGCCTCAACCCCCTTTCTTTCCATCAGATAAACAAGTATGACCAGTTGCTGATTGGAGCTCATTCTCTGAGATTTGTCTGGTACTTGGCCATGGAGCCCTCCTGTGAGCTGAGAGATATTAGGACCAGTGGATTAGAGGCTATCTTGTGAGAAGTTTCAACTGTATAGGGCTCTTTATCCAAGAGTTAAATTTTAATAATTCTAACCTTTTTCCTTTTCTTCCTTGACCTGACTTATTTTTCAATGGTCACTGTCAATAAAAATCGATCAATGGTGGATAAAACATTTTGACTTGGCTTCTTCCTGGGGGTCTTTGTAATTACTACCTACTTGGTTTCTTAACTGATTGAGTGAAGAAACTAGATAAAATTAATATTTCCCAGTGGTATTTATGTAGCATTAGGTAATTGAGATACTGTTAGCTATTATAGAAAAAAATATTTTCTCATCAAGTAAGATTGCTTATTAAAGCATTACTTTTAAAAACTGTAGGATTTCACAATACTCTTAACTATGCCTATAAATACCATGAATCTGTAATGGTTATTTATTTAGTATGTAGCTATCCCCACTTTGTTTAACTATAGGTTCCTCTCCATCCCTCTTTTGGAAACAACCCTTGGTATCTGCTTGGAGAATCATGTCTTTCCTTACCCAGTAAAACATTTACTGGGTCTGTTAATGGCTAAATTCTTTATAAACATTTGATAGTTGAATGAATGAATCTCTTAGAAATTGTGTTCCTGGAAGTACAATTTAGCAAATGCTAAATTTAATATTAAAGCCTTGTGAATATATTTTTCTTCACTTTTGCATTATTTTCTTTCCTTTGAAAATTCAGAGTGGCAGTTGGGTAAATTGGGAATATGAGAATAATCTTTTAATGTTGATAATACAGTTTCAGTGGGTTTATTGCTTCAACTGCTTTCATTTTTCTTTTGTAGCTGATAAGACTTGACAGTCATAGTGCCTACTGGAATGTAAACTGCTTTATGTTTTACAGGGGATCAAGGGGCCAGATTTTGTTAATTTCAGTTTGTACCTGAAAGAGCTAACTACATTCCGTCAGTGTCCTTGTTAAGACAGGTCCATGACAAGGATAGGATTTTAGACATTTGCTAACCTGTATAGCACTAAATCAGAAGTATCAAATCTGTTGTTTGATTTCAGAGATCTTTAGGAATCATTCACTAGTGACATGAGAATCTATTAAAATTTCACTTATAGTCTTTCATACTCATTTTGATGGCGTTCTTGTTAAATTGGGTTATTTCGTAGGAGAATGATTCAGAGTACTATAACGAAAGATGATACATTTCAGATCTACAGCATTTATCTTTGGCAGATATTTTATTCATGATGTAAATAATGTTCTGTGCATTTTTCTTATGCACTAGTGGTTACAAAGAGTAATAAAGATATTGATATAAGAAGCAAGGTTTTTGGGGTTTTTTTTTTTGTAAATGTGGCTGATTATGTGTGTATGTTTTCTTTCCCATGCTCATATAATTCAAAAATCATTTTTTTAAACTTAGGATCAATTGTAAATTGAAATTCCTTTCTTTTTGTTTTTGGTAAATGGAGTTTATTAAGAGTTAAGAAAGGGAAACACAGAGGGGAGCATGGTGGGGCGCAGGGGGAGAGAGAGGGAGAGAGAGAAAGAGAGAGAGAGAAAGTGAGCGAGCTTCTCTTTCTGAGGTACTTTTAAAACTTACACCAATCTATTGGAAAGGAGGAACCAGGTGATTCCTATCTAATAATCAATGAATGGGGAGGGTAGTGGGCAGTTCCTAGCCAGGTGAGGGTGGTATGGGCCGGCCCTGGGCAACTTACATATGTGTCCTGAACTTTCCCTATTTCTTGCATGCTTCAAGTCTATTGTGATAGATCTTTCCTTTGTTTTTATAACCAAAGGATAATTGCCAAGAATGAAGAAGTTTATGAAGGAAGAACTGAAAGGTCGACTTCTGTTATTGTGAGTCTGAGTGTGAATCTGATTTTGTAGAAGATGATAGCTACAAAAGACAAACATAAACAAAAGTTGTTGTCTATAGCTGAAGAGGGTAGGAAACACCATCGCTATAGGCCCAGGGAACTCCTGAGAAGTTTTCTTGAGAAATGCTTGTGCTGAGTTGAGTTCTTAGGTTACTCTAACTCTACTTTTGTCTTTTCACAGTTTGCTTTGTTCTGAGTGGCTGGGAAATTTTGAATTCTTAAGTCAATTGCATATTTTATCATGACTGTTCATTGATAACTGATGTTCTCTGTGCCTGAAGCTTGGTACACTCTAGATTGTATAGTATTTCTATTCCACTTTAACAGATTTTATTCGCAAGAGACTTGTTTGTATTGATTGTATTTTGAGCTCTACCTTTTGTCCCCCTAGGGAATTTAGCTAGCAAGACAGATAATTTATTGATTTAATGCCACAACCCTTTTCTCTCATATTTCTCCACCTTCCAATGATGTTCCCTAATCTTTGATTTAGGAAAGTGTCTAATGCTTCTACTGCCTTCTCTTACCCATCACCAGAATTCAGATGCCCATGGAGCAGGCAATATAATCAAGTGAATTGGACAGCACCGTGATAAAAGGTCATGGGAGAAGCCTCATTACAGCAGGTTGTGTGGATATAGGGGAGCCAGAGAGAAATGGTGAACTCAGAGTCACACTTCATTGATGAAGGCAATTCCCAGACTCATCCAGTTGTTTCAGTTCAGCTGCATGGAGTCAGTGTTGTAGGACATTCTGATTTTTCACAAAAAAATATTCTGGGTTTTATGTGGTAGTTCTCAGTTTTTAAATGTTGACAACAAATATCAAAAATACAACTGTGGGGGCTGGTGGAGTGGTTCAAGTGGTATAGCACCTGCCTAGCAGATATTGAGGACCTGATTCAAACTCAAGCACCACCAAAAATAAATAAATAAGTACTACTACTGTGAGAGCCAGCGTTGAGTCCCAAGTATGTTATTGTATAAAAATAATTAGCATTTAAAAGATACTTAATTCCTAAAGATTTAGAATGAACTACTCACAGAAAGAAAAAACGGGGAGAGAGAGAGAAAGAAAAGGAAAGATAAGAGTAGTGTTGTTAATGGCAAATAGTGTTTTCAGAAAACCTTGGTTCTTGTGTTCAAGCATGGAAGAATCCAAGCAGAACAAGTGTGTGTAAATGGGGTTTATTAAAAGTTAGGGAAAGGGAAATACAAAGGGAGCATGGTGGAATGCAGGTGGAGTCTGCCAGCAGAGAGAGTGTGCTTTTCTTTTTCAGGTGCTTTAAAACCTACATTGACCTAGGGCAGACCCAGGAGATTCCCACCCAATAATAAATGAGTGGTAGGGGGGCATGGGCAGTTCCCAGCCAGGTGGAGGTGGTCTGGGCCATCGTTGGGAAACCTACATGAAACTCAAACTTTTCCAACTTCTAGCCTGCTTCAGTGTGGTGGATGGTGTGAAGAAGGACCGTGAATAACTTACTAATTTTTAAATATTAAGTTATATTTTTTCATCAAAAGTACAACTAAACTAATATCATTTGTGTAAATGTCTATTAATAACTGATATTGCAAAGCCAGAGATTTGGACTTTAATTAATAAAATAATTGAGTGCTCTGACTTCTATTTTCTCTTCCTACCATCCAAAAAAAGGTGCAAAACAGTAACAGATTAGTAAATAATAAATATAGTGTTGTACATGTGGAAAGTAGCATCGTTTAAGAGGGAAGAGTTTTTTCCTTAGTGTGAAGGTAGGCTGTGGCATCTGTCTCCCCATGTTCTTCCTGTCATCTTTATTGCTCACTTCATAGTTTACTTCAGTCAGGATGGTGAGAATTTCATCACCTCGAGGACATCTTTTCTCAGGCTCTGGCAAAGTGATTGGATATACCAGGTTCCCCTCAAGGGGTCTTGGTAGGAAACACAGTTGGCCACAGTGGCCATCCCCAGAAGAAAGTTGGCCTCTTCTGGGATAAACCTCTTTTGAGAAGATGAGTCCATTTATAAAAAGGAGTTCTTCTGCACTGAGTCAGTGTCAACAGGTATAGCTTTATGATAGTTATCCCCTTGACAAACCTAAATAAAAAAGACTTTTGGTTTTCTTGCCAGAGAAGGGCACTTAGAACCAGGGAAATAAGATGTCAGTTCATAGATGGAGGCCTGCTCTCCATGGTTGCCATAGACAGTGCCCTTATCTCCATGGGAGAGGATATAGCAGATGAAGCAGTCTTTTGTTATTGTGGCCCGTACTTTGATAGGATTGTAGAACCTCATAGATTTCCTTCACTGTGTAGTTTTTTAAGGTATTATCTCAGAATGAAGCTTCTTAAAGGTTTGGCACAAAATGTCTGCATCCAAGTTTGTTCCTTTCCTATTTTTGATATTGTGATATTTAGGTTTTTTTTTTTGTGCCCTACTGTTGAAGATCAAACAGTATCCTCTGGGTTTGTTTTGTTTGGTAAGCTTTATTGGATATCTGATCTGTGACTCGCTGTTCTTGTTCTCTTGGAGAGTCCAACATTGCCAGCGCTCTGAGAGAACCCTCCCTATTTGAAAATGAATCTGAACATCCTTGAGTGCTCATTTTCTCTCTGTTAGGTTGTCTTTACCTCTGCTCAATTCTTCAGTCATTGATCTTTTCCAGCAGGCTCTTATTGGTTTGTTCACAGATTTTTTTTTTTTAGGGTGTCTAAGATTGTTTCACCTAGGAGGATTCTCTTCTCCATCTCCATGAAAATATCAAGCAGACTCATGTTATTATCCAGTTTACACTGGGGATCTCATTGTTCAAAAAAAAAAAAAAACTTAAAAGACTTCAATTCTAGCTTGCTTATATCTTCTGAAATTTGAAAAAGCATGACTCTGTAGGCAGAAATCTGGACTCTGCCTGGAATCTGGAGCTCCTTTTCCATCTCTTCCCTGGTTGTGACCAGAGATTGTTCAGAAGATCCAGTCTATTAATTTGGAAAAGCAGCAACTTCAAGAAGAACAGATTGCCTTCCTCCAACATTCCCTTCTCCTGCAGTCTCTGGAATAACATCAAAGTATCCTTGATGGGCTCTTGTTTCTTTTGTGGGATGTAGTCTAGGCTCAGGAATTTGAGAGAGGCCAGCTCATCACTGTCAAGTTCCTCCCCAATTTGTAAAGACACTTACTGAAATCCATTGTAGGCACAAATTAGAAGAGTAGTTATAACGTGCTCCACCCTTTCCCTGCACCATCACAGTCACCAAGTTCCCCTGGAGAACTGAGCCTCATTCCTTGGGCTCAGTTCTCAAGTTTGTCCACTCGAGAAAATCTCTGAAACAAAGATGACTTGCCTCCAGGAGGGAGCTTTCTTTTACTTTGGATCTTTCTGTCATTCCACCGGCTCTTGTGCTGCCTTCAGCTATCACTTCCTGTTTCTCTCTACCCTGTTGAGAATTTACTCATGCATTCATGAAACCGGGCTTTTTAAAATAACAGGAAATAAAGGAAGGAGAGGCTGTGAAATCACTGTCTTTCAGCGGAAGGGCAGAGTCTGGTCTTCAGCAAGAGAGAAAGATAAATTTTTCACTGAAAGAACAAGAGACTAAACTTTTATCTGTAAATTGAAATTCTAACAAGTGCAACTATATTCCCAAACCATAAGTACAGTAAGTACTAGTGAAAGTTGATTTCATGTTATAAAAGGAAACATGGAAGTAAATATTTTAACATGGGTTTTCTAATAAAATTACTGTAGCTTATAGAACACATTAATTTTGTCCCTTAGCTTAATGATATAACATATTTGGATTACAACTAATTATTTAGGAATAGATCATAAACATAGACCAATGTGGGGAATGAGAGAGAAGGGCAGTATAGCTAAGGTCCTTTCCTATAGCTGACTTCCTTTGACATCCATGTTTTCTTAACATCTTGTTACTGCATTTTGTTTTAGGACTTAGATTTTCTTCATTTTTTTCCTTTCATTCTTTTGAAATCTCTGACATCTTGATATTCAGGCTACCCTACCATGTCACTATTGCAGTGTTAAGATAAACCAACCACTCAGACTTTTTTTTAAAGTGATGAATTTTTTAATTTAATGTCTTTATTAACATATATTAGTTGTATGAGGTGAGGAATTTCATTATGACATTTCCATACATGCTCGTAATATACCTTGGTTAGGTTCAACCCCACCATCACTCTCCCTTATCCTCCTCCCCCCCCACTTAAAACAATTTCACAGGTTTCATTGTTCTATTTTCATTGGCCATATTCACCTTCCTTTGCCCCTTCCATTCCTCCTCCTCCTCTCACTAATATTTGCCCCCTAGCAGAACCTGTTTTATAATCCTATCCTTCATTTTTAAGTGTATATTCATTGTTCAAGGGGGTTTCATCAGGGTATTTCACCTATGAATATACTGTATTTCAATCAGATAACCCCCTTTGTTTTTCTTCCTTACCTCTTTCCTCTTGTTCTCTTATTATTCACCAGCTTTCAGTGTGTTTGATTATGCTTTCTTCCTATATACTTGTAAATTATTTCATATTGTTCACTCCTTTATCATTCTCTTTTCCCCTTCCTCTCCCCTAGTCTCCACAAACAGTCCTATTATTAGGACTCTTCATACACAAACACACACACACACACACACACACACACACACACACGTATATATATTATCATGTTTGTATTTGTGTATATGCTTATCTTTTGGATATTCCATATATGAGGAACATGAAACCTTTGTCTTTCTGAACCTGGTTTACTTCACTTAACATCATGATCTGCAGTTTTATCTGTATATCACATTTTCTTACTCTATTGATCAGTTGTAGGGCATCTGAACTGCATAACTTGGCTCTTGTGAATAGTGCTGCAATAAACATGGGTGTGCAAGTGTCTGTATTGTAGAACATTTTCTTGGCACCATCTTTTTTTAAAAATAGATCTTAACAAAGCCATCTGCTTATTTATCTGCTTTCTCAATTTCAGTTTCATTCTAAAGACGTTAACAGCTGTTATTTGTGTCCCCCTTTATAACTGTCCTTGGCTTTCATACCCATGTCCCTCCTTTTCCCATATTGCTCTTGCTCACAGTTTTTTCCTTCCTATTCCAGTAGGTATTTGCCACTGGGTAGTGGTAATTTCTCCTAGGGTCATAGACTCCTCTGTTTAATGATGACAGAGTCTTAAAGTGCTCCCAGTTTGTGAAAGAACTAATTCAGAAAAATCTACCACTTCATTCTTAGGCATTTATGAATAACCTGTAATCGGTTAAAAATTTTGTACAATCTTATGCAAATTTTAATTATCATAAGGTGTCATTATTTACATAGTTTTAAGACTGTTGACAAAGTTTATCACCTTACTTTACACTATCATCTTCCCTAGTATGCCATTTTTATACTACTCAACCTCAAGAATATGTTCTTTAATTGATTTAAGGTTATATGTCTAATTAGTTTGGAAAACATAAAGTGCTGAGTAATTTTTTCCTGGGATAATTTTATATATAATTCCGTTACTGTATTCTGCCAATGATTAAGTGAGAGGCAATAATTAGATTTCATTTCTTTCCTTGTACTAGTATATTTAATGAATAAGGAAGTTATTAAATGTTGTTCAGCAAGGAACAAGTACATTGTCTCATTATTTCTATATCTTTTAAGTAATTAGAAGTATAAATTTCAAATTAAATAAAATTCATAATATAAAAAGTTAGAAAATATGGTTCAAAGAAGAAAATAGAAATATTCATCTCATATAATCTACTACTTTCACTACTGTTTTAAGTAATTAGAAGCAGAAATTTCAAATTATATGAAATTCATAATATCTATAAGGTAGAAAACTAATTATAGACATATAATCTTAGAGTCAATTAAAGAAAATATTCTTGAGGCTGAGTAGTAGTAGTAGTATAAAAAATAGAAAGTCATCTTACATACTCTTTACCTCTTTCAATACTGTTCTTATCTTTCTTCATTCCCTGTAGTCATTTTTATAGTTATATATCTCAACACACACACTTTACTTTATGGTAGTGCTGGAGATCCATCAAACCCAGAGCCTTGCACATGCTAGGAAAGTGCTCTGTCACTGAGTTATCCTCACAGTCCATATTCATTTTTAAATGCAATTAAAGCACATACACTTACTTTTTATTTTGTGAATACTCATTTAGTTCCTGTCATTTTAGGTTATGGTTAAATGTGTGCCTTGAGGATCCAGTGAATATGGCTGCTAATCCCAGTTTTGCCATCTAGTAATTGTGTACTTTGAGTCTAGGTATTTAGTCTCCTTGTGCTTCATTTTCCTCATTTGTAAAATGGAATTTACTATATCATACGGTTAATGTGAGGAGTACATGATTATCCATTTAAAGCACTTAGATTATTATGTGTCTGGCCCTTTGTAATTACTAAAGAAGTGATGTTCTGCTCCTCATCATTAACATTGGTATTAGCATACAGAACTGAAAAGAAGACCAAGATCCCTTATTTAAATGGTAGTAGAAGAGAAGGATAATATATAATTAATTAAAAATAAAATAGGCAGGAGAGTCCTAGGGCTAGGCAGTGATGATAATTGAGGTTGCAGTTTTATGCTGGGGGGTCAGTGAAAGCTTCACTATGAAGTAGACATTTGACATTTGAGGGAGTCAGCCAGAAAGACGTGTTAGGGTAAAGTTTAACCAGGCAGAAAAAACAAAGTATAACTAGCTCAGCAGTTTTCACAACGAGAGTTGTGGAAGGAGAGATGGGTGGCCAATGTGGTCAGAGAATAAGGAAGTAGAGAGTTGTGGGAGGGATGCTGATGGGATTTGGGAAGATACCAGATTTGGTAGAATCTTATAAGTTATGGTGTGAATTTTGGCCTTTATTTTTGAATTGGAATTCCATTAATAGGATTTGAGAACAGGATTATATGCTCTGGTTTGATTATATGGTAGCAAAGGCAAGAATAGAGGTAAGTTAGGATGCTATTGAAATAATTGAGGAAAGACGTCATTGACTGAAAATGGTTGCAATGGAGGTGATGAAAAGGGTCAGATCTGGATACATTTTGAAAACTGAGCCAGTATTTGCTGACTGGTTAGATGTAAGAGAGAGTCAAAGACATTTGGAGGATTTTGGCCTAAAGAAATTGGAAAGAGAGAGTTGCCATCAAATGAGATGGAGAAGACTGGATGGAACAAGCTTGGATGAGGTGGGAGAAGATCAGGAGTTCCTGATTGGATATAGGAGTGTAAATATGGAGTTCAGAAGAGAAGTCTGTGCTGTCTGTGCACATTTAGGAGTAGTCAGCCCATACATGACATTTATAGGCAAGAGATTGGATGAAATCACTGAAGGAATTAGAGTAGCTAGAGAAAAGGATCATTCCAAAGTCCAAAGCATTCTGTTGTAACAGTCAGATAAATTGGAAAGATCCAGCAAAGGTGACCATAAAGGAGTTGCCAGAGATGATGAAGGGAAGCTGTATGAATACCTTTGGCGAAAGAATTTCAAGAAGAGGTGATCACCTGTAACAGATGCATCTGTTTGGTCAGTTGTGAACTGATCTTTAAATTTACCAAATTTGGGATGTTTTTAGGCATTAGTTTTTCAAATAATTTTTTGGCCCTAATTTCTTTTTCTTTCTTCTCTCCTTCTTAGACTCTTAATTTTATGCACACACACATTATTTATTATATAAAATACATATATGCACATATCTCAATATATACATATACTGTAACTATATATGTATAAATGATGTCTATACATGTATCTATAATATGCACATTATATTTTTGAAGACATGGGTGAAGCTACCATATATGTTATATTTGCATATGTATATTATATTATATATGACATACATGTTTATTAGACTTTCTGATATTGTGCCATAGGTCACTGAACCCTGTTCATTTTTTTTTTCATTTCCCAGTCTTTAATCTCTATGCTTTTTAGGTTAGGTAATTTCTGTTGATACATCCTCAGGTTCACTCTTTATTCTGTCATCTCCCATCCTAGGAGTTTTAAGTTTCAGATTCTGTATTTTTAAAAGGGACAATTCATTTTGAATTTTTTTTAATAGTTTGCATTTCTTTGTTAAAATTCCAATTTAAAAAAAAATTCCAATTTTTTAGCAACTTCACATGTATTTTCCCTTACCTCACATCACACATTTAAAGTGGCTCATTGTTGGCATTTGTTGATACTCTTTTCCATGAAAATCAGTCGTATTTTTCTCATTTTTTAAAATTTGTTTTTGTCTTTCTGTGTTAAATAATTTTGGATTGTATTCTTGACATTACAACTGTTAGAGTATTTAGTCTCTGGGTCCTATTATATAATCCTCTAGATATTTTTCGTATTTTGTGTTAGTACACAGCCTGTTTAGATTCTGATCCTGAGTTGTGTTTTGCCTTGTATAGATGGTTCAAGTCTCAATTCAGTCCCAAGTCTTTCTTTTGTAGCTTTGGATCTGTTCTGCACATGAATTTTATAGGGCTTATTTGGAGACTTGTACAGATGGTTTGTCTTTCAGTTCAGGTCTCTAAATCTTAGCTGCTTTGGTTTGGGTCAGTTTCATAGATGCGAGTTTTGAGTTAGCCAGAGATTTGGATAACTTCCTACACAGAATTGAGAGATTCCCCACCTCTGGTCTTTTCTCTTTGGGATTTCTCCCTATGCCCTCTGCTTCACTGGCCACAAATAGAGTTTTTCTCAGGGTTTTAGCTCCTTGTGTAGCTGTCCTTCATATGCTCCTGTATTCTCCCATGGTGTGGTACTTTTCTATGGCTATGTAGGAAACTTAAGGCTTACAACAATACACTTGTTACCTGAGAGTTTCTGCAGATCTGAGCCTTCTGCTTACAAGCCTCAGCTATTGAAAGATGTTGGCTGGGACCATCATACTCTCCGAAGCATGGCTGACAGAGGCTCCAATTGCTTTTGTAGAAGTTAGCTCCTTGTGGCTTTGGGATGGAAGACCAGAGTTTTGTTGACTAGAAGCTACTTCAACTCCTAATGTATCACCTTTTGTTCCTTTCCATTGGGCCTCCCTACATAGACTGTCCGTGACATGGCAGTTTGCTTGTTCATAGGGAGAAAGAGAGTCCATCAAGAGGACTGCTGCAAACTTACCCACTTAATAAAATGTAGCTCATTACCTATGCCACCTTTTGTTGGTTAAAAGAAATCATAGGTCTGAAGGGAAGACTGAAGGGAAGGAGTAGGAGATCATAGGGCACACCATGTGAGAAAAACTAAAGACATAAGAAACTTATTCCTGTGCAGATTACTTCTCCAGTTTTTACTCCTTTCCACCATCTACTGCTTTACCCACTTTTCAGAGTTTCAGGTAAATACTTTGTATTTTGTCCAGAAGTTTTATTTGTAATTAGTAGAAAGGAAGGACTAAAGAAGACTTTATGTCACTATGGAATGGAAACATTATCTATGAGTGGACTTAGTAATAAAGAGTAATTTTAATCGAGTAGTGGGCAGAAACATGATAGTTATTAGAGAGAATGAAAAATTAGAAACTGGAGACTGTAAGGGGAGCAGATAAATGGAGTGGCAGCTGGTGGGGGATGTGGGGCCAAAAGAAGGTGTGTAACTTGTTTTCCTTTCTGTTTAAAAAAATATTGTAATGTTTCATTTCCAATGTCAGTTGAGTTATTTTTACATCATTTTAAACAACCAAATAGTATTCCATTCTGTGTACATACCAGAATTTGTTTCATTGTGTCTCACTGTTAAGTATAAGTGATATTATAATAAATAGCTTTTGATGCACATTTTCAGAAGTATCTCTTATGTGCGTAAGGACAAATTGGTCAAGTACAGTTGTATCCAGGAACATGAATATTTTAAAAGGTGTTTGCTACTGCTGTTGATTGTTATCATGAAATAGGAATGAATTGGTGGAGGAAACATGGCTTAATCCCCTTTAAGTAGTTTCAGTTTAATTCTGTGGGTTTTTTTTTTTTTTTTTGGTGGGGGAGGGCACTGGGAATTGAACCCAGGGCCTTATACATTCCATGCAAACAGACACCTAACCACTGAGCTACATCCCCAACCCTTAATTCTGTGTTCTTAAAACCAGTTACAGTTGCTTAAACATTGGCGGAGGATTAATTATTGGACAAAGTGGGTAAACAAGCAAGGATGTAGGAGAAGAGAAAGCAATTAGATTCCTCAAAGATTGGCATTTGTTCATTGTGATAGATAGTACATAGGTCTAGAGAGTTTTAAATACAGACTGAGGACTCAAAATATTTGTCATGGACTCTCACCTGGTCATGGAAGGAAATGAAGGCAACAGAGGATTATTTGGGAAAAAGCGAAAGTGTTTTTCATCCATCTTCCTGTTGTTTTAAATGTGTATTTTAATGTAGTTTTGGTCATACATAGGTAAAATATATATATTTTTACTTTGAAATAATTACTATTTCATAGAAAGTATCAAAGATACTTCACAGAAGTCCTGTGTATCCCTCACCCTCTTTCCCCAGTGATTACATCTTACATAATTTATTTTAGTATCGTATCAAAACCAAGAATTTGGTAATATTTTAGTGTATAATTTATGACACATCTCATTTCAAATGGTAATTCTTGAATTTTTTAGTGATCGTTGCCAACATATAGAAAAGCTTTAAAAATATTTTTATTTTATTTTCTTCATGCACTTTGTCATTGTTTGAAATTATTATCTTTAATTGTGCTTTCATATTCACTTCTGCCTTTTCTCTATTAAGTCTAAGTTTTGAGTTTACTTTGAAATTTCTTGAAATTTGTAACATGTTGATCACACCTTGAATCAAGATTTTAGTGCTAATAGTGGCCTTTTCTTCTTTTTAGGTTTTTTAGATTGCAGCCTTGATTGCACTTTTGTTAAAAGAACTGGTAGTATTCACAGCCTTAAAAGCTCAAGTGGTGTGCGTTTAGTTGAATGTTCCAACAGAGCTCAGTTTCTTCTACTTGTGGCTGTTGAAGCAGGCAGACCCCGGGTATGATGCTCTCTGTTGCTGAAAGAAACTCCTTTGTTGCTATCTCAGGGTACTGAACCATGGCTGCAATTAGAAACCACCTGGGGAATGTTCCTTCACAAAATGCTGAAACCTGGAACCCTGGAGATGGAATTTAAGTGCTGTGTACTGGGGCTTTGGCATTTGTGGGGTTTTTTGTTTCCCTTTCAAAGCCTAGTGATGATTCTTATGCGCAGCAAAGATTAAACAACACTAAGCTGTGGTATTCATTGTAGTAGATCTGTCCTTCAGTTTCAATTTGCAAATTCAAGAGCTTGAATGTGTACATTCCTGTGTGGCTTGTGACAAAATGTTAACATTTTCCCCATGCTTACTCTTTACATTCACTAATCAAACCTGTTTTCTCTACTACAGAATTTAATATTTTCTTTTACTTTTCTTTGGGATTGTTTCATTTCTTATTACACACAAAGACTTACAACACATTATTAATTTACTATCAATTGAAAATACTTGACTTTCTGAGTGGGAACATTAATTGAAGTTTACTTTTTCAGGGAATGAAAACATAAAGTCTAAATTACTTCTCTTCTTTATTTTCATTATTCCTCTGTTGTTTGCTTTTTGGTTCCTCATCTGAAAAGTAGGCATTGAGAAGGAGCAGTAGATAAACAAGTCAGGACTTGAGGAAAGAGGATGAAATGAGGTTTAAGAGCTATTCTGTTTTTATCTATATCTCTTCTTCCCTGCCATGTCCTTTCATTAGTAAGGCAGCAATATGTATGAATTCTAAAATAATGATTGCTTTAAGCTAGTATGTTTTGGATGTGGAAGCATCTTCCAGTTTTGTATCTTTTCATTCCATTAACCAGAAGTTGTAATGGTTCTTAAAAATCTGTGAGTCACAATGCTCAGAAAAATTTTACTTGAAACCTTAGCTGCATTGCTGATAAAATGAAGCCTACTCAAAATGCTATCATTATGTATAGTGCATAAATTTTACATATCTTGACCATCATTTCAGGAGGAATTGGCTTCCTTGCCTGTTTTACTCTTACTAGTGATTCAAAAAACAAAAAATTGAACATGGCTACACCTGAAAATGAACACAGCACTTAGTCTTGATGCAATTTTTAATTTTTAAAAAAATTTTTAGGTGATTCAGTCTGGACAAAAAAATTAAGGAAAAAGTCTGCTGACACAGGAGGGAAATGTGCCAGGCTGATTTAGTAGGTTTTGGAGAAAGGATTCAAGAAAAAAAGATGAAGAATCATTTATTCCTGAAAGTAAGTACCAAGTCAGGTAATTTGTTGCTTATTGATAAGAAAAAACTGCAGATTATTTCTTAGTCTGCTCAGATGTAAGCATATATGGCAAAATTTTCTTTGGGAAATTTTTTTTTTGTGCGAAATTTGAAATGTTCTCATCATTTAGCATTCTGTATTATTAACGTTTATGTGAATATTTAATGACAGTTGAGTTTTGACATTTGTAGGGAATTTTAAAATCCTTATGTGTAAACTGAATTTGCTTCATAATAAACAGGCAAATACAGGATGCATGAAGTGTATTAGTGGAGACTGCCTAGTGGATTTTGCTTTAGGACACTTGTTACTTTGGTTTGAGTTATTTATATTGTCTCCATAAAGATGAAGAAAGTAATTTCTTAAGTTACTGCCTTTTCTTTACAGCTACAGCTGACCTTATGACTCCGGAGGAAAAAGATAAACTCTTTCCTGCTATTGGTTATAGTGAGAACACTTATAACTTAACTTTACCCAAGCAGGTAATTATTAGGGTGGCTTAACAGGCATTTTGATTCATTTTATTGTATTTTGATTGAAGTAAATTATTGACTTTTAAATGACTAAAGGAAATATTTTATCATTAGTTTCTGCTTTGGCATTTAATTGATGCTTTCAGTCAGGCCTTACCAATCAAAATTCTATCTTCAACTTTAGATTTAATTACCTTAGTGAATGTGAATCTAACCAAGCAAAAAGTACTTAGAGTGTTAAATCAATTCTTTAAAATTTTTTATTGCAAAGTTTAACTAATATGTAAAAGAGTGACTAAAACTAAAATGTCTTGCTTATTTGATTGATTAAAAATGGAACATTTTGTAATATGTAATTACTATCCAGGTCAAGATTTAGAATATTGCCACCATCATAGAAGCCCCTACATCCTCCCATCATTGCTTCTCCAAAGACAACCAGTACCCTGATTGATGTGATAGTCATTGCTTTGATTTCATTTTGTTTTTTCCTATAAGCACTGATTTTATTTTGCATATTTTTATTATTCTAGAAATAAACTCATAAAATATGTACTCCTTTTTGTCTGCTTTGTTGGTGTGAGGTCCATCTCTTGTTGCACTTGATGTGTTTTGCTCATTTTCATTGCTATGTAGGATTCCATCATTTGAAAATACAAGAACATATTTCTACTTTTGTTGATGGATATTGGGGTTGTTTCTGTTTTTTATTATTATGAATAATGCTGCTAATCTGTTCGTTTGTAAAACTTTCAGTACTGTATCTACTTAGTAAAATTGCTAGTTTATAGCATATGAGTATGTTTAATATCAAATTCTACTAGTTTTCAATATGGGGAAACATTTCCATCAATAGTATATGAGGGCTCTAGTTGCTGTATATCTTCACCAAAACTTATTATCATCTTTTATTTGAGACAAGGTCTCATTGTGTAGCCCAGGCTGGTCTCTTGCCTCAGCCTCCCCAGTGCTGGCATGACAGACATCCACCACCATACCCAGTACATCATCAGTCTTTTAGGCAAGCACTGTACTACCAAGCTGTACCCCCATGCCCTGTTAGTCTTTTAAATTTTAGCCATTCTAAGTGGTGAGTATGTAATAGAATTTCATTATAGTTTTAATTTGCACTTACTGGATGACTAAACAGGTTTTACACTTTTTCATCTATTAATTGGCTTTTTAGATGTCCTTTTTTTGTGAGGAGGCTTTTGAATCTCTTCTTCACTATGAGGTTGTCTTTTTCTTACCAGTTTGTAGGAATTCTTTATGTGTTCTGGTCATGAGGCCTTTGCTATCAGATGTATTGTTAATATTTTCCAATCCATTGTGGCTTGCCTTTTCATTTTTAGCTGTTTTGCATCTTTTCCTGGAACACATTGTGCATTTTCATTCTTTTTATTTCCTATGCTGGGGATAGAACCCAAGACCTTACACAAGCTAGGCAAGCACTCTACTACTAACCTGCAGCTCTTGTCCCATTTTCATTCTCTTAATGTTATCTTTTATTCATTATTCTTTTTATTCATTAATCTTTTGTTAATGTTATTAACAAAATTTTATTTTATTCATTAATCTTTTTTTTATGTCTAATGCCTTTTTGAGCCCTGTTTAAAAAATCTTTCACTGCAGGGTCAAGAAACTATTCTTCTAGAAGCTTTATATTGTTTTAGTTTATATATTTAGATTTGTGGTCGTCTGTCTGGCTGTCTACTTGGCTTATCACACACTATTGAAATGACCATGAACTGTCTCTCCAGTGCTCTCCACTTAACCCCTTAGCATAAGTAAAAAATCCACGTACTTATAGAATCTCTGTTTTATTATACTCGCCACTTGTCTGTCTTTGTAGCACACTCTCTTTGTGACTGTACATTTGGAAATTAGTCCTGTGGACGAGCTGCCTAAGTCCTTCAGCTCTGGTCTTCTTTATGATTGCATTATCTCTTCTTGGCTCTTCAAACTTCCTTAAGTTTTAGAATCAGCTGGTCAGTTTCTATGAAAAGAATTAAGATTTTCATTGGGTGTTTATTGAGTGTATAAATTAATTTGAGGGAGAATTGATATTTTTATGTCTTTTAATCTGTAAATATAGCATACGCCTCTCTTTATTTGCCTCTTCCATTCCTCTTGGTGAAGTTTTATGGTTTTCTCTAATGTCTTTTTTCATTGTGCTATAAATGTCTTTAAAGTTTGATTGAAGTAGAATTTACAAGCCATAAAGATCACTGATCTGGAGGCAAATTTTGGAAAAGAACATTTCCATCCTCCCCAAAAATTCCCTGCTGACTTTTTCCAGTCATTTTTCTTATCCTGTTTTTAAAAGCAACCACTTTATCACTTCGTCAGCATTGCAACTTTTTCCTGCTCATACTTAGTTTGTTTCTAAGATAATGTATTGGATATTCATCCATGTTTTTTGTGCTTCATTAGATACTTCCTTTTAATTCTTGAATCATGTCTCATTGCATAAATATACCATAATATTCCACCCATGTACTGTATATATTTTTGCTGTTGGGCTGTTAATAACACTGTTGTTAACATTCTTGTATAACTTTTTCGTGTTTATTAGCATATATTAATTGTACAGGGGGGATTCATGTTGATAATTCCCAATTCTGAATAGCCTTACATTGTATATTGATTAGATGACCCCCACCATTCCTCCTCAACCGCTGCCCCATCCCACTTAAAGCAGTTGCAAGAGATTTTATTGTTCTATTTCACAAGTGTCTTGTATAAGTTTTTTGGGTACATATGTTTCCATTTCTGGTTCATAAATACCTAGAAACAGAATTGCTGAGTCATAGGGTAGGTATATGTGTCACTTTTTAAGAAGATGGCAAGTAATTCTCCAAAACTGGTTATAGTGTTTTATATTCCTACCACTCATTCCAGTTCCCCACTTCCTTGCTGCATTTGGTATTTTCAGGCTGTTTACTTTTAGCCATTCTGTTGGGGACGACATGGAACTCTACCATAGCTTTCATTTTCATTCTCCTGATGACGAACAGAGTGCCTTTCTTCATGTCTTACTGACATCTGTCTATGTTCACTTGTGGAATGTCTAGTACAGTGTTTGTTGCCCAAAAACAGAGTTGTTTTCCTTTTATTTTTGTGGAAATTCTTTCCCTATTCTGCTTACAAGTCTTGTCATATGTACATGTAGAGTTACGTGACATTGTAATTTGTGCGCATATTTCTCAGTGTGTGCCTTGCCTATTGATTTTCTTAATTGTGGTTATTTATGAGAAAACTGTGTTTTGATGTTTTTCTTATGGTTGGTACTAACATTAGATCTGTTCAGTAAATCTTTGCTTACCTCAGAATCACAAAGATACTGTCCTGTGTTTTCTTTCTAGAAATGTTATGCTGTTCTGGGTTTTATATTTAGTCTCGTATCCATCTAAAATGACTTTCAGTGTTTAGAGTGGCACCAAGGTCAAGGTTAAGGTTTATTTTTTCCCTATGCCCAGTCAGGTCTTTGAACAGTATTTGCAAGGCTTTTGTGTTTTTCTTGTTGAATTGCATTAGCCCTTTGCTTGGAAATAGTTTGCCTCCATGTATGTGGGTGTGTTGTGGGATTCTCTTTAATTGAACTCTTTTCTACGCTCACACTAATGTCTCCCTTACCCCACCTAGATTATTATAGTTTCTAGTAAGACCATCAAACTTGGTTTTCTTTCCAGTTTTTCTTTTTGTAGTGGTAGGAATCGAACCCAGGGCCTCATGCTTATTAGACAAGTGCTCTATCACTGAGCTACATCTACAGGCCTCGGCTTTCTTTCCTTTTTCTTCTTTAAAGGGTGCTTTGACTATTTTAGATTGTTTGAACTTTTAGTTCTTACCTGTGTTTTCAAAAGTACATTCTACAGTTTTGTTAAAAATTACATTGAATGTGGAGATTATTTTTGGGAGAATAGTAATTGTAGCAACTTGGATATTCTAGTCACTTAGTTCCTTTCTGTCTTTCTGACCATCAATCTGTCATTATTTCTGTTTTGTTTGAAGAATGAATGTTCATTATCGCTTTCCTTTTAATGATGGCATACTTAAAATTAGTTTTTGTAATTTTTGTTTTTCTGGAAATACCTATTTCTATTCTTTCTTGTTGGATATCCACCCCACCCCCGCCGTGTTTAGTATTCTAGGTTGTTAATTATTTGTTGTCAAAGTTTTGAGTATACAATTGTGTTGCAGTTTGGTCTCCATTGTTTCTCTTGTTTTATTCTATCACTTTGATTATCATTTCCAATCATCTCTGCCCTTTATGGATCTTTAAGGTAATTTCTTTACTGTAGATTTATGTAGTTTTACATAATGTATTCATTTTCGTTTAAATGGTTTGAATTTTTTTATACTGGTAATGCAACCCAGAGCCATGTGCATGCTAGGCAATTGTACTTTACTGAGCTACATCCCAGCCAGTTGGCCTTCCTTCTTTCCTTCCTTTTTTTCCTTCCTTCCTCCTTCCCTCCCTCCCTCCTTCCCTCCTTTCCTTCCTCTCTCCCTTCCTTCCTCCCTTCCTTCCTTCCTCTCTCCCTTCCTTCCTTCCTTCCTCCCTTCCTTTTCTAGCATGTGTCACGAGGTCTCACCAATTTGGAAAATTTATCACTTCATTTTGTTTCTGTTACATCATTCTTTTCCTCTTTTACTTTTGAGAGTAACAATGTATGTTGGATCTTCTCCTGGTATCTCATGAGTTTCTTGTTTCTTCTTCATCTCCAAGTTACTTATTCATTCTTCATTTGGATAGTTTCCTCCAATTCTCTCTTGGGCTGTTTATTGTTAAACTCATGCATTTAATTCTTACGGGTTTGGGTTTTTTTTTTTTTTTGTATTTTTTAGTCCTCAAATTTCCATTTGTTTCTTTTTTCCTAATAGCTTTGAGATCATGAACTAGAATACTCAGTTTTGTGTCTCATCTCTTTGAACCTAGTAAACAAAGCTGGTGCCTAAGCTTGGATTTCCTGTAGGTCTAAAACTTGATGTATAAAGCTTCTGTGATTTTGCTTCTGGTTTTTGTTATTTCTGTGTGGTTTTCTGTGCATTGAACATACTGAAGTTTGTTTTTATAAATAATGGGCCTGGGTTTTTTTTGTTTTTGTTTTTTTTTTTTTCTGTTGGAGAAATGGAGAAATAATATCTTTCTCCATAATAGATGGAGAAATTAAGCAGAGGGAAATTAAACAGAGATGGTGGCTCTGCAGTACCAGCAAATGGGATCAGAATATCTCATGTTAGGGACTGAGATGATTTGGTGCTATAATGCAGATCTGTGGTCTGTCTGCTTCCAATTCACCTTTATTCCCAGGAGTTAGTCCTTTAGGGTCCCAGCCAGAAGAGAAGAAGTTTCGCCAGTGCCCTTGCTCTTTGGTGGGACCTGGTTTCCAGTTTCTACACTATGAGTCTCATTTCACAGGCTCAGAGTTGCCAACTCTTAAGTTTTCACATTCTTCCAGATCCCAAATTCCAGAGTCATCTCCCTGGTGTTTCTCTGTCTTATCTCCAGTCTTGACTCAGCGATTTTTAGATATGTGTGTGTGTTGTTAATTCTCTAAACAGATACTCTCAAAGTGTTTTTTCTTTTTCCTCAGAGGATTGATCAGAAATACTTAGTTTACTTTAGTGAAAACTGCTGAATTGAATCTTTCTGCCACAAAACATATTGTTGTCTTTTCATTATCACCTTCAAAACTAAAAGAAAGGAACTTTTGATCTTTTGGAAATGTTCTGTTTGGGATAGGCAGTTTCATTGAGTTTTCTAATGTTCATTTATTGTGAGTGTATGGATACCAGAACCAACGTGCCTGGTTGGATCACCATTTAATTCAACATATTTAATTAAGAAGAAACTATTAAAACAATTATTTAAACTCTAACAGTTTTCATTTATCCTTCTGTATTTAGTATGTTGCCCACATAATGACCCTGAAGTTAGTAAGCGCCTCTGTCACACTCAGAGAAAACAAAAATATTCCAGAAATACTAAAATTCAGATAATTGACCTGGGCACCCATGTATCTCAGCGACCAGGAGCACAAGCTCTAAGGTAAATTTAAAAACTTCAGTGTTTACTTCTAATTATGATTCTAGGCCAAAAATGTAGAACGTTATTCAGCATTAAAAACTGAGTTAGTAATAGCTCTTCTTTAATTCCTTTTCTTGGTGTGTGCCAGGATAGTCTTTTATGTTTTGTTTTATAATGGAACAATATAATTCATGATTTATTCCACCCTTCATCCTTTCCTGCACAACATTTATCATATAATAATTTATGTATAGTCTCCATACCATGAAAACTGTGCATATGTACAGTAAGTTTCTTTTTTCAAGACGTTTATACTGCAGTTGATCAGAGAGGATATATAGAACGTTAATAGTTTAAGAACTATGTAGCATATTACATAACTCAAGTGAGTAGGTGCTGTGACATTAAAAATCTCACAGTGCTACGCAGGCTCGGTTGTGAGTGAGAATAACTGAGCCTGGAGGAAGGTTAAGCTAGTGAATGGAAAGCACACTGGGAGACCTAGGGAGGAGGTAGAGGCATGAGAGTGACATGAAAATGGGGACATGTGGTGGTCTGTGACACTGTGACACATGAGCTTTTATGCCTACAGCAGTGATCAGAACTTCTGTAGTGTTCTGGGCTTGGCTAAACTGGGTCTTTCATGTGGCTGATGAGAAGTTAATAACAACAGTAACAGCAGCAACAAAAGCAGATTATGTGCATAAATGAATGCCAGGCTGAGGCAGTGGGCAAATGTTTGTCTCTCAAAGGAGTTCTTAAAGGAAAAACTTGGGATTTAATCCATTGCATTATAAAGGATCTTATTGCTTCCCTTTTCTTAATTGGATCATAAAGTAGAAGCAAAATCAGAACACTGATATATAATAGGTTCTGAAGCAAGATATTGTACCATCACTTGTAGCTTCAGTTGCCTGATACTGTGTTGCCCTTCTTTAAAACTGAGTTTGAAACCAATCCAGAGGACAGTCCTGCCGACCAGATTCTCATCATTCAGTCTCAGCCTGTTGAAGCTATTTATAATGCCGTAAGTGCAAGGAGAACATGACTCTATTAAAATGATTTGTATTTTTCTCTTTTTTTTTATTTCCTCAAAGTTTCTTCAGTTAATGTTGAGAAGTGGAGTTCTGACTAAATCAGAGGTCCAAACTAGAAGTAATGTCTGTTGCTTTTTCCATATGTCCCTCTGGAGTGTCTGCTTCTGTAATCATGTGCACATGCCTGCTCCCCTCCAGCAAGTTTACTTGCCTGTTCCTTTCTCAAGGTTCTCTCACCCAGAGAGGTGCAGTAGGACAAAATATCTTTGCATTCCTTCCTCAATTCAAAGCCACAGTTGTTTAGAATTGAGGTGAACCATTCCAATTTATAATGGAGAAAAATTATGTATAACCTTTTTATATTTTGTAATTCTTTTATAGATAACCATCAATGCAGTGCTTGAATTCTTTCGATCAAACAAGGGTTTGGATCTTGAGCAAATAACATCAGCTACATTGACAAAGCTGGAAGAAGTTAAAGCAGGAACAGCTAAGGTGAGTTTGACTGTCTACATAAGCACCAGTTGTAAACAGTATATGTAAAGTAGAATAGGTTGCTTTTTTTCTGTTGTAAACTGGTGTTGTATTGTTCAGTGGTCATGGCTTATTCAAAGTTCAATATGATTGTTGGCCTGAGTAGAAAGAGAATTAACGTGGGTACAGATGATTCTGCCTGCATTACATTCAGGAATCCATGCTTCACAATGAGCTTGAGGTGGAAAACCTACCTCCATTGCAGTTCTTCAGCAGCTGTTCAGCTGCTGAACATGAGTGACTCTAGTTTTAAAGATATGTGTTTTTGTATTACATGGTCTTAAAACTCAAGCCAACTGTTTTATCTAGTTGCTTAACCAAGGAAATAATAAATCATTCTATCCCTAGGTACAATACTCTGTTGGGTTTAGTATGTTATGCTATGATGTGATTGTTTTCCATTGATTATATGCAGTTTTCACATTCTGTGCTGAATTGGGATTCTTAATTTGAGACAAAAATTTGTACTCTTCCTTAATATTTTTCAAGAAAAATTGTTACCCTTGTTAATAGTATGATCACAAATTTCAACTTGACTACCTAATCTTTTTTTATTTTTTGATCTTCTTTAGGACTTACACATATTATTGAACCTTGAAAAGTCCTTGATTTAAGGGTCAATCTAAAGCCTTGTCTGGTAATTCCTCAGACAGGTTTTCACCAAGAAATGTCAGATATTCTGATTTTAGATTTTGGTACACTTCAGGTAGGTATAGATGCTTTTTTGTCTGCCCATCTTTGACAAGCTTGGTAACTAGCTATCTGATACCTTGGTGTTTTGTTTTTTTTTTTCTTCCCCAATTTACTTGAACTAAACCTACACTAATTTTTTTCCAGCTTAGCTTAGAATATTTCACATATATCGTATGTCTGTTAAAACTAACAAAGATCCAGAATTTTCTGTAATTGTAGGAGATTTGACATTGAGGACCGGATTGCATCCCTGTTTTCCTAGTTGGAGAGAAGCAGTCTTAGTTTTCATTGTTTACAGTTTATGTAGTGTTAGTTGTTGCTTGTATATTTTGACAATAGAAAACTACACATATGAATATATGTTTAACTGTCATCAGTAACTAAGTACAGTAAGTGAATGCTTTACATTATGGATTTTGTATCTCATGGAATCCAAGCCTCTCTGGAAATTTCTGATGATTTCCAGAAATTTAGTCCTGAATTGATACTTTATTCTGTTGGGAAGAGGGAAAATGAAGTAGAGATTAGAACTAAATTCTAATAGCTTAATAAGTTTCATGGTAAAGGAGGGAAAAGCATCAAAACTGTGCTATTCATAGTAAAGGGTGCAAGGGTAGTAGTAGGGAAGGTGAATCTATGGGTCAGGAAGAGGAAAAGTTGCCCTTCTAGACAGGTTATTTGGGGCAGATAGCATGTGATTCATTGATGAAAGTGTGTAGCACCTGTTACACTAACAGTAAAGATGTATGCTGAAACACTAGTTTCCTAATAAAGTATTTACAAATAATTACCAATAAATTTAGCAAAATGTGTATTCCTTGAGGATAATCTTCTCACTTTAGATTTCAATAAAAAGCATCTATAGTATGTTGATGTATATACATTTCTGTTAAGAAAAAGATTGAGGCTCTTTTCCCTCCATTTTAGCTCAGCAGTAATGATTGAGGTTTATGGGAGACTACTAATTTATGTATGGAAGAAATAATGAAGCATATGAAAGTTTGATGTGCAGCTTCAAAATAAAGACTGAAATAAAGACTGTGCAGCTTCTCTTCATAAGATCAGGTAAACACCAATGCTCAACTTTTAGACGTTCAAATTAGTTTGAGTAGTATTGGTAATATATGTGCATATATTTGCACATGTATATCAACCCTGATGACTATTTTACATACATATCCTGCTGGTCACTTTAGAAAATCAAATGGGGGCGTACCAGTGCAAACACTGTCACCTTTATAGATAGAAATAGAAATTTGGTTATTCATATTAGGGTTCTGGTACCATTTGAATCTAAGCCCACTCATGGTCTGTGTCTTTGTAATGTGACTATGAAACCACTCAGACATAAATGGAAGTCTCAGTTGGTTCAACTACCTCTGTCCTAATCCTTTTGGAATGTTTCTTCCCTCACTGTTTTTATTGTTAAATATTACTATATGTTAGTTTACCCTTTATTTCTGTAGTACTACATTTGCTGTTCTGAGTATGTGAAAAGTGTATCTACAAACTAATACAGGTTGAGCTGCCCTAGTATAGAAATCCTTAAAGTAGTTCCCCGTTCTTTTCATTGTAGTCACCCACCTTGATCACTAATTCTGGAGTTGAGGTAATAAATTCCTCCTTTTTCTCCCATTAATTTTGAAATGCAAGATACACTATCAATATTCTTCAAATATCCAGTTATTTTTATCAGAATCTTTGACTTCTGTAAATCTGCATTAAAATGTAGATTATTTAACTTGTATGCTGAAAGAAGTAAAAGTTGGTATTCATTGAATATGCCTATTAAGTATTTTCTAGTAATATAGAATAGTTTTGCACAGAATATCTGATTTTCAAAAGTCATTTAGTATTTTAAATTATTTTTTAAGAGAGAAAGTGGAAAATGATGATTTTAGCATCCATCAACTATGCATATATTGCAGCCAATGGATATTCATAGTGAGTTGGCCAAGGCAATGGTAGGAAAGGATATTAAAATGGCCAGGTAATGTATAAGTTCCTTTTATATTAGAAATCAACAGGGTGAACTATATCTGAATCAGTTACTGAGTCTTAAGGAAGCAAAGATATTTGTGGGAGACAAAAATTAATGATTATTCTCTTTAGAAAAATATATTAAAGAAAATATGTTTTGAGTGGTATTTCTTTTTTCTTTATTTTAATCAATACTGGGGTTTGAACTCAAGGCTTCATGCTTGTTAGGTAGACTCTCAACCCCTTGAGCCACACCCAGCCTGAATGATAATGTTTTTATCTTGGAATTTGTATAATAATTAGTGATCTGTGATTTTGAGATGATGCAATTCAAGGTTCAGTATCATCAATGAGGTAATATAAAAAAATTAGAGGCTCTTTTGGTATGAAACCACATTAAAAACTGAGAGAAATCAGGGCAATAAAAAATAGAAACAGAATTAAATGATTATGAAATATTCATTGTCCTTTTTTTTGGCCGTACTTGCATTTACTGGTAGATCTGTGGCTACTGTCAGAGGGTCTGCGGGAGGGATACAGCCTATCCCATAGGGTCCAGGCATCCAAACTCTTGGTTTCTGTCCCCCACAGGGGCCCTTCCCCACCACTCCTGGCCCAGCCCCCGATGATGCTGCTGCTGGGGAGACTGCTCTGCTCATCTCTGCAGGCACAGTGTTCACCCTGGCCATTGCCCTGCCCCGGTGTTGCTCAGGACCTGACCTGTGACCCCACACGACGAAAAGGACAAGGGAGCAGACCACATGGACTGGGACCCCGGAATTCAGGCCATGCTCTCCCTGCCACACCTGCCCTGCATGCACAGCCTAGGGTTCTGTGCACTGCCAGAGAGTCCACACATGTGCTGCAAGGGGTCGCTTTTCCTTTGGGGAAAAGCAGGCACTAATGGACAAGGCAGCAGCCCACTCGTGTCCCAGGCTGCCCCAGGACGCCATTATCACGGTGTCCTGTGGACTGCAGGAGTTGAAGTCTGGCCACGCCTGCTTCGTGTCCAGCTCCTGGCCCGAGCACATGCAGGCGAGGCCACCATTACTCTGGGCTGCCCTGGCAGCACCCTGAGCCTGGTCGCTGAGTACAGTCAGGGCAGTGGGCACCTCCACCTCCAGCAGCTGCATGCTGAAGGCCAGGCAGGAGGTGCCTCAGCCTGGTCCTGAAGCCACAGGGTGCAAGTAGGGTTCCGGGGCAGCTGCAAGGCTTCCTTGGACCAGGACTTCTGCATTGATGGCCTCGGCGAGGAGCAGGTACACTGCCTGGATGTGTATGTCAAGGCCAATCTCAAGGGCAAGGCCTGGAGTGGGGGGTGCCTGCTGGGCAAGGGCAAGCTGCTGCTGACTGCATCTGATTCTTTAGAGTCTGACAGCACCTGTTGTTAGGTCACTGTACAAAATAAATATTTATTTTTATTCATGGTCTTCCTTTATTGACGTTTTAGTTTTTGGTCTACAGCTCTGTAGATTTGGTACAGAAGGAAAAAGTAGTAACACCCTCCCCATTCACAGCCCAGATTTCTCTTTCTAGACCAATTTTATTTGGAAAGGTAGAAAGGGTTGGCTTGGGACTAAAAGAGAAAGTGTTGGTTCTGGAAACCTAAAGAGCAAATGAGTGAGTATCCCATCCCCCATGGAGAGCATTATGATTCTTGCATCCTGAGGAGGAGGAGTAAATCTGCATTCCTGCACCCTGAAGAGGAGATACAGGGTCTCATAGATCTGCCACAGTACTGATGAGCAAAGTGCTCTCAACATTGTTCGCTCCTGCCCCCAATAAGGGGAAAATAAACCAGCTCATCTAAGCGCAAGAATCCATGGCCAATGAGAAGAGCCCACCTAGCCCTTACCCAAACTCAGAATTAAAACATCCATAAAAGCCCCAGCCTTCACCTGAACAGGAAGCCACTGGTTTCTGGGCTCCCCTGCACTGCTCTAGCTGTAGCTGTAAATCTTACTTCGTGTACCGGCTTTGGGTCATCATGAGCCAGTTCCCTGGCCTGTGAAGCCAAGGACCCTCGACCCCGGCCTACAACATTTCTCACCAGCACATAACAAAAGGAGGTCCCCTCATGAAGGGGGCACTGTTTCTCGTGCTCCCTCCCTTGCTTGAGCAAGCTTTCTCTCTGGCTCCTTTGTTATTACTGGACCTAACAGGGCTTAACTGGGGATGACTGAAGATTTTAGAAGAGACATGGGATAGACAGAAAGTTGGGGTCAGGTGTGTTATATGCTTGGCTGGAGATACACAACCCTTATTGCTGCTTTTCTCTATCTTGATTCTTTAAGGCCTTACTCCTTGCAGTTCTTTAAAACTTTGCTTAAAACCTCTTTCCTTAGGCTTGCACTGTCCCATGTTTGCTCTTAGCTTATCTTTAGCTTAATTGCTCTTAAAGTCTTTTGCCCCCAGCCTCGCACTGTCTCATCTCTGTTTAGCTCTCTCAAAGCCTTGGTGCTCAAACTTGCAAACAGCCAGACCTACAACATGCATATACGTAAGTCTTAAAGTCTCATCTTAGACTTGCACTGTGCACTGTCCCAAATTCTCTTTGGCATTTCTTTTCTTTTTCTAAGGCCTATGTATGAAGTTCTTTCTCAGCTTTGCTTTCTGAAGCCTATGTTAAAGTTCTTGGTACAGATTTTCTATCAACTCCTCTTTAGCAATTTCCCTTTAACAATTCTTTTACCTTCAGCAATTTTTCCTTTCAATAATTCTTTTCCCTTCCAAAAGCTTCCCACACCAAAAGGCCCAAAGTAAAAGCCTCTGTCTTAAAACCCAGTATTCCAGGAAGTGGCAATTTGCATTTCAACTCATCTGGGAATTCCTATTGCAGTGCTAATAAAGAGGAAGATTTGCCTTGAGGCAGGGCCTTAAAACATGGAAAGCTGCCAATTAAAACCTGTAAAAGAGGTTACCTCAAACAGGGCCATAAGGCATGAGAAATTGCCAATTAAAGCTATACAAGGAAGTTCAAAGCCGAGATAAAGGGTACCATACAGAGATAATCACTCATTCCTGCCTTCCTTTGTCTCCTCTTGTAAATAAACTTTCCAAAGCAGATCTCCTCTGCTGTTCTTATCTAAACCTTAGGTCTCTAACTCACCACTAGCTCATCTACTAACCCCAGCACATTCCTTGTAACCTGATGCCCTGCACTTGCTCTTTAAGTATCCCGTGAATTCTTTGTTCAGGGCCCAAATTATGAATATGAACTCATCTGGGTCCGCTGGTGTAAAATAAAATCTGAGTTCTCCACTTCTCCAAGTGTCACTTTGTTTCTTGTCTGACAATATTTCCACAACACCAGGAATACCAGGTGACTGCAGGAGAGAGACTCACAGCAAAGGAGGCAAATGCAAAATGAAGGCAGGCATGCAAGACTTTTCTCCTGCTTTTAGTTAACTTGTGATTTCCAAGTAAGGAGGCTGTGCTTTTTAGCAGAAGCAGTTTCTAAGTACCTGTCATACTTTGAGACAGTCCAACATTTAGAAATAGAGAAGAGGTCAGTGTGTGGGGACAGGGAAGCAACACTGTGATGTATGAGGAAAACCAGCTGACATGGTAGGCAAATGGAAAGTGCTCCAAGAAGGCAATGCTCAAACCACTGACACCCTGCTGGTCAAGAAAGATGAGAATTGGACATGGTCACTGGCATTGCCAGATGAAGGTCACTGGTAGCTTTGACAAGAACAGTCCTGTTCAAGTAAGGGTTTCAGGAGACACATAAGGATGGGTTAATATGTGAAGGAAAGTGAAAAAGTACAAACTGTTGGGTCTGAAAACCTAAGGCAGATGAGGGAGTATCCCTGACCCCATGGAGAGCAATATCATTCCTACATCCTGAGGAGATGGAGGCCTGTATTCCTGCATCCTAAAGCAGAGAGAGAGTCTCATAAATCTTCCATGGGGCTGATAAAATGCTCTCAAGGTTGTCTCCCCACCCCCCCCATAAGGGGCAAACAGACCAGCACCGCTCTCACTGGCACCAGTCAAACTAACCTGCCAGGGAAGGCAGTCTGCAGTGTACAGATAACATCGGTCTACCTTTGTCTTCTGATAACAGACTTCCCATGTTTTAAAGGATAATTTTCCTTCATCTCTCATATTCACTGCCAGCCAGGCATATTCCTTTCTTTTACATATAAGAGGAAATGTGTTGTAAATGAGAATTGCCAATATTAAAATATGATCTGGAGCAGTGGTGCCTGCCTGTACTCCCAGCTATTGGGCAAGAGAGATCAGGAGGACCATAGTTCAATGCCAGCCTGGGCAAACAGAAAAATTCTATCTCAACAGACAAGCCTGAGAATAGAGATAGAAGGGTCAAGTTCCACAGCTGGCCCCAGGCAAAAATCCAGTTTGAAAAGTAACTTAAGCAAAAAGAAAAAGGAGGGGGAGGGCAGGGCTTAATTGGCAGAGTGCTGGAGGCCATGAGGTCAAACTTCAACTGGAAAAAGAAAAACAAAACCCAACAAATTAAAATACGTGGCATGGTGTTAACCCTGGCTCCATTACTAGTCTGCATTCAGAGGGTTTTTAACCATCACTGCTCATGAAAAATGCTATTTAGAAAAGTTTCAGTTCAGTGGAGCTATCGTTATCTCAAACTAGCAGTATTGTCATGTTTTTCTTGTATCTTTTATTTTTTTATCTTCTACAAAATCAGAACAGGAGGATGGAACGGGTCCTCTGTGTGTGTGTGGCGGAGGTGTTGGCACTGTTGTGGAAGTATGGTCAGAGAAGAAACCAAGCCACACTCGGGGGAGTGGAGAACTCAGATTTTATTTTTACGCCAGCGGGCTCAGACATGTACCTGTGTCTGAGCCCTGAACAAAGGATTCACAAGATATTTAAAAGGTAGTGCAGGGCATCAGGTTACAAAACTGTGCTCAGGTTATGATGTCCTAACCAGTGAGTTAGATTGTTTAGGTTAATTGGGCTGGTAGCGAGCTAGGGACCTAATGTTGTTTAGATAAGAACAGCAGGGGAGGCCCGCTTTGGAAAGTTTATTTACAAGTAGAGACAAAGAAAGGTGGGAATGGATGCTTATCTCTGCATGGTGCCTTTCATCTCAGTCCTGAACTTTTGCATGGCTCTACTGGGCAATTCCTCCTGCTTTACAGCTCTATCTGCGGTTACAGCTTTTAATTGACAGTTTGCCATGTTTTACGACCCTGTTTCAAGGCTATCTTCCTCTTCAGCACCAGTGGGAAGGAAGAGGTGGTGGTGAAATGGGGGTAGAAGAGTGAATACAGTGCATATAATGTGTACACATGTATGTAAATGAAAAAAGTATACCTGTTGAATCCTTCCAGGAATGTTTCCTCTGGGGGAGGGAGGAAAAAGGAGAGTGGTGGAGGGGGTAAATTCAAGTATGATATATTTGATACATTGTAAAAATCTTTATAAATACCACACTGTATTCCCACCCAGCACAGCAATAAAGAAAAAAAAAAGTTTCAGTTTTTGTCACAACTCAGATGTAAACTGAGTATCCTATAAAGGTTTTCATTGAACCATCATGTAGTTATTGACGATCAAGCAAGAAGCTTGCAGTGGTTGGCCACATGAGTGACAGCACATGACACACTAGTCCACATCTGACTTTTGCTACAGGTTTTGAACTCAGGGCCATAAACTTGGCATGCAGGCACTACCACTTTAGCTGTGTGCCACCAGCTCTTTGTGCTATTTTATCTGTTTACCACTTCCTTGGCCCTTAGGCCAATATTTTTTTAATATCTAACTTCATGTAATACTGAAGTAACTAATACTAAAGTCATATACACTGTCCTTTAAAAGAAAAATAAATAGAGCGTGAAACACCTTAGCTATGTATAACATCCTTGTGGGGCATTTTTTTCTTTTTTAAAAAATAAAACATTGCTTTGGTAGTTGAAATAGCAAGGCATTTTTCCAGAAAATGCTGTGATCACTATTGTCATTAGATTATATGCATGTCATTTTCCTAAGTAGATTTTTCCACACATTTCAGGGTCATACTTTTTCCATGAAATGATAGTGGTTACTTCTAACCAATCTCCATTAATGTCAAGTGATCAAATAATCTAAGAGCCTAATCAAAAGATCTTAAAAGGACTGAAGTAGAATTTTATATCATAACGTCATGGAATTTGGAGTTGAAAAGAGCTTTAAGAATCATTTTGGGCAAATGTCTGTCTTTTTTTTGCAAATTTATATGTCTTAATGATGGACCAGAGTGGCAAATTTCAGATTTCCCCAAAGCATGCAATTAGTAAAAGATGTGAACTCGACCAGTGCTATAGATGTGTGCTGATATGAGATTGTAGTGAAGATTCATATAACAAAATAACTAAATATAGCTGAGAGAAGAAAGTGTAAAAATGACTTTGAAAAGAAGACAAAATTTTTTCCCAGGACCGTGGTCTCTTCATATCCTTAGGGGACTGGCTCCAAGACCCTTACAGGTATCAAAATCTGCAGATGCTAAAGTTTCTTATAGAAAATGACATGGTTTTTCATATGGCCTACACACATCCCCCCAATACTTTATGTGTCACTGTAGGTTACTCATAATGTCTAATAAAATGTAAATGATGGGTAAACTATTGCTATACCATACTCTTAGGGAGCAGTGACAAGAACAAAGTCTACACATGCTTAATGCAGAGGCAATTTTTATAGTTCTGATCCACTGTTGGCTTGATGTGTTAATATGGATCCCAGAGATATGGGGCCAACTATTTAGAGAGTAGGGCAGGGAATGTGTGGCCATGGCATGCTGACTGCAGAATACAGCCTTAAGAGTTCTCATTTGGGCTTTAGGTGTCCCAATATCTACAAATGATTTGGCACAATCATGACTCTGAAGTTTACATGTCTTCACATATTCAAGAACAAAATCCTACACTCTGAATCAGAAATATGCCAGTTTAAATAGCCTTAGTGGAGTAAAAATTGAAAAATCACTCTTTTGCCACTTGGCTTTACAAAGACAATGCATTCTGTGCCTAAAATACTGCTTCACTGTGGTCCAAGATGTGGCCAAAGATTATTACTTTGATCCTAATGTAATTTTACACACACTTCAACAATTCACAGCCATGGTCTCCATATCCATACCCAGGACGTAGGTCCAAATAGTATTTGGGGGCAAAGACAGTTGAAGTACAAAGCCAAAAGTGGCCTCTATGTGATTTCTATGGTATTAAAGGATGGGAAATATGTAAGTGGATAAAACAGCACAAGAAATGTTCCTTTAGAACATCTGTTATATGATGAACATTGTTCAAGATTCTAGATTTATAGCTGTAAATAAGACATAGAAGTCCTTTGCTCTTTTGGAATTCAGAGTTCAGGGCAAAGGAGGAACTAGACAGCAAACAATTTCTGCAGTGTTTCAGAAAATAAAGTGTGATAGTGGGAAAGCCTGTGGCTAGGGGGAGGGAACACCTTGGACTGGGTGATTAAGAAAATCCTACATGAAGATCCCAGCCTCTTCTGTATGTTCATGTGTGTGTTGCTATTGTATTTCAAGCCAGTGTGCTGATTTGGGTACTCCTGCCCTCCCAGGATCACCTGGTAAGTCTTTCCAAGGACGTCTGCTAGTACCTTATTGCTAATGGGGAGTGTTCCCCAGTGGAGTGCACTTCTACACTCAGACTTGTGAGTCCAACATACACTGGACATGAAATAAATCCAAGGCATCCCATAATGTTTATAAACCCTGCTTTTACTATTTCACACATGGCCATAGCAAAATCCCATTAGGTAAGAATTTTATTGTGGGTCTGTAATGGCTAAGGTATTCATCTTAGAGGAGGCCAAACTCTGCTGAAATTAGGTCTTCTGGGGGAAATAGTGGGTAAATAGCATCATGATTTTTCTTTTCTTGTCTTTCTCTTTTCACTCTATGGTTTTCATAGCAAACTTTCATCCTTCACACACTTATGCTTTCTCAACCACTGTTTGAGCTATTCACTTTCTTTGAGTCTGAGATGGATGTTGTACATTGGTTCCTTCAACACCCAGTCCAAGCAGTCAGCTGATGGTAACCTCCTCCTGTGGGCAGATAAGTTGCTTAGGTTTTGAACTTTGGACCTTTGAGTAGGTGCTGGAAGGAGTTGAAATTTGAAGGGATTTGGGTATAGATTAATGTGTTTTGCATGTGAGAAGGACATGAATTTTGAGGGATCAAGGATGGAATAAAATGAACTGAATGTCTATGTTTCCCCCAAATTCATATGTTGAAATTCAACCCCCAAGGTGATGTGATTAGGGGGTGAGGCCTTTGGGAAGTGATTAGGCAGAGCGCTCATGAGACATTAATGCCTCATAAGAGGCATTAGTTAATATTGCAGAGGGATCCCTCTTGCCTTCTGACATGTGAGATTACTGTGAGAAGACCATCTAGGAGGAGGTGGACCTACACTAGAAATTGAAACTTCTAGGCCTGGACCTTGGATTTCCCAGCCTCCGGACATAAGAAATAAACAGCTTCTGTTTAGGAGATATCCAGTCTATGGTGTTTTGTTACAGGAGCCTGGAATGAGTGGGAGAGGGAGCAAATCGCAACATGAACCTCTGCATTTTGTGGTTTTCACAGCAAGCTTTCATCCTTTACACTCTTCAAGGTTCACGAGGACTGTTTTGGCTAGTTACTCCCATGTGCCCAAGGTAGATGCAGTAAGTGGACTATTTCAAAACAATCCTTACTGCCTTCCATTCTGAGCTGTGGAGGCTAGAAGACAAAAACTTGCCTTTACAGCTTGGAGTAGCCATGTGCCTCAGCCATGGCCAATGAAACATAGGGAAAGGTCAGTCAATAGTGCCTCTTCCCCTTCCTCATGAAGCCTGCTGGAATATTCACGTTGCTGGAGGAATGGCAGCATTGCTAAGGAAGGCATCAGTGATACCACTGATCCTTCACACCAGTTCTGGGCAACCTACATCCAAAACTCATTTGGGTGTAGACGAATGCATCCTTTACCTGGGTTCACACATACACAAACACATTCCTAACTGATACAAGACCCATTTTGCAGAGAACACTTAGATTCAGAAGAGTTACATATGTCAGCTGTGTTAGTCAGTTTTCCATCACTGTGGTAAAAGCAACTTAAGGGAGAAAGATTTATTTTGGCTAACAGGTACGTAGGTTTCAGTCCATGATTGGCTTGCCCCATTATTTTTAGGCCTGTGGCAAGGCAAAACACCATGACAGAAGAGCCTGGTGGAGGAAAGCTGCTCATCTCATGGCAGCCATGAAGCAGAGAATGAGGAAGGAAGGAACCAAGGACAAGATACACCCTTCAAAGGCATGTCTGAAGTAACAGCTTCCTCCAACCAGGCCCCACCTCCTATTAGGCCATTCAGTATGAACTCATTCACTGGTGAAGGTAGCACCCACTGATCTAATCACTTCTCAGAAGTACCACCAGCTGGGGACAAAACCTCAAAACAGAATCCTTTTGGGGAAAACACTTTACATTCAAATGCTAACAGGATGATTATACAGCAAGGAAACCATGAATGTAATTACAAACCTTTCAGACCTCCCTGATCACTGGAATTTCCACATTGTACTCATGTAAGCCCACTTTTTAAAGAGGTTCACTTTTATTTTTAAAAGTATAATTGACATAAATAAATTGCACTTTTTTTAAAGCACACAGTTTGATGAGTTCAGACATACATTTCCTCCCATTAAGCCATCACTTCAATCAAGATAATTAACATATTCATCACTCCTAATAACTCCTAATAGTTTCTTCATGTTCCTTGGTAAACAATCCCTCTCTTATTGCTCCTTACCTCTCATCTCTCATCTGCAGACACCTACTGATTTGCTTTCTGTTACTATAAATTAATTACCATCTAATAGGCTTTTATGTAAATAAATCTGGCTTCTTTCATTCAGCATTATCTTTTGATGTATTGGCATCATTGCCCCTATCAATATTTAGTTCCTTTATATTGATGAATGCATGACTATTGAATTGATAAACCACAGTTTGCCTGTTTGGAACTGTTTTTCTATTCCTTGCATCTGTAAATTATTTCTTTGTTTTCTTATCCTTTTTTATATTCTCAGATTTTAATTGAGCATGTTACATGATTCCATTTTCTCTCTGTGCATATCAATTATATTTCTTTTTAAAATTTCTTTATTAGTTACTTTCATTTATGTAGTATGCACTTGCAACTAATCTAAATCTACTTTTAAATCACATTATAATGCCTTGTGGTGTCAATGTAAAATAACAACCAGAGAGATTCACGAAAGAGAACATTCATGCCACTATAAACTATGGGCATATCCAGGGAGGTTGAGACAAAGGAAGTTTTTAAAGGCATAATGAGCAGGATCAAATAAGATCTAGAAACACCAATCCTGGGCTACAAGGATCAGTAACAATAGCATCAGTTCAGTGTTCAATATACAGTTGTTGGGTGATGTCCTCACAGAAGTATATTTGGTGTAAGGCCATATCATATATTATAACCTCTCTGCTTTATTATTTTATTATTATTGGCTTAATGTGTCTCCACTCTGATTCTGACAACTTTCACAATGTGTAGTACAGGAATATAGTAACAGAATAGTCCTCATTCTTCTCTTTCATCCTTAAAGTATCATGGTCATTCATTTTACTTATCTGATCTTTGGTGTCTGTCTTTTATTTTGGAAAAATTTGACTCATTTTTATTTCAAATATTTCATTTGCTCCATTCTCTTTTCCTTCTCTTCTTAGTATTTCAATTACTCCTATTTTGTGCCTTTTGAAATTATCGCACGGTACTTGGATGTTCTTCATCATGTTTTCTCTCATCATTGCAGGTTGGGAAGTTTCTGTGGATTTGTCTTCAAGTGATCATTCCTTGGTCATGCTCCGTATATTAAGGAAGTCATTTGGGGATCCTTACATTTCTCTTGCAGTATTTTCAGTTCCTAACAATTCATTTTGACATTTTTAATGTGTTTGCATCTGTTGACATTGCTCACTGGTTCTTGCATGCTGTGCGCTTTCCCCATTATAACCCTTCACATATAAAGTGGAGTTGTTTTAAACCCCAGGCCTGATCATTCCAAAACCTGTGTCATAGCCATGTGTAGTTCTGATAGTTGAGTCTAGTTTTGATGCTTTGCCTAGTGTCTTCAGTCTTCCTTCTTCTTGTCATTCATCATGCAGTGCAAGTTTTAATGGAAGCTGGACACAATGTACTAGATCATAGGAACTGAGTCACCAGGCCTTTCACATGAGGGCTTGTGTTTATCCTCAGGGGTCACATGTGTTCACTGTTTGCCACAGGTGTAGTGTTTGAGGCTTTGGTTTGCTTTGGTGACTGTTTTAATTTCCTCTGTTGACTTTGAGTTTCTCTATGAACATCTTTTTACAGTATTTGCCCCACAGCTGTTCCTGCTGTCCTCCACTGCTGTATTAGAGCCCTGTTGATATGCTGGGGCAGGGAAGCTGCCTGTGATCCTATGATTAAATCTCAGTCTTTTAGTGGATCTTTGTCTCTAGGCTGTGATCTTCACAAATGTCTCTTAGATTACCCCTCTCCCTGCACTGGGGGAAGGCTAGAAGAGTTGAAGTTGAGTAATTGCTTGTCTTCCAAGTCATAAGGCTCTGGCAAAGCCCTTTTCTCCTAGGGTAGGATTTTGTTATGGAGAAGGTTATGGCAGGGTTTCTTAATGGTCACTATTGCCCATGTGCCAGTGGCTCACACCTGTAATCCTAGCTACTCAGGAGGCAGAGATCAGGAGGATCACGGTTCCAAGCCAGCCTGGACAAATAGTTCCCAAGACCCTATCTTAAAAACACCCATCACACAAAAGGACTGGTAGAGTGGCCCAAGATGTAGGTCCTGAGTTTAAACCCTAGTAATGCAATAAATAAACAAACAAAACAATAACAGCAAAAGTTCACTGCTGAGGCTTAGCTCTTCACCATGAGAACTGATGGGGTTTTGGGGTGCGAAACACATATAAATGTGTGTCACCTACAAACTCCTCTCCCCAACTGTGACTGCGGATCCCAGAGTATCTCTTGGTCACATCAGTCCCTATTTTACTTCCAGCAATTTGTGAAAATAAACATTTAAATATTCCTACCACGTTAGGCTCCCCACACTTCTCCAGGTCAGCTGATCTTGGGTTCATTCTCTACATTAGCCTATCTCCTTCTCCAGATACCAGGACACTGCTTTTTCCTGCTGCCTCAAGTCTCTGATGGATAAAAGAAAACTCACTGGTTTTCAGTTCACTTGATTTTTCTTACTGTAAGAACAGGAGTGACGACTTCCAAGCACTTTACATCTGGAAGCTCATTCTAAGCTTAAAGAAGGGTCGCCGACCCCATTCAGGAAGCCAGCCTTCCACATTAGCGTCCATTCACCTACTGGTAGCAATTTAGATTATTTCCAGTTTGGAGCTATTATGAATATTCACATGCAGGACATGGAAATATGACATCATTTCTCTTGGGAAAATCCCTGGAGATGAGCAGCAAATCACCCCATGGTAGGTGTGTAAGCTTTAAAGAAGCTGGCAACTTTTCCAAAATGGTTGCTTCATTTTACTTTTTCACCAATAACATGTGAGAGTTCTGGTTGCCCTATATCCTCACCTCACTCACACTCCCTTCCTTCTGAAGGAAATGTTTTTAAAGTTCCCATTTTGCATTGGCATTGTGTTGATTCAACCATGTACTTCAGCACCCTTAAGAATTTTGACCATAGTTTTACTTCAGTAATAAAAAGGAGTGACAACAATTAGACAAAGAACACATTTGGTACATAATTTCATAGTAATCATAGATATCTTATCTTGGTATAAGATATCTATTAAATATGTGGGTTCAATAAAAAATCCTGCAGCTGGCTGGGCACAGGTGGCTCACACCTGTAATCATAGCTATTAAGGAGAAAGAGATCAGGATGATCGTAGTAAAAAACCAGCCTGGGCAAATAGTTCTGGGGACTTTATCTTGAAAATACCCAACATACACACACACACACACACACACACACACACACACACACACACAGGCTGGTAGTGTTAGTCAAGTGGTAGAGAGCCAGCCTACCAATCCAGGGTGAAGCCTTGAGTACCAAAAAACAAAACAAATTAAAATCCCTGAAACTGCTGGGCTTAGTGGCAGAGATAGGAAGATTGAGATTCTAGGCCAGCCCAGGCAAAAGCAAGCCACTTTTGGTTAGGCATGCCTATAATTCCAATGCCTAGGGAGGTGCATGTAAGAGGATCAAATTTCAAGACCTTCCTCACTAGACCCTATTTGAAAAACAAACTAAAAAAGCAAAACAAATAGAGTGTGGTTCATGTGGTAGAGTGCCTTGCTAGCAAGTGGGAAGCCCTGAGGTCACTCCCAAGTACCATTAAAAAAAAAAAAAATCCTGGGATCAGAGGGATGGCTCAAACAGTAGAGTGCCTGCTTTGCAAGTGCAAAGCCCTGAGTTCCTACATTCAAACTCTAGTCCTATCAAGACAAACAAACAAACAAAAACTATCCTGGAACATTGTGGTTTAAAGATTCTCAATACTGATTCAAGAGCTTTAAAGTTAAGTAAATGTTGACATGTTTCTTTCCCAAGGTCATTAATTGAGACATTTAAAACAAATGTGGATTAAAAGATCTGTCACAAAGTCAATTGAAGAAGATAAGAATTATATCATTAGAGAGAAGTGTGAATACAGACAGGGCTTAGAGACCCTCTTGCTTGTCTCCCAGGTGGTGAAGAGATCTCTTTGGTCAAGCAGCTGACAACCACTTCTTTCCTTCCTGCATCACCCTGCAGCTGGCAGAACAGGAACATGAGCTCTCCAGGGACATCAGAGCTGGCACACTGCTACAGAGCTGATTTCTAACAGTCGCTATTCAAAGGCCCCACTCCATCTACAAATCTGCGATTGCTTGGTGGGCCCTGGCTACTCTGTAGCAACCCTACAGCATTAGTTGTTGATAGCACTTTTTTTCCTGTACTCACTCCAAGGTGAAGGCATTCATTTTTTAGAGAGGAGCTTAAGTTCAGAATCCAAAGGGTGTGAGCTCCACACCTCGGCCGTCTCTGGGTGGTGTCACTTAGACTTCCTGAATGCCACTTCTCCATTAGTAGAAAACATAGCTTAGCATATGTGAGTTTTGAAGAATGAAGGGACAATGCATTCAAAGTCCTCTGCACAGGAACTGGTACTAGAGCCACTCAATAAATACTAGTTCTAGTATTTGCTTCTTCATAATGGATGATGGTACTGGACTATTCTCCAACTTTCTAGCATGTTCTGTAATGTTATTGCTGGGACTCTATATAAATAAGAGTTACTGGAAAAGTTATTTAAGTCATTTGAGAATACAAGGTACTAAAGTGAGCGATTTAAAAAATATACCATGGACATGGGTGCTGGAAAGAAGAATCAGGAAATGAGAACGGTTCCAATATTTATTTGATACCATGTGCCAGGCAATGTACTGTTGTGGCAATATAGTCAGATGAGAAACCAAGCAACACTTTCAGGAGTGGAGAACTCAGATTTTATTTTTACACCAGCAGGCTCAGACATGTACCTGTGTCTGAGCACTGAACAAAGGATTTACAGGATATTTTAAAAGGCACTGCAGGGCATCAGGTTACAAGGAATGTGGTTTCCCATCAATTAGGGGCTAGTAGTGGATTAGAGTATTAAGATTTCGATAAGAACAGCAAGGGAGTCTTGCTTTGGAACTTTAATTTGCAAGGGGAGAAAAAGGAATGCTGGAATGAGTGTTTATCTCTGCATGGTGCCCTTTACCTGGATCCTGAACTTTTTTTTTTTTTTTTCATTTTTCTTTTATTATTCATATGTGCATACAAGGCTTGGTTTATTTCTCCCCCCTGCCCCCACCCCCTCCCTTACCACCCACTCCACCCCCTCCCGCTCCCCCCCTCAATACCCAGCAGAAACTATTTTGCCCTTATCTCTAATTTTGTTGTAGAGAGAGTATAAGCAATAATTGGAAGGAACAAGGGGTTTTGCTGGTTGAGATAAGGATAGCTATACAGGGCATTGACTTACATTGATTTCCTGTGCGTGGGTGTTACCTTCTAGGTTAATTCTTTTTAATCTAACCTTGATCCTGAACTTTTGCATGGCTCTAATGGGCAATTCTTCATACTTTACAGCTCTGTCTGAGGTTACACCTTTTAATTGACAGCTTACCATGTTTTATGACACTGTTTCATGGCTATCTTCCTCTTCATTTCCCCCTTTTGATGCTCTTTCCACTTGTGGACAAGCATCAGCAGTAGACTTTAGAAATCTTATAAGATTTTACTTGTCTCAAATTGTTACCAGAAGCTGCAACTTTATCACTTCCATTTGTGAGTTAATGAAGTTAGTTATGGCATTAAGAATGCACATACCAAACACAAGTGTCAATAGAAGCATGAGGAGGGGGCCAAATAACAGAATAAGCCATATCTCAGACTATTTCTATCTGCTTTACATAAAACAACACTCTGCGTTTAAGAAGTCAGAGCCCTCCCTTTTTTGGCAGTGAGTAAATCCAACCCTTTCTGGTTTTGGGAGACCACTGATGCTTGAGAGTTCAGCTGGTCCTGCATGGTCACTATAGACCTAGCCACTTGTTCTGTGTCATTTGTTAGGTCCACAGATAATTGATTAGAGTAGGCTGCTGATGAGACAGTCCCTCTTATGCCTATTCCTTTCCCAGTCATTATCCCCACTCTGATTAATAAAGGTATGAGTTGGATAGCTCTCTTTGACCACATGTGAGCCACATATTGGTGGGAGGGGGCTGATTGTTAGGCACTATGTTAATCTGGGGTGAAGAATGTTAATGTGCAAATGCCCTTCCAGTTAGCTGGCAAGTACTGATAAGCAAAGAAGATGCCCAGGCTGGTGCACCATAGCCTGTCAACTGTACATCTAATGGCGGTAGCTGTACAGTTGAGAGTCCAAGTTAAGGTTTCCTGTCCTAGAAGGAAGCCTTAACGGGGAGTCCTGGTGGTGGCAGATCAATGTCTTTTACAGGCTCATGTCCACCTTGGTAATCACCTTTCAGTGGCCTCTCTAGATCTGTAACTCTCCCCTTAGTAAACTGATATGGGGGTGGAGTGGAAGGGTTGGGTGCCTAGACAGAACAAGGTTTATTTCCTCCCCCTGTCATTTCATCGTTCTATGCTTTTAAGGGGTCCCTGTCTTTCTGCCAGCAACCCATCTGCCCTATAGTGCCCTTTTTTTTTTGTAGGACCTGGTTATGCCTGTCAGGTTTTTTTTTTAATAATAAATCATCCCTCTCCTAATGCATTCAGAAATTGATATGCTGTACATGGGTGACAGATATTGATAAAAGGTGAAGGCATGCTGCAGTTTTCCCTGGAAGGAAAGTGGCTTTACACAGGCTGAGCAGTCATCCTGGCCTCTGGATTGAACAACTTTAAGATGCAGTAGAGTCAGAAGGCAATACCTATCAGAGACCTCATGCCTGAGACTGGGGTCTGGGCTACAGATAGCACCGAACAGCAGTAAGGCTTCCAACTATGAGGAGATAACAGAAGGCCAGCAGCAATCTTTGGCCTATGTTTCAATCCTGGGGAGCAGTGACAGCCAGTCCTAATGCAAACAGGTTGCAACGACGCTAATCAACATGATAAGGTATGGGTGACAGAAAAGAGGATACATTTGTGTCCTGGTTGATAAATCCTTAGGCTTCTATCATGCATTGACCAACAAGCTTCCAGGATGTGGCTGGGGCAGGGCTGGAGATGTCTCCAGTGATGGCATGCTGTTGTGATGTTCTCTGGAACCTTAATCTGAGGGGGTTAGTTGAGTCATGGACAGCCTGTGAGATGCTGGGCTCTGCAGGGGCGGCTGTCTTTTTATCCAGGAGTGATGAATCCAGGGAGTGACACCTGTAACTTTAACAGCCTGTAAGAGTTGCTAACATTACTTGATGGGGACCTGCCCAACTGGGTTGAAGTAGTTTCTTTTTAATCTTTTATTTTTCATATCCCTTTTTTTTTTAACTGAGTAGAATTACCTTGGCAACAATATACTGTCAGTATGTATGTCCAAGAAAACTTGTTATTCTTTTTAAAAAGTTAAAAACACCATCTTTAAGTATTAAAGGACATGTTTAGATCCAGTAAAAATAGTTATTTTGTCTCTGTTTTAGTAGAAGACGCTGCCTAAAACTATGAGTTTGTGTCTGGAAAAGTTTAATGTCTGATAGGCACACATGCATAAGAACCATTTCTTTAATCCTCTCAGCCTTGATTATTTTTGAGAGGTCTGGCACCAGTGACTCCATTGGAACTTTGATGGCATTCCACCCTTGTATCCAAATTGCTGGTCTCTGAACAGTCTCTTCTGAAGATCTGTCTTCCATCCAAGTACTAACCAGGACTGACCCTGCTTAGCTTTTGAGACCAGATGAGATCAAGCACATTGAGGGTGGTATGGCCATAGACTGAAGATGTTTCTTGATTGGCTGCTTTTTCCTGGATTTTGTTTGTTTGGTTTTGGTCCCACATTGGGAGGGAATAAAGAGCAGATCAAGTGGGAGTCAGTGCCAACTAGACCATTTTGGCCAAATTTAAATAACAAAGAGGCTTAGAAGGAGTGGCTTTTAGGCAGTGGACTTTTAGACAAGAACAATACAAAACAAAACCTAACAAAAGCATATGTCTAAAGAGCTAGGGTGACACATAAGCACTTATTAGAGTCATTTTTTATGGACTTGCTTGTAAATGTCCCAGGAGGATCCAAATTGAAATGACAAAAACTTGAGAGTCATGGTTAAAATTTTGATGGACAATTTAGCAACTAACAGAACAGTACATCAGTACCACTAACTTCTTGTTACCATGTTTATCTAAATTTTGTGTTATAGAAGCCTTGATATAATTAAAAATATAAATATATTTAATACACACTAACCAGCAACAGCATCACAGCTCTATAGAGGTTAATACACATATTAGTTTAGTTGTTACTCTTGGAGTAAAGCTTTAGATTTTTATCAGTTGTAGGGGGAAAAACAGTTTTAGTAAACCCAAATAACCCAGTCACAAACTAGCTCAGGGTACAAACTGTATTAGAATCATCCAAGACAACAGCTGCTTAACCATGAGGCCATCTAGAAAGTTTTACATAACTGTTAGAAAATAAGAGGCATGGAAGAGACACAGAGACAACTCAAACACTGGTACAGGGTTTATTATTTAGGCAGGAGCTCTGTGGAGGGGGACCCCAGCAAGAAAGCTAAAACACATTGACATACACAGGCTTGGGCTAGATATAGGAGGCAAGTGGAAAAGTACCAGGAAGGTCATTGTCTGTCCAGCTGTCCCTGGCATATATCCAGGACAATAAAGGTGAGCCATCTGCAAGGGGGAGGGGTCTAGTCCTAATATGGCTGTCTTCATTGTTAACCCCAACATAAACCAACTCTTCAACGAACATGACTCAGTTACCTTAGTAGTTAAAACCCTGACAAAAATCACCAGAGGACACAGGTAAATATTTATGGGGATTAAGTGTGGAGATAGGAAACATAGTGGCCAAGAATCATGACTCAGATGTTGATAAGGGATCACATTCCAGATTGCTGACATTAACGAATGGCTCATGACATACAGCAGGATCCCACCAACCTGTAGTCAATGGAGTCCCCGTAAAATAACGGGCCCGATCTGGTCATCCCAGGGAAAAATTCCCTCCACCTGCCATGTGGAAGGAATAGGACTAACATCCCCACTCTCTTGTGTCTAATAAAAACTGGAGATCTTGACTTCCAGTGTAGTGCTCTTTTTGGAGTATTTATTTATTTATTTATTTATTTATTTTTATCCTATCTGGAGAGTGCACTTTGGCTTTACATAAGTAAATTTGTCTTAACCCTCATATCAGTACAGCAGTACTCCCTGTGCCCAGCTGTCTCTTGTCTCTCTGTGCTTTAATAAACTCTTGTTATCTTGACAAATTTATGGATTAACCTGTAGTATCAAAATTTCTGAGTTATCTTGACAAAACAAAACCATTATAAGACAATTTTTTTGTAAATGTTATCTAGACCAATGCAATATTTTAAAGGTAGCCTTGTTGTTAGGAGCTTAGAGAGTTAAGTTTTAGTTTAACATCAGTACGTTAAATTTTGACCTTATAAAACTTTTAATTAACTGGATTTTAGTTAACTTAATCAGTTATATACCATCTATAAGCTGTATCATTTTATGACAGCTTATTCTGTATCTTTATGACAATTTATTTTGTATCCTCTGGGGGGCTGGTTTTTATCCTCCCCTTTGTCTAAAAGTATTCTTGTAACCCTTTATTTATTTTGGAAAAATCATGTCCTTAATATCTTTTATATATTTTTGTTATTTGTTGAAAATAACTCATATAATCTTTTAACTTAGAGCTTTACATTTGCATGAAAAAACAAGATAGAAAGTGACCCTGAAATTATTTTTTGTATAAAAGCATTTTATAGAAAAATCATTTGTTAATAGACCCATATACTATAAGAGAGAATTAAATCCCAGATTTTATTTATGACAGATTGAAACAGGCTAAGGTTATTTTAACTACCTAAATTTTAAGATTTTTGTTGTAGACTGTGTCCCTTTTTTTTTTCCTTTCAGGTTGAGCCAGACTGTTAACCCTTGAATGTCTGCATCCTAGTGAGACCTGATTGAAATAAGTTTGAAAACCTGTTTTTGTTGTGTAAGGTAGCAGTAGAACAGAGTAATAACTTTTGCATTTACTCTGTAATAAGAATTGTCTTTAATATGCTTATGTATTTAAATGTAAAAGCTTAAAGTTTATAACAGAGATCTTTAAAACAAATACCCTGTTTTTTTTTTTTACCTTGAGTGTCATATTATCCCTATGGCAGCAATTTAAGAACCATTTTGAAGATGTTTACATACACATGCAAAAAGTTCTGTAAATTAAGCATGCCAGAAAAAATGTCAACTTAAGTGCATAAAATGAGCTGGAATTCCAGGAGCAGATTAAATTTTGCCCATGCTTTAAACAAATTCACACACACAAACATTCACACTGAAGTTATAATAGTTTTCCCTACCCCCTCTGGGAGAACTCCCTGATCTGTGGAACTCTTCCTGGAGGTTCCCGGGTATGGATTAAGCTCCCTTTCCATCCAGTGGGATGGGACCTGACTTAGGACTGATTTCCTGGGGGTGGTGCTTACCAAGTCTGGAGGAGACTGCCAGATGAGTTGGTCCATTTCTCCTTGGAGTCCAAGCTGGGTCAAGACTGCTCAGAGAGTTGGGTTGCTAGGGCAAAGGAGGACCTGGAATACCATTGCAGTCCCCTGTCCACCATTGCCGTCTCCTGTCCCTCCCCATTCCAATGCAGCCCAACCTCCAGCCAGTGCCTCAAGAGGCCAGTTAGTTGGTATCTCACTGGGGCCTCCAAATGTTGTGGCAATATAGTCAGACACGAAACCAAGCAACACTTGGAGGAGTGGAGAACTCAGATTTTATTTTTACGACAGCGGGCTCAGATGTGTACCTTTGTCTGAGCCCTGAACAAAGGATTCACAGGATATTTAAAAGGCAGTGCAGGGAATCAGGCTACAAGGAATGTGCTCTCCCATCAATTAGAGGCTAGTAGTGGATTAGAGACCTAAGATTTAGATAAGAACAGCAGGGGATTCCTGCTTTGGAAAGTTTATTTACAAGTGGAGACAAAGGAAAACTGGGATGACTGTTTATTTTTGCATGGTGCCCTTTACCAGAACTTTACCCTTTATCCTGAAATTTTGCATGGCTCTAATGGACAATTCCTCATGCTTTACATCTCTGTAAAGGTTACAGCTTTTAATTGACAGTTTACCATGTTTTACGACCCTGTTTCAAGGCTATCTTCCTCTTCAGATGAACAAAGATCTGATTGAACATGCCAACTTCTTTCTTTTTTACACTTCTTGGCTAAGTTATGGACTGGATGTTTATGTGCCCCAGTTTAAATTTGTTAATCCCCAGTGAATGGTGTTTGGAGATAGGGCTTTTTGGGGGTTAATTGGATTAGATTAGTTCATGAGGTGCTGACCTTATGCTGGATTGATGAATTTATTTATTTCTGACTGGATCTATTCACCTCCCAAACCCAACACCATGGACATTCGAGGTACCATAAGAAACTGGCAGTCTGCAAGTCAAAAATAGTGCTCTTACCAGAAACAGAAACCTTAATCTTGGACTTCCTAGCCTCCAGACTGTAAGAAAATAACTTCCTGTTGAAGTCACATACTCTATTGTATTTTATTATGGCAACCCAAGCTGGTTAAGACAGGACATAGAGCCCCAAAAAGTTGAGAGCTAACAGTGCATGACGAATAATGTTTATTATATTGAGAATTCTCATCTTTGAGGAAATGCACTGCTGATCTCTCAGTAAATTTCTGTTGTTTCCAAGATATTACATGAATAATTATTACATAAGAAGTTTTTAATGAAAAACAAAGTATTTTCAAATTTATTAAAAAATAAAGCTAATAAAAATTAAAAGAAAAATTAGTATTCATGCTTTCTAAATTTACTTATATTCAGATGGAAATGCAGTCTCTAATTCAATGCCTATTTATATTTTTATCAAATCATCTTTGTGTGGTTTTTATTCAACATCCCAATAATATTGTTTCCATCATTCATAAATGGTTAGAAAATAAAGATTTGAATTTGATAGTTTTAAAGAATGCAAATGCATTAGCAATAAAATGAAATTATAACAGATCACCCAATATATGCTCCAAAATGATATTTAGGTTTTGATTTATGTAGAAATAAATTTAGCATATAAATACTTTGAGGTTTTTATGTAAAAGATGAGAAGTAAAACAAAGGAAACATTTTGAATACATATAACACAGAGATACAAGCATAAAAATAATTAAGTCCCTGCAGGGCATGGGAAGAATAGAAATTGAAAACTTTTTAAAAATGTAAATTGGAAAAATCTGTTTTCCAGAAATGCTATGTGGGCTTAAATGTTTTCTTTCAAAAAAGTCTATGCTGTTAGCTTTTGAAAATGGTCAGATATCATTTTTAAACATAAAAACATGTTCCTGGGTTGCAAGCTTGAATGCTTCATAGACCTTTAGAGTTAGATAGCTGTACCTCTTTTTTATTTATGCTATGATTTTATAAAGGATTTGGGGGATAGAATGCATGACAATATTTTCTGAAAGTGACTCCGGGTGGAAGTTGAGATTAAATAGAGTTCTGCTAGCCTTCTTCATGTTTCCATGGTATTTTCTACTCTGGTTTAGTTCTTACTCCTCTTCTTCTGAATCACAGTAGGATTTCATTCCCCCACACTGTGAAGTGAGATGCCACTGTGTGACTTGCCGTGACTGATGAAATATGTGTGAATCACTACCAAGGTGTCAGCACATGACCACATGTCCCCTTACCACTTTCTTAGCAACTACTAACACTCCAGATAGTTGATTCTCCATCATCCTCCATTTCTGAGTAGGATAACATAGAGCAGAGACCTCAACTGACTCTCCAAAGCCATGTAGAATGAGAGAGAAATAACCTTTTATTGTATGAAGCTGCTGATACTTGGGTATTGTTACTGCAGCATATTTTAACTTACACACAAATTGTTGAAGAATACATTGTTATTAAAAATAGAGTAGACAATCTTAGCTTAAAATTTAGTTTTCTGTCAGCATGGTAACTGTCATGAGATAAGTGAGGATGTGATATTTATTACATCCATGCAATTGACCTCAGAAAAGTAACAGTGGAAACTGCCAAGTTTTCCTTATGTCAAGAACATGAAGAAAGATTCAGACAAAAATGCTAAAGACAGCATTTTGCTGTATGAATTTTGGAGGGCTCAATAGAAGATTTTCAGAAGATTGGGGTGAGTAGAAGACACAGAAAAAAACAAAGTGTGCACCTGAATGGGAACTAAAGCCTGGGGAATGAGGGATAATAACAGTACTAGCGTTCATAAAGTATAAATAGAGGAGGAAGACAGAACATTAGGGATAACTCCAGTGGGCCAAGGAAGATAGCCATCGTCTTAGAGACAATGGGAAATTATCTTAAGAAAGATTCCAGCGGTCCATGGAGGATAGTTTAATCGATGCTGTGAGTGTCACCAGAAGGGCTGAAGTATTTGTAGCAATATATGGAATTTTGAGATTCACATTTGACTTCTGATGATGTAGCATTATCACGGCTGGAGACATACTCCTGCTTTGCAGGCATTTGCTAACACAAAGAAATGGAGAACTTTAAAGATGTGGTTCTATTCTAACCACACCAACTCCTTGTCTTTCTTTGGGGAGCAGTCTTTCACCAAGTACAGGGGCATTCTCTTGACTACAGTTAATTGTGTTTTTGAGATTTTCCCATGTCACACTTCTTTTCTACCTTATGTACTATTCACATACAAGTTTTGTCTCTCTTAAAGGTTTCTTAAAGGAAGGCCTGTCTTTGATTTATTTTTAAACTTTATGTAGTTATTTTAAGTAGCAAAAATGTGCTAGGCAGAGTATTCATGCATTAATTCAATCAGTAGTAAATCTCTGTTCCGTTCCAAGTACTTTGATAGTCACCAAGAATGCAGAAATGAACAAAACATACTACCTGATTATAATAATAACTAAATGGCTGTCTAGTAAGAAAAAGAGACACATAAAATGTTGTTCACAAAATAGCAAAAACAGGTAAATATGGAGCAATAGGCAGACATTGGGAATATATCAACAAGCACAAACAGGGGTCAGGAAGGATTTCTGAGAGATGCGAGGTTATTAGTAAAATGAGTTGGTATCCTGCCGAAGTGTGTGTAGTCATAGTAGTGGCAGCAAAAGCAGCAATGCCAATAGTGACAGTGATATGATAAGACTGAGTAACAATATTCTATTGTGTGATCAGAGACTTGAAGGGCCGTAAGCACTGGGCCAGAGATGAAGGCAGATATGAGTAAGCGTTCTGTAGTCCTGTTCATCATCAGTCATAATTCATCAGGGCAGGAAATTAATTTCCCTAAAACCTAAGTGGATTACTTCCATACCTGTAAAATTCCTTCTAGCATCAGTGAAGTCTGAACCATGGTCAAAATTTATGTTTATTACTGCCCTCAAATGGTTGTCAAAAGCACATGTAGGCTCTCATTTAAACTGTTAATCTAAAAGACAGGTTATCTGATTTTTTTTCCTGAACCACTTTTTCATTGATTTAAAGAACAAAGTATTATGAAGAGAACTATAAGCAAAAACAATTGATCTATAGCAATATATAGATGTAATGGAGATTATAAAAAAAACTCTAAATGAATATAGCTTAACTATAATTTCCTTGAATGAAAATCAACTTTCTGTAAGAACCCTAAATTAATCAAAATATTCAGGTTCAAAATATTACTCAGAAAACTGCTTTCTGATTTTCTACAACCTTGTTCAGAATTACTAGATCTGGGCTCTCCTTCTATTTACCTAATATTTTAACTCATGTAGGAATCACCAGGTCTGTGGTTTATTTCCTAAGGATTGGTACATTCAGATGCATAACTGCAAAATAGATTTGCCTGTGGCTGGGAAAAGGTTAGGTATAGTTATTATAATATTGAAAACATACCTTCATCCACAGAACACAAAAGTTATTGAAAAAACTTTTGCATCTAGAAAAAAATCCTATCTATCTGGAAAGGTCTCCCCATGTGTCTTCAGTAATTGGTTGGTTATGCTCTAGATTAAGAACCACTAATTCCCGTAAGTACCCTAACACTTGACTCTTAAAGGTATGCTGCTCTTATGTTCTAATAAGTTATGTTTTCAACAATAATGATCCAATCCATCCTTAAAGTGAAAATTGGACCAAATACTCAGCACTCGCCTGAAAAAGATGTATGGTAAACATTTCTACATCAAACTTTATTACTATCATATATATGGATGCTGTCTGCTTTACCTCTATTAACCACATTCCTTAATATTTACTCTTACTGCTCATATAGCATTAATCTATCCATGTATCCAAGGTCTTAAGGAGCATAATTTAATCCTCTTTTATTTTATCCATTGAGAAAAATTAGAAAATATATGTCAGTTTCACAGACATAACCAGAAAGCATAGGAATTATGTATTTGCATTCACAAATCACTCTGCCCTATCTCATTACCAGCCCTTTTATTCCCTCTCAGCCTTTTCTTTCTGCTAGCCTTCTCTTAAATAAACAGGCATGATCTTTGAAGGACATGGATATGCAGAACAGAAAGAAGGCCTTTCACTAGAATGATGCACATGGTAGAGCTACAGAACAACAATTTTTCCAAAATGTATCATATTATCCAGTTAGTGAAATCATTTTTAAACACACTATTGTGTGCAGAAAATGTAAGGTATATATGCACATTAAAACATATGTGTATAAAAAATATGAGTACAAAAATTAATGCTTTAGAATAAGGAAATCAATTATACTTACAGGAAGGCTCATTCTAATTTTTAAAATAAACATGGTCACAGTTCTGACTTTGCATTTCATCTTTAGAGATATCAAAATGATCTACACTGACAAGCAATTTACAGCTCACAGTTAACATACACTCAAGGGAAAGATGTATACATGTGTGCCTTTGAGCCTCTGGTGTGGTAGCAGAAGACTAAAATCTATACCCCGTGGTTTTACAAAAAATTCCCTGAATATGAGCTGCAATGTTGAAAGTAGGATTCATGAACTGATTTCCAGCCACTGTGCATTTCCTTGGTATGATATGCATTATAATTCCTACAGATTTTAAATACATTTGTGCTATTGGACTCATGTAATTACACCTCACAGGAAGAACTAATTTTCCTAAAATGACACACTCACAGAACACATGCACATTTTCTATGAGCATAGCTGTCCAGATGCTGAGCTGTTCTTTGGAAGTGTCTGTACCTATCTGTGGTTTCAGTAAATGTGATGTGAAGAACCAATCCTGGACATACCACACCTTGACTGTGATCATGGACACATACACGATCAATTATGGAGATGGTTAATGTACTTCACATATTTTGTTTAAGTCTCAAAATTCTAGACATCAAAGTATATTTTTATTATACTTAAGTAGGAATTTTCAATGATTTTTGTATTCTTCACATAAAATCAAAACTGTTACACCATATCAAATATAGATAATAATCTTATCTGAGAACATGTCAGCACATAGCGTTGATTTCTGTATAGACACACTATATGCATTCTTTTTCATTGGAGCACAGGCCATGGTTAGTATGTACACAACCAAGTTCTCACATTTGTTATTGGAACAGCATTTGCTGTCACTAGGAAGTGTCACAACAAAATTTATTGTAGGAATAACCAGAATGATATGTTGCTGCTCTCGTTTTGACATCACCACTTCATAGGTAGGGTATAGAGTGACCAGATTTCAACAGTGACAAAGAGTGTGGACTTATTCTCAGCCATCATTTTTAAACAGATTATAGTTATGCCAACAGATTGCCTGTTTCTTATTCGTTGACTTTGAGTTAAGATGGAAAAAAGGCACATGCCCTCAATTTTTTGAAATTGTTTAGATGCCAGGCTGTTTTAGAGGTAAAAGTTCAAACTGAGAGACAAAACCCAAATAGAGATATAGACTCCAAAATGATAAAAATTTAATAAAAATGTAATAAAAATATATGAATACATGAATTAATATGATATTAATATTCTATTAAAAACTGCTGATATTTAAAAGAGTAGACATATGTACAATAGATAATATATAGTCTATTTTACTGATCAGATTGGGCCTCCACAAATGAACAGAAAATCTCTAGAAGTTAAAAAATAAAAATAGGAATGTAAAGTAACTTTTGTCAGTACAAAGATGAAACTTTGAAAAGTAAGTAGCTACATTCAATTAAGGTATGTCTCAGCATTCTTAAATATCCCCTCAAATGAAGAATAGGTATAGATTTTGTAAGAATTTTTGTACGATTTTGAGGGTAAAATAATATTCATGGTTTCAAATATTGTGATAATTAGGACTAGTTGTACTAATATTCCCTCACACAGTGTTCTACAAAACTTTGAGACAGCTAATTCTAGACCTTTGTGTTAAGTAAGTCACCTGTGTTAGTCAGTTTTCTATCGCTATACCAAAATAGCTGTGAGATCAATTCAAAAAAGAGGAAAAGTTTATTGTGGCTCAGTTTCAGACATTTCAGTCCACAGATGGTTGGCCCCATTACCTTTGGGCCTGTGTTGGGATAGCAGCTCATAGCAAGGAATCTGTGTTGGAGCAAGATGCTCACCTCATGGAAGCAGGGAAGCAAAGAGAGACAGCACGTGACTAGCATCCCAGGATCCTCTTTGTGTGTGCACAGCCTCCAATTAGGTCCCACCTCTGGAACTTTCTACTACCTCTTAAGTGTATCAATCTTTATCTCTTTCTGAGCACTGAAAGCACAGCCTTTTGAATTTAAGAGTATATTTTAATAAAATAACTGATCATTGGCAATAATGTCATAAATTTTTTAAAGCTGCAGTTTTTATGGTAATCACAAAATTATAGAGACATTAGAAAACACTGGTATCATTTGGCCTAACTCTTTTATTTTTCACTGAAAACTGAGGCCCAAACACAGACAGGATCATAGGAAGAAAGGAGGAAATTTTATTTCATATCTGTGTGTTTTAAAATTATTATGAAGAAAATAGGTTACACTGTATCTAATATAAACCTCATACCAAGTTAGCAAAACAATGTTACCTTGAACATTATGCAAATGAGGAAGGTGCAGTCAGAGAAGGAAAGGAGTCTTGTTCAATGTCATGCAGCCATTTTCAGGGGCAAAACTAAAGCCAGAATCCTGTCTCCCTCCTCTGGGCCTGGTGCTTTTTAACAAAACTGCAATTTCACAGGAAAAGTAGCTGCCATTTTCCTTCCTATTACCTTATGTTTTTAAAATTTTTTTCAGTGTCTATGGAGTTACGGTGTACTATACATTCCATAAGGGCACTATTAGATAATGAAGAAAATCAGAACAACTGGTTCAAACTTCAATTCTACTAGTGTGTGACCTTAGAGAAATCACTTACACACTCTCTCCCTCAGTTTCCTCATCTGCAGGATAGAGATTAAATGGCACTGATATTATTAAGATTCAGATGAAGACAAAATATGACAAAGCACAAATCTACCTTACAACAGGGCCAAGCACACACTTACACACACACTTATATGCACATTGTGTGTACTTGAAGAGTTGGCTGGTGTTTTTGTTGCTATTTCTATTTAATGTATTGCTTTGTTTTTTGGAGGTACTGGGGTTGAACTCAGGGCTTTGTGCCTCCTAGGCAGGTGCTGTAACATTTGCATCAAAGTCCAACCCTTTATGTTTCTGTTACTTTTGAGATAGGGTCTTGCTTTATGCCCTGGCTGGCCTAGACTGAAATCCTTCTATTTGTGGTTCCTTACAGAGATGGGCTGACAAGTGTGCACCACCATACTCAGTCACTGCTGGAGGTGGGGTGTCATGAAGGGCTCAAACCTGCCAGGACTGCAGAGGTCCTTGACCTGAAAGGGCTCAAGAAAGCAATGAACAAGACAGGACATTCGAAAGGACTCACTCACTCAGGAAGGGAATGACAAAACATATGCAGAGAGAGCCAGCAGGCTGATGACCAACTGACAAAATTTTATTTTTCTCAGCAAGCTTTATACAAAAGAGGAAGAGAATTAAACATCAAAACACTCTGACCTAGTTACAACCTTTCTGTTTTTGCCATCCTGTATTTTTACTGCCAGTGTCCTTGACTAAGTATAAACTTCTTTTCAGTAAAGCAAAACTATTTAGTGTTCCTTCCCACCATGATAGAGACATGGTTCACTTACAGATTCCAACCTTGTCAGAATGCTGCTAAGCCACAGTGACCTTGTCAGACTGTGGCTTTTGGTTCCCAATACAAACCATGATCCTCTCAATCTCTGCCTCCCATGTAGCTAGGAATATATCTTGAGCCACTGTGCCTAGCCCTAAAGGTTAAATTCCACAGAATAATCCAAAAGTATTTTTATACATTCATTAATTTATGTTTTCTGATGACTTCAAGTTTAAATGTAATATGTAAAAATGAGATTTAGAGCATGTTTCATTAATATTCAATTAATTGATATATCAACTGCTGTTTTTGGATTATATGAATATTTTCATACATAATATGTAAAATATAGGTGAAATGTTGACACTTGGAGAAAACTTTTCTTCCTTTCTTTTTTTGAAGCTCAATAGTAATTTCTTTAAAATTATTTAAAAAATTGTCTATGGATGATGCATGGGAATACATATTTTAGGTGAAAAAAATAACCAAAGGAAAAATTTTATGAACCCTTTCCAGAAAGCACAGTATTCAACTTCAGTTAAATTTTTGTTTTAAATAAATATTTTGAAACTAGGCCACATCCTACAATGTGTTTGCCAAAATGAACAGAAATGATCTTACATTTAATGTAGCCAATTTAAAAGTGAGTATTATGTCTTTTAGGAAAGGACATTTTCAAAATATGAAGTGAGTGCAAAGTAAACTTGACAATTCAACAATAAATCTGACATGGATGACTGCGTTGAGTACCACGAGCAGCAGCTGTACCACACAACAGTGTAGAATATGAATTTCCACAGAAGGACCCTGTGGACCCTGTAGCATTTTGTCACCTGCTGGGATTTGGTGACAAGATGCCAGAGGTGTTTTTAAGGGTCAGGAACCAGTGTAAAACAGCTCTTCTTCACTGTCCTGGTCCTAGAAAGGATAGTGCTAATGTTTACCTAAAGAACTCATTAGAGCCATGTGCTTCTCAACCTGTCTGAGAGCCTGGTCCTATGATCCAACAGCTGGACAGGTGGTATCTGACAAGGACACAGCAAGTATGAGATTCAGTCTCAATTTTTCTAATAACAATTGGCTTATATATAGTCTTATTAATATTTCTCTTCATTAACAAGAAATATTGGTCAAGGTAACTGGTAAAGAAAACCAAGATTAAGTAAAAAAAACAAACTCCATAGCTTATATTCTTTCCCCTTCCTATTCCTCCTTCCTCTTTGTGTGTATTTCTGTGTGTGTGTGTGTGTGTGTGTGTGTGTATGTCTGTGGTAGTGAGGTTTGAACCCAAGGCACATGCTTGTTAGGGAGGCACTCTGCCAGTTGAGGCACACACCAAGGCCTTTTTGCTTTAAAGTATTTTTCAGATAGGGTCTCATGTTTTTTCCCTAAGCCAACCTTGATATTCCTACCTCTGCCCTCTATGTAGCTGGGATTATAGAAATGTACTGATTGGCTCATCTTTTTTGTTGAGATGAATATCACTTTTTGCCCAAACTGGTCTTTAACATCCATTCTCCTGAATAGCTGAGATTACAGGTGTGAACCATTGTACCTGGCCCTCTCCACAGGCTTTAAAATATATTTTAAATCATAATTGACACATATACTATAATGGGGCAGAGTATAGCATTCAATACATGTATATAATGTATAATGATCAGATCAGAGTAACTGGCATATCTGTCATCTCAGATACATATATATATATATATATACACATACATATACAGCATGAAGAAAACATATATATAATTCATGTTTATTCATAGACTTTAGCATTACTTCTTGTTTCTGATATTACTTTTGAGTTGTATGAATACATTTTCATTCTCAGAGTCTGAAAGAGCTTCTCTGTGTTTATCACACACATTTTTGTGTTTCCTGGAAACAGTCTTCCACTCTAGAAAACATTTAAAAAACTAAATTCAGACCACTGTTAGATCCAGCCATTATCCTACACCCAACACTGTTATTTCCATCATTATAGCCCTCCCAAAGAGCTCCAGACCCAGGTAAGCTGTGTTTTGCTCACACAAACCAATAACCTTCTCAGTAGACCATACTCTGGGTGCCTGGAGTTCCCAACCTTCTCTTTAAATAGCCTTGACGTTACTTTCTGGATGCTTCTTAAGTATATTCTTCTAAGGGAATTGCATTGTCCACATGCATACCATTAGACCCAGGGGAGTTTAATGGCTTGTTTTGTCAGGGGTTTGGAGAGTGGCTGGAGACTGGATGTTCAGGCTGAGATGCCCACCTGAGTGCACATGACTTTCCATGGTGCTTCACAGAGTTGGGATGGGACTGAAAAGCAGAACATGAGCTCCTATGTGAAACAGCTATAGGGTGTCAGAAAATTCTAAATTTGAACTGGCATTTCTAAGTTATCATAAAGCTATAGTTATTAACATAAGACACAAATCATGCTTAATTTTTATAGCTTACCAGATTGATTTATAACTTTAACTATTTAGACTTATAGAATCCACCAGGCCATAACTTATTTAGGACTTAGTTTGAAGAAGTCATAGCTGCATAAAATGTAAATCATGTCAAGAAACCTGTTTTTTCCTCCTTAGCATGTCAAATCTTAACCTTTTCTCTCAAGATTTTACATGAGTAAGAAAATAAGACCAGTGTTCAGACCAGCATTGGTCAAATTAATTTGTAAGTTCAGAAAAGCATCACAACTCTTATTAACAATTATTTTGTTGCTAGGTACTTAATATTTGAAAATAAAAGCTCAAATACTACCCTGACTCCATTCTTTCTCTTACCCATTTTCCTACATGCTGCAAGAGTCCAAGCATGTTCTTCATTATGTTTTTGTAGAGATCACCATTATGCCTAAGCATTTAAGTCAATGGAAGCTCTGAACTTAAATGAGTCCCATGGGACCTAAAGCAAATTAAAAAACACATTCAACATCAGGAGTAATTTTAGTCACTAAACTTTTAAGTTCCCTATAAAACACTTATATGTAAACTTGGTCAAAGGAAATATTGTTTCTTTGATGATTGACTGATCTAATATTTTTGAGTTCCCAAAATATTCTTTGTGCTGATAAGAGACACATGACATTACTCTCTAAGGGGCTCCACTCTAGAGCAAAAATAACTTGGTAACCACTATGAAAAGAAAAACCAACCAACCAGTCAAAACCCACAAAGGAGCCCTTTGAAGTTTATGACAATACAACAATAATTCAAGCTGTTAATCAGGTTGATTGAAGACGTTTTCCCCTGTCCTCTGCATTTGACTACATAAAATCATCTGAATGAATAATTAAGAGATTTAACATTTTACTGACCTCAAAAGTTGCTTTAGAGTTTTTAAGTGTTTTTGTATTGGTATTGGTATTGATTTTACAATTGAAATCCATAGATACCTATTCATAGTTAAATAAAGCAAGGTACATATAAAAGAGTACAAAAAGTAATAGAGTATGACAAGATATTGTATCCACAGTAAGAGTTCTGAAAGCATTTCAAGTCATTTCAAATACTTGAAGGCTTATACTGTGGGAGAGGTGCTACTTTCAAAACAATTTCAATAAAATTATGCAAGTGGACCAAAATGGTGTCAAGTTACAAACTGTAGTTCTTCTTAACTTACGTATTTGAACAACTAGAGTTATTTAAAATTGGAATAGTGCTTTCTGGATAATCATTATCTAGCAATGATAAATGGAGAGACACTGAATTGAAAACTGCCAGCCATATTTATAAGATTATATTTCTTCATTAGTTAGGAGGTTGAACAGGGAGATCCTGAGAGTTTACATCAATAGATAGGTTCTATGATTCACAGCAAAAAAGTTCCTGTAAAAAGAAAATAAAATTAATTTTCCTTTTTCCAGGTTTGAATTTTCTTTTATACTGACAATTTATATTTTTCTTTCATTCATCTTCCTTATAAATATTTATAGGAAAATAGAGAATATTTATTTGCCTATATTTTTGCATAGGCTCTGAAATTCTGGAAAGGAAACACAAATCCATATTATCTAGCATTTTTCACAAAAGATGGCACAAAAGAAAGTTAAAATTTAAATCAGCCATTAAAAGTAGGATTGATGTTGGCAGTTATGGGATATATAAAGAAAAATAGAAACCAAATGCAAATATCAACTTTCTCAAAATGCCCCTTGCCCTTAATGAATAATTGTTCATGCAGCTCTTCTTCATGGCATCATGCCACCAAATTTTTTGAGATAAATTTGCTTCTTGGCTTAGGAAAATTTATTGTTAAAGAGAAAAAACAAAAACAAAACCCAACACGCATATTTTAGAAAACAAGACAAGGGTGCTTTCTATGCATATGGTAAAAATTACTAATAATGCAAAATGGAATTAACTTGGAATTACAATAATGAATTTCACCATTGACCTGATAGCCATCCTCCTGTCAAATGATGACTAGCTAGTAAAGATCAACCAGAGAGTAGAACTGAAGTGGCAATAAATAAAAAATAATAAATAAAATAAAGGTGTTAATAAAAACTTCATGTATCCAGGCCTCTAGATAGTCCAACTGACCCTGGTATACCTTGTAGTATCTCAGCACCTAGCATTAATCAATCTCGAGGCCTCATTTTGAACTTTTCCATTTCTAGCACCCAGAAATGTTCAAACATTCAGAGAATTTGATGAAAAAGCAAGAGTTTCTTTTGGGACATTCATTAGCTAGAACCTCATGAGCTTGACATCAATCAGTGAACCACTTCTCATTTCTGGACTCAGCTTTCTGTTCTGTGTAAGAAGTTGGGTTGATGTGCACTACTATGGATTTGTATTTTATGAAAATTTTGGTCAGTTTTAAGTGTCAAGACTTCTCCAATAAAGTGTATTTGTGTAAGAAAAGCAAATTCTGCCCCATACTACAAATGTAAACATAAATGTGTCTAATAAACAAATTTCAAATAGTTCTAAAATCCAACCAGATTCATTATAATAACAATATATACCGATTTATATTTTAAAACAACTATACACAAATACCTACAACTCTGAGTTTTCATCTATACCATGCATATGAAATGTACACAAAATCTGTGCCCCTAAATTTGCATGTTTTTATATTCTTAAACTTTCAAATTCTTATTGCCACACTAAATGATAGGTAGTAGGTAAAAATGTACTGTTATAACACTTAGTACTCAAATAATATTTATACAATTAAACTTTTAAAGTTTCCCACATAAGTTGTTCACCTTGACAGTGCTTTTCTGAGAAAGCTAATATTTTGTCCCATTTTAAATGCTATAAGTAGTAATAGCCTAGCCTGGAAACTTTGAATTTACTACAGCTAAATTTTGCTGTTACTAAATGTTTTGTATACTGTTAAAATTAGAAAAATAGAAGCTACTCTTGTGCCATACCCCTTTCCTTCATTGTATATCTCCTAAGAAAAATCAAAACTATTATTTTCAAATGTATTATGAATACCAAAACTGAGAAAAAAATGGAATTTATTCAGCTTTGGAAACTGCCTAATAAAATATATTTATGATGTAATATGTCACAGCACTTATCACTAAGATATAGAAAGCAAAATATTGAATAGAAAAAATTGAAATCAAAGTTTGCAAGGGATGTCTAAAGTGGGTTTCTTTGGAAGTTTACTCAGAGCAAATAGTAATCCCATGAGTTAGTCATGCTACAAGAACCAGAGAAAGAAAGAAGAAAAACCAAGGTCTATTATTTGCATGAGTGAGGGATAAAGTAAATGACAAGAAGGAAATGTTGGATCTGGATACCTAAGGTAGATGAGTAAGTAGCCCATCCCCCATGGAAATCACTATCATTCCTGCACCCTGAGGAGGAGATACAGGGTCTCATAAATCTGCCATGGGGCTGATAAACAAAATGCTCTCAAGGTTGTTTCTCCCCCCCTCAATAAGAGGCAAACAGACCAGCTCATCTAAGAGAACTCACATGCAAATACATGGCCAATAGAAAAAACCCACCTAACTCAGAGCTGGGTCATCCATGAAGTCCCGGCCTTCAACTGTGCAGTGAGTTACCTGCTTCTGGGCTCTGCTGCAGTGCTCTAGCTGTAGCCTTTCCTTTCTCTCTAATAAATCCTACTTTATATACCAGCTTTGGTTCATCATTCAGCTCCCTCACAAGCCAGTTCTCTGGCCTGTGAAGGCAAGGACCCTTGACACCAGCAGGTAATATTTTGGCAACGCACGAAGTGACTTTCTGTTTCTGGACCAAGACAGGTATGACTTGAGCACCAAACCAACAGGGGCATGCCTAAGGTGTGACCCTTGAGTATCCAGTGCCCTGCTGGATGCTCCTGTGGGAGGAAACCCCCTGCTGAGGATTAGCCAAAAGCAGACTTCCTTGAGCTGCTTACCCTGCCTGTTTCTTCCTATTTTCCTAAGGGACTTTTCCATTCTGGTGTCAAGCAAGATGCTCCTTGCCAACACTGGCCTCAAGGCCATTCCAGCTCTGGGGGAGCTCTTGCTCTCTCCCTGCTGGCCAAGACCAAGCCCAGGGTTTATTTGGGTACACCTCATGCTAAATTGGAGAAGTCCTGATTGGTTATGGCACCTGATGACTGCTTCTCTGTTCCCCTGCCTAATGCCCCTTCTGCCTGAGACAGTGACCAGAGAGTGGAGGTTTCCTGTTGCTAAAAGTGTTCCAGTACCATTCACTGGGAGCAACCCAGAAGCACAGGTTTTTACTAATCCCTCAGGCATGTGTCATGCCTCCAGGATCTGCCTTCCCCTATCTTACCTAAGATGTCAGGACACCTTTTCTGCTCCCTCCATGATCTTGTCATGGGTCCTTTATCTCTGTCTGCTTTCTCCTCCCTGGGCTTACTGGGACCATGGCCTCCCATGAAAAAAACTTGTAACATGGTACCTTATGACTTTCTTAAGTTACTCCCACAATTTGTTTGTTAGTCCCCTTGGTCCAAACCAACTTTAAATCAACTGCTAGGCACTAACAAAGGCACAGGTGCTTGCAAAAAAACTACAGCCACCACACTCACACCCTAACTCCACCCCCACAAGGAGGGGAGGGAAAACAAACAGGAGCACTCCTGCACAGGGATGCCAGCCCCAGGGCACAACAGTAACACCTGCCATAGCTAAGAGAATCCATACAGAGGACTCAATATACATCCAAAGCCACCAGGCACACATGGTGGTGGCTGCAACATGCCACCACTCCTCCTAAAAGGGATGAGAGGAAAAATAAACACATGCAGGTGTGCATACACAGGGAAGGGAAAAGGGCAATGGCTGCAGGATCAGGCCTAGGCAGACAGGGTCGCTTGTCCCAGGTGTGTGTGTGGACACATTGCAAAGTCCCGCTACCTGCCCCACCTCACACCTTGGGCCACCAGACCCAGCCCTTGTAATTGAGCTAACAATTGTGTTAGCTCAAGGTTATGGTCACAAAAAGCACTAATGTAACCTCCCGAGAACAGCAAAATGGGTGTTACTGTGGTCTCTAAACTTCTCATTTAAAATTTTCTATACTTTTGGCCTCAGCATAAATTTTCCCTCCAAATATTAGTACTAATCATCTCTTATGGTACTGTTATTGTCCTGGGATGCCCTCTGAATGCCCTTCTCTAACTTTACAGACAATGTATTCCTTTATTTAAAAGGTAGCCTTTGTTAAAGAGGCTGCCTGGCAAGATCCTAGTGTTTTTTTGTTTTTGTTTTTTTTTCTCTTCTCAGTTCATCAGTCAGGTGGTCTAATCTGACCAATTCATTTTCCCTGGTCCTGACTATGGGTGGCAGGGGGAAAGTCACAAAGAAAGCATGCCTGGTCTTTTTAGTAAGGTCATTCCCAGTCAGGATGCTGACAAGAAGGGAACTGACCCAGTTTATTGTTGTTGTCTTTCTAGATGGGACCTGCCCCTTCCAATCTTCTGGCCTCAGTACCCAAGTGGTCTCCACTGGCCTGTCTGTTAAAACACTGAAAGGAAATGTTGGAAGATTTGTACTGAGGCTTGGCCTCAGTATACCCTTGGTGACCAAGAGAAGTGGCCTTCACAGGGTTCCTTAAATTACAATACCATACTCTAATTAAAATTTTTCTGTAAAAGGGAGGAAAAAATGGATTGAGGTCCCTTATATAAATTTTCTTTCATCTCTGAGACTACCCAGAATGGTTCCATAATTGTTGATACTCAAACACTGGCTATACTTTTAAAGCCACAGGATAAACATGTGAAATGAGGACCAAAAAAGCTCCTTATCAATGACAAGGCCCATCCCTACTGCTCCACTCTCTGCCCTGCCTTCTAAGCCACCCCAATATTCAGAACCTCCTAATGGGTGCTTCCCCTTCAACAGGCAATGGAAGGAACAGGGTGAGTCTATGTCCCCTTCCAGTTATCAGATCTAAGAGAAATTTAAAGAAATCTGGGCAGCTATACTGATGCCCAGACAAACACATTCAAGCCTTTATCTCTGTGATCCAAACGTTTGAATTGACATAAAGGGTATCATGCTTCTACTAGACCAGTAGTCTAGTAGAAAAGCAGTGGGTTCTGGCCCAGGCCACTCAGATTGGAAATGATTACCATTTACAATGAGCCTGAATACTGATGGCACCCAAAAATGAGTGCATAAATGTGCCTATACCAACAGGGGCACAGGCAGTCCCCTTGACACCTCCACACTGAAAATCAGAATGGTGAAGGGGCTGCCAGTGCAGTTCAAGCAGTAGAGTGCCGCTTCGCAGGCATGAAGCCCTGAGTTCCAATCTCAGTACAGCCAAACCAAAAAAAAAGATATTTGGGGCTGAGGATGTAGCTCAGTGGGAGAGTGTCTGCCCAGCATGTGCAAGGCCCTGGGTTCAATTCCCCAGCATTGCTAAATCAAAAAACAAAATGGGGAGGAGGTTAAATGGTATCAATGTCACTGAATCAGTCTCATAGTGGAAGGGCTAAAAAGGACCAAAGTCAAACCTCTAAACTCTTCCCAGGTGACTGTAGTACAGCAAGGCCCTGAAGAAAACCCCCTTACCTTTCTACAGCATCTTAAGGATGCTCTCAGAAAACATATCACAGTGGACACAGAGGCACAGGTAGGAGAGGTTCTCCTCAAAGATAAATTTCTAACACAGTCAACTCCAGATATTCATAGAACACTCCAAAGTCTGTGGCTGAAGGAGTAAAATCATTGGACCAACTAATACAGCTAGCCATGTCTGTATACTATAACCGGGACCTTACTAACAGGAGAGAAAAAGTTAAAATACACCATGACCCCATCACAGCTCTCAGAGAGGGCCCTACCCAACTGGGGACTTCATTCCTAGCTTACTACCATTGTAGACAGGAGGGGCACTTCGGCAGAAAATGCTTAAAAGAGGTACAGCCTGAGAGAAAGACTCATCCCCAACTGGGACCCTGCCCTCTCTGCAAAGGTAACCACTAGCAGTCTAAGTGCCCCCATCTCCAGATGGAAGGCAAGGTGCCACCTCCTATGGATTGATGGGTCCCGGTCTCCAGTCCACGCATCACTTCTTGGCATCAATGTTGAGGAGCCTCAGGGTAGCCATAATGGCAAAAAAGTCAAAAGGTCATTTTCCTACTAGACAGTTTCTCTGTCTTACCTTTCTCTCCTGGTCCCCTGTCAAATGACAAGGTTATCATTCAGGACATATCTGGCCAACCCCTAGAGTGATATTTTACCTGGCCTCTGGCCTGCTCTTGAGGAGACCTCCTCTTCTGTCATTCTTTCCTCACAGTTCCTGAAACTCCAGTGCCCTTGTTGGGATGGGATTTACTATCTCAACTAAAGGCTCAAATTCTCCTTCCCCCAGTCAGCTATCTCTGCTGCCCCCTCTTTCAGGAACAAATAGATCCTACAGTGTGGACTAATGGGATGACTGCAGGGTGAGCCAGGATGGCAGTCCCTATTCAAATAAAACTCAAAGATCCCTCGCACTTTCTACACCAAAAACAATATGCCCTCAAGCCTGAGGGAAGATAGGGTCTTATACCTATCATAAATTCCTTTAAAAAAAACAAGGGCTACTGATTAGTTGCTCCAGCCCCTATAATAGTCCTATTCTTGCTCTCCATGAGAGGCCAACAAATGGAGATTGGTTCAAGACCACTTTCCTTTACATTCCTAAATATAAAGTTTTCAATGCCCAAGAGCACACACAAAATTAATGTAATTGTTTTGTGTTTCATTGTGTGAGTTGTGTATGTCTATGATTTAATTTATTAGAGACAAAAATCTAATAGCTATAAGTGTTATTAAAAACTAAGACTGACTCAAAACACTATTCCAAAATTGACTCTTATTTCAGCTATCAATCCACCAAAAATGAGTCCTAAAAGAAAATGGGACACTTATCTCAATCTTCTCCTAAAAGTTTTAATTTTAAAAAAAAAAAAACTACTTATCAATGTACTTGTGGCCACTTAGTTAATTTTTACCAGTTCTTGAGCTCTTAAATCTATGCACACTTAAATTGACATTTATGGCATGCCTAATTTAAAACTTTTTACATATATACACATTTAAACATCTTTAGGATGATTTTTATTACAGAATTAATGTAAAGAAATACAAGACTTCTGTTCTCTTCTCTCCCCACCTCTGCTATTTTTAAGAAAAACCAGTTTTTTAAGAGTTATGTCATCAGCTCTAACTAAATTATAGGCATTATGGACAGTAACCTTAGTCTGTTCCATTTCATCAAAAGTAATTTACATTCAATTCTATAATTAGCTCTATTAACAAATGGTATAAATTTAAATTTAAAATCTTATGGAAGTTATTTTAAAATACAAGTTAAAAAGTGAACAAATAAAAAGGTTATAAATAGGTGTCAAGTTTATTTTTTAGGGGGGAAGGTTAAAGGAAATAAAAAATGTTTTTAGATGAGAAAGGATTTGTCCTAAAGATCATTCCAAATGTGGAGAAGAGGGATAAGGACAAACCATCAAAGGGTTCAGAATATTATATGCAGGTCTTGAGTAAGTCTTAAAAGTACATAGTAAAAGCTTTGGTGTGTGATAAAGTTAAACTTAACTATAATCTAAGAGTTGCCTAAAAGATTTTCTAGGGTCATGTAAGCTAAAAATCTAATTCTCTAAGTCCATAAAATAACAAGGTTATCTTAATATTGTTCTGCTCTGAGTAACATCTACAAAAAACTGTTATAGGGAAAGATTTTATCAAAGATGTATTTACTCATGTATCTTAAATGACCACCTATAACTGTGTTGTATCTATACTTTATCTAAATATGGTACAAACATTTACAAAGTAAAAAGTATCAATTTATGTAAAATGATGAGCTTAAGTTTTCTTTTTCCCAAAAGTGTTACATTTAACCTACATTCTAACTGTCATCCCCTGTTTGAAGATCCCACAAACCCTTCACAGCAACTCATTTGGACAGTTTTGCCACAAGAGTTTAGAAACAGCCAAGTCTTTTTGGACAGGCCTTAACCACAGACTTATTAGGTTGGCACTACCCAGAGGCCACCCTTCTTCAATATATTGATGATGTACTTCTCTGCAGAGCCACAGAGCCCCTCAAGTAAGGACAACTGTGTCCCTTTTAAACTTTCTGGCCTCCCAAGGATATAGAGTCTCTAAGGAAAAAGCTCAATTATGCCTCCCACAGGTCAGCTACCTAGGTGTGGTTTTAAAGGGACAGACTCACTCCCTAAGTCATGAGCGAATCAACCCAATCCATTTCCCACTCCCAAAGACCATAAAACAGCTTAGAGCTTTCTTGGTTTTTACAGGATTTTGCAGGAAATAAATCCTTAGATATGTACCCCTTGCCTGACTGCCTTTTTATGCTCCTACTAATAATCCTATTTGGGTCTTATATAATAAACCCTCTCTCCAGATTCATATCTCAATAGGTCCAGCGGATCAAACTGCAGCTTTTAGTTAAGGAGTACTCACCTCTGTCTATGCAGAGACTACGTGGGTCAACCCCTGGGACAAGTACCCTGTCCTCTATCCCCTGTCCCTCCGTTGTCAGCACGAAGGAGCTAGATGAGTCATTACCCCCCTCCCCAAAAGAAGTTGGGTACTTGTCTCAGAGGGGGGATTTGTTGGGTCTGGATACCTAAGGCAGATGAGTAAGTAGCCTATCCCCCATGGAGAGCACTATTATTCCTGCATCCTGAGGAGTTAGAGGCCTGCATTCCTGCACCCTGAAAAGGAGATACATGGTCTCATAAATCTGCCACAGGGCTGATAAACAAAATGCTCTCAAGGTTGTTTCTCCCCCACTCAGTAAGAGGCAAACAGACCAGCTCATCTAAGAGAACCCACATGCAAATACATGGCCAGCAGAAAAAAAAACCCACCTAACTAAGAGCTGGGTCATCCATAAAAGCCCCAGCCTTCACCTGTGCAGTGAGCTACTGGCTTCCGAGGTCCACTACACTTCTCTAACTGTAGCTTTTCCTTTCTTTCTAATATATCCTACTTTATATACTGGCTTTGGTTCATCATTCAGCTGCCTCACAAGTCAGTTCTCTGGCCTGTGAAGGCAAAGATCCTTGACACCAGTACGTAACAGAAATATGTAGGTGAAAAAGAATTAGGAATAAGTAAAAGAGTAATGTGTTCATCAAAGGCATGAGGAATGTGAGAAAGTGTAGTTATAAAACAATTGACCCAGAGAGCCAAGTAGGAACCCAGATGTGGTGAGAGAGAAATTTATGCAGACTTGCAATGCAGTGCTTAAGGTCAGGTAGAAAACTTTACAATCAGTATTTCCTTCAAAATTGTCCCTTACAAATATGTAGTTTAAGTCCTTAATTTTAGGATATAAGATGTAACTCCTTGCTTAAAAAATGAAGATAAATCATTGAATTCTAAAACTGTATTCTCAGATGAATTCATACAATGCCTTCAGCATTATCAGGAAAAAACTGGAACAATTACTAGAGTAGTATAATCAAGGTTAAATATGAAAAAAATGCATTGCATAGTACACAGATTTTGCTACATAGATGAAACGAGTTATTTCACATGTAAATCCCAACAGAACCCTCTACCGAAATGCAGGCTAAACAGTGTTCAGCAGAAGCTTTAATGGAATTTAATAATTTTCACACAGCTACCTGTGGAAACAAATGACATTAACAGATACACTCAGAAGAAAACTTCCAACAAAGATTCCATCATAGCAGTGCAACTGGAAGCATAAGAGCAAGGTTAAAAGATATTCTCAGAGATTGTCAATAACCAAAGTATCTTTTGTAGATTTAACCTTAATTTTTTATCTTTTTAAAATTCTCTTTTCTTTTTATTAAAGTGATTGCTACCACAAATACTCCATTTTCGAGACTGGAAATGTTATCAAATCAAAGGCTGCCATACAAATGTGAGCTTGGGAACATGAATAAAGTCGATTATTTCAGTATGAATTTAACAAGATTTAAGAAAAGCACTCTCACAATGAGCAATAACCTGAGGCAACTGTACAAAAGGTTTAAATGTCACAATGGATCCTTGCCCTTATGGATAATGCAGCATGGATTAGCCAAAATACCACATCATTTTAATTTTTACACTGATATGTCAAAGAAAGCTTGACACATATATGTTTTATTATTTCCCTATATGCCCTAGGTCAATGTAACAGTTGATACTTGACATTTCTTTTCTTCATGGAAACAAAGAATAACATCTCTAAGAAAAGTCTGCTAATAGTTAAATTAATTTTAAATGTTTGATATAAATTATAGCCAGGCATAAAAATAAACTCTCATTTTTAATATTTGTTGAGCACAATTTCAAAATAGAGAAATAATTAAAAGTGCATGTAGGAATTTGGGAGGTATTATTATATTGTTGTCAATATAAAACTAAAGTATGAAGTCACTAATAATGACAATTACAACAGCAGTAGGCAATACTTATTATGCACAAGTGGTACTCTCAGAATTTTCCACAGTTTTTCCAGCATTTCCCACTGATTAATTAAATTTATCATTTATTTATATTAAAATGTATTTACACATAAATAAAGATAAAAACCTGATAATGCTAAATTATAGGAATTGTGGTCTTCAAATTTTGAATGCTAATTACCTTTTTTCCCAGGCCAGGTTTGAAAGGTCAGAGATAATTAAAGAATGGGAAGAGAGTAAGAGAGAAGGTGAAATAGGCTGTTATATCCACCCAATAATGACTTACACAGCATGTGTGCATTGTGGATGTTTAAGCCACACAAATATTGTGGTGACATTTCGTGTATCACCACCAAATAATTCTCTCTGGAGTAAAGAATAGCTTGGGTGGAAATACATAAGCAAGAGGAATGCCACGGAGGAGAGCCACCTGCTCAACAGTTGGCATAAGAAATCTCAATATGCCACAATAACCTGCATAAAAGAAACCAACTGATTACCTAGATTAACATGAAGTAAAAAAGAGATATTTATTCAGATGTTTTAAATAGGTTTATTGGTTGTTTATATGATTTGTAGTACTTGTTTCTATTCAGTTCACTTGATGGAATCAGCTCAAACTAATAATTAGTAGTTAATATGTTAATAGCATTCCCCATAGATTTAACTGCTGGTCATCCTTGCCTGCAGAGAGGCCAGGGAAAAGATGTGGGCCTCATTCTGTGCACTGGGAAAGCACTGCATGGGCCCACTGTTCTCTCAAGCTCTCTTGAGCTTTCCTCCCTAATCTTCTTGAAGTCTGTGGTAGGCAGAATTATGGCTCTGAAAGGTGTCTTTGTGCCAGTCTCCAGAACCTATGAATGTGGTCAAGTAAAGGAGCATTAATGTTGCCAATCAGCTGACCTTGAAATGGGAGAGTATGCTGGATAAAACAGGTAGGCCCAATGAGATAACAAGCACCCTTTAAAGTAAAGGAGAAATTAGAAGAGAGAGCTAGACAGATGGCCTCATTTTGCTGGTTTTGCTGGTGTTAGCATGAGCCAAGAAAAGTAAGTGGCTTTAAGATTCTGGAAGATAGAAAATGGATTCTTCTCTAGAGTTTTCATGAAATAACAGAGATAACAGAGCCCTGCCAGCACATTGACTTTAGCACATTAAACTATGTTTTGGACTTCCAACAGCACACTTGGAAGATCATAAATTTTTTTCCCCCCAAGTTTGTGATAATTTGTTAGAGAGGCTCTAGGAAACCAATATAACCTCTTTTTGTACAAAGTCAGTAACAGTTAGGAGAAAACTCCTTCAAAGTAAACAATAAGAATCCTATTGAAACCTTTTATTCTCACAACCATTTCCAGCTCTTCAACTGAAAATACATCAATAGTGTATGAATATTCTTTGACAGGAAGAGAAAAATGAGAATTTATATATGTTTATAAAAATGTTCAATCAGGATTATGTAAAATACAAATTAAATATAAACATTTATTATTATAAAGATTAATAGATTAATAGTTCAATGATTCATTCATTTTTAAAAGTAGTATTTACTTCTCAAGCTACAAACCTACATACTAAGCACACACTACTTGAAAAAGGGTTCACTCCTTCCATAAATTAGCTTTGTATTTTTTTCTTACGGGAGTATTAACAGTTAAAAGAAAATGCAATTTTTTTATCATTATTTTTCACTCACTGGAGAGGAAAGAGTACCCTGCGTTGATGTATAGAAGTTTTTTCAGGGTCATATGGAGCTATTTCAGTGCAATGTATTTCCACAAGATTTAAAAAATTGGAATATATGCATATATGTTGCATCCATATATATGCATTTATATGCACACACAATACTAGGAGTATATGTGAGAGAGAGAGAGAGAGAGTGAGAGAGTAAGAGCAAAAGATGGGAGAGAATGTACACATACTTGCTTTGTTTGAAAGAACAAAAAGTGCTCTCCTTAGGTGTAAAATATGCATTATTGTTCTGATGCTTCTGGGATTCAGAGCTGTATGTTGTTTTTCCAGTAACTCATGAAGGTTCCCTCAGGCAACACAGTAGATGCACGGTTTCTTTTTGGAGTTGACCTTCTTCTGTCAAGTTGCTCTTCCTCTTTTGATCTTTCCTTTACTCCCTCCTATATTTTCTTTGTTCCCTGAGGAAAAGACTAGTGATAGAGTGAAGCAAAAAATGTGTACACTGCTTCTGGTTTTTTACTTCCTTTTCACTTTTCAACCTTATGACGGCTGTATTATTTTTTGTTTCCTCCACTCCACCGATATGGCACAAAATAAAAGTGACCTCCACTTTTGCCAAAAGCAATGGAAACATTCCATACTTCATCTTTCTGACCATTTATGCTGCTTGTCAGTGCAAACATCTCAATGGTGAGATTGCTCTGGTTTCGGTCTTAGTTTCTTTCCTGAAACTCCATGACCTTTCCTCAAACGAGATGTCACAATATTTTTGTTATTTTTGTCTTTGCTCTTGTTGAGTAATCTTATATTCCCTAATCTGTACATTCACTCCAAACTACTCTTCTGACTTTAGGACTAAGATAGTTAGATGTTTATTTCTTTAATTATTTCCAGGCATGTCAAGTTAAGTATATCCCAGACCTCAAAGTCTCTCCTCTTGATAGTTATATAGCTTCATAAATCCTTTTCTTCTCTGTATCTCCAATCAACCTCCTTTAATTATCTTTAATTTTCTTTACTGCCCAACATTTGCATGAAATATTGCTGACATTTTCCCTCACTGGGAAAACACTGGACAAATCTGACCCTACTAATTCTATTCTTAAAACATTTTCAACACTGAAAAGCAGGCTAGCTTAATGGTATAGAGCAGTGGCTTCACTGGGCTGCCACCTCCTTATGTTCAAAATGAGGTTAATGACAGAGTCTGTCTTATAGAATCACATGAGGATTAAATATGTTAACATATATTTTAAGTGTTTAGAACACTGACTAACATCCAGTTAGCACATAAATTTTTTTGCTATTAATAATAACAACACTTAGTGACTCGTCATTCAATTCTGTATGCTGGCTTGGCCCAAATCTCATTTCTCAAGATTTCTAATTTTCTACATTAAATTCCAGATTTTACTCTTTGGAAACTCTTTTTCACAACCACAAATCGTTTAAACTCAGTAACTTGGTGTGTTTTCTCTGGAAGAGTTCTCATGCCTTCTTCACGTGATCTACCTACTCAAATTTCCTTTTGTCCATGAAACATGGATTGAAACCCCAGTACAAGCAAGATGTCCTTCTACTTGCCACAGGTCTTTTAAAACATTAATTGAAAATGAATGGAACATTCTTGTTTATAGTAATTACTAACTCAAGAGGATAATAATATAATATAAATACAATTCATTATGTGTGTATGTATGTATGTATGAGAATTATGATAACAAGCTGCTATTATATCTATATTAACATTTTATGTAGTGATAATTGGTATTTTCATAAGACTTCTTGATGCTTTTGTTATTATATTAACACATGCATAAAATACAACTATAATATATTTTGATCCTGGAAACGTATTCCTTCTTAGCTAGTCCATGTTGGTCATACTGCTTGAATATCAATATCTATTTTTTATTCTTTTTCTCTCTTCTTATTCATTGCATGTGAGTCTTCAATCATCAGTTTACATTCTACTAAGCTCAAGAAGACATTCTCATACCTTTTTTGTTTTCTTTGCTGTAAGGCATTTCTTATTAGGTTGTTTTTTTTTTGTTTTAACACTGCAAAAATTCAGGTGCTTTGATTTTATGTCATGTTCCTTTTATCTCTGCCCATCCTTTTAAATTTTAACTGAGTAGTCCAATTTCTGTCACTTTTTATTTGTGCTTTCTAAATCTTTTAAAAACATTTTGCAATTTTCTTGTGCTCATCCCAAAACTCTGTCTAATGCAATTTTCTTAGTGCTTACTTTTCTGTTTCTAACAGTTCCTACTTTTCCATATTATTATTCCCTCTGCTTTTCAAATGCAAATTGTAATTTATTATCTTTTTCTCTGTAGGACTCAATATATGCCTTCATGCTGTCATTAATTTCCATCCCAATGAATCAATTCAGGTTGTAATACATATGTGCATGGAAGCAATGCTAGGAATCTGTCTACATAGCTATCCTTACCTCAAACTAGTAAAAGTCCTATGTCTTTCTAATTGCTTATGTCTTCTCTTCAACAAAATTGGAGAAGAGGAGAGAACAGGTTCTGGCTAGAAGCAAGGGGGACGGGGGGGGGGGGAGAAGGAGGGAGGCAAAGAGGCAGGGCCTAGAAGTAACCCAAACACTGTATGCACATTTGAATAAATGTATAGACAACCTCTCCCCCCCCACAAAAGGAAAAGTAAATGGCAACACCTAACATTCTAACCTGGTCAGCCTCTGTGCTAAGCACCACACCTAAAGCTAAAAGGCAAAATGAATGAAGTAAAAAGCTGTCATCAATAAAACCCACTACTTCAAATGTGAAAAAAAAAAATTCCCATCCCAAGTTTACAAATAAAATTTAAATATCATGCGTATATTTTGGTATATTTATTGCCTGTATTCTAATCCTGCTTATACTTTTGTATCATTTTATTATATTTTTTAAATGACATTCATTTAAATTCAAAGGAAGTAAAGGAAGAAACAAAGAAATAAGTTTCAAGAGTGAAAAAACATAAGTCAAAGGAAAACTGTAGGAAGAAAATTATCGTATTAGATTTCAAAATAGTAAGGAATAGTCAGATGTGTTTTCTGTTCTTCAGAAAACCATACTTGAAGAAATTCAAAGAAGAGTTCATCATGTTTTTTTAGCCAGATTACAGAGAGGCACAATTGCTGATGAACATTTGGAGGCAATTCATATATAAGAATTTTAGTTTGCAAAACTTTCCAGACACTGTTCTGTGTGGTACAGTTGCTTTTTTAACAATTCTGAGTATTACATCTCTTTCAGAATATGACTCACTAGTAATCTTATCCTGCACTCTGTCCTTTCCAAAATATATTGTATAATATGTGTGTGTGTATGTAATATATATTGCATATGCATATATGTATTTTCCAAATAATTTATATAATTTCATGAATTTATACACTCATTGAGGACCAACCATTTGCTTGGGTAGCATTTCTTTGAAGTCTAGCATAAATAAAACTCCTGTAGGAAGATATTTTTCTATTTATGTAAATATCAAAAAGAACAAGAAGCTTGTTACCTGGAAAGGTGGTGAATTTTGAGACAATTGTCACTCATTTTATCTAACAGGAAGATGACTTCAAAGTTAAAAAAGGGGAGCAAGTTTCCTTATGAGAAAAATTGTAGCTTAAGGCTGATAGTGGGATAACTGGAAATCATTTACTTGCTTTAGAAGATTTCAATCTTTCAACTTCTTTCAATTAGATAATATGCCAATAGAAGAATGGGGAACTTTAGAAAACCATTATGTTTAATCCCTGAACAAAGTGGACATTAGGGGAGTCTGTCAAATTTGGGTGAGAGGTAAAGCTATTCCAAATTTCTGACAATGAAATTCATACCAAAATTGTTAGGACATCAAGAGAAGAAGTAATAATATGAAACTAGCATAGGTTCATAAAAGAACAAGTTACTTTTATTTATAAAGAAAGGCTTGTTCACTGTAATCCATGTTAGCTTAATTATTCCATACGAATATCATCATGCCTATTCCTATGTCAGTAATACTCAAAAGACCGGACCGCTGCTGTACTGTTTAATATCAAGTAATGCTCCAGTTTGCAAATGCTCTAACATTCCCATGAGTGGGTTGACCAGGACTACACATAATAGTCCTGTTACTTCCCTCACCTTAGCTCTCCTACTATTTCATTCTGTTCCCATCAACTTCTCCCATTGTTAACTTATATTTAATTTGTAGGATCATGCCCTCCAATTTTTCCTGAATAATTCCCTAATCCTAAAGCTCTCAGATATTTGAACCAAGCTAACCAGTTATAATAATATACATTTATATTATAAACATAATCAATATTTGTTCAATGTACAATGCACTTTGATACAGCAAGGAGTAGTTATGATACTAATCAATTCCTTGTTATGTATGGGCAATAAATTAAATGAATCTAATCCAGTTTTGAGTCTTCATTTAATTATTTGCTTATTTTAAAGTGTTTCATAACTTAGGAGCAGCTATTTTTGTAAAAAAATTAATTTCAAAGACATATTTAGTGCAATTATCATCCCACATTAAACTGACTCAAAATTTTAATTCTATTTTTCACAATGTACTTGAAAGAAGAAGAAATAAGGTGATATTTCCTTCATTTGATAAGAGTAAGTATTTTGGATTTTTAATAAACTTTGAATTGGCAAAATGTACATGCAGTGTGTTTGATTATGTGACTATAGGAGTTCAAGCATTCATTAAAATATCTTACAGACCACAAGAACAATAATCACATTACATGTTTCTTTTCAAATCCCATAGATGTTTTAAAGGCTATTAGTTTATAAATAAATCTTCTTTGAAGCTTCTATGTTAGCAGAAAACACTAAATAACAGAAGTGTAAGTTTTCACAGAACTAATGGAGGTTTACTTCCCAGTTCACTTCTCTGGAGACAAATGTGGATCTCTCTTTGGTGTAGAAAGATTTGCATATGAGGTATAATTTAAATGGCTAGCAACATATTTTTCACTCCTACAAAATTCTTCACTATGTTTTGTTATATTGCCTGATAATTTTGCACAAAAGATTTATCCCTTTGAGATAATAATATGCAAATACCTCTGAAGGGTCACTTCTGCCTTAGTCATACTCATTTGACTACTAGGGAACAAAATATGTTTATTAGAGAATAAAGGGAATGTTGTCAGCTAATAATTCCCTATATTCTGTAGTGCACCAAACATTGCTTAGCAATTGCCATGGTTTTTTCAGTCTAATTTGCAAGAATGAAGAGATCCAAAATCATGGGAATGTTGGTTATATAAGTTGTGACACTGATATTTATTGTATGCTTTTATTCTTCCTATATTGAGTGCTTTATAAACAAAGGAAATGAAAAGTTAATAAGTGGTTATGGTAGACCACCACTACTGTAGTACAGGAAACTTGTAGGAAGTGATTTTTAAGCCAAGACTTGAATGATAAATAGTATGCAATTTTGCTAAAATTGGGGTGGGGGAGGTTCTTTTAAGTTAGAAGATAAAGAAATATTTATATCCTGAGGTAGGAACTTAGTTTGTAAGGGTATATAATTTTCACTTCCATTTATGCATTCAATCATAGTCTCTCTTAAATTGGCTATTAAGGTTTTCCACAATTGAGTCCCTGTTTAAATTCAATTTTCCCCAGACTCTTTGTCAAAACATACTGTGCTGATCCATGCCTCTGTGACTTTGTACAAACTGTTTTTTTGTTAGGATTCTCATCCATTCTTTCTTGCCTGATGAACTTAATGTAACTCATCTGTTAAACTCTACCTGAAGCATTCCCTCTTTTGGAAGCCTCTCTCACAGTCTCTTCCAGCCACCCACAGGATTTCTCAATCCTTTTCCTACCATTGTCCTGTGCATTTGACACATGGCTTCACAATACCAAATTTACACATCTGCTTTCATCATTCCTGGATTACTTTGGGACAAAGACTTATTAATTCATTCAGGGTACATATGTGTGTATGCACTACATAGTACCAGTAGCACTGTGGTCACTCAATAAATTAGTGACGAGTGATTCAATGGGATGCTTTTTTGTTATTATTATTTACCTAATGTAACATTTATCTTCATAAGAGTTCTTGTGATATATTCTAGTTAAAAGTTAATATCTACTAGAATGTATTTCATTATTTCATTCAAAACATTAAATTAAATGTGATTATTCATGTTGGATACAAGTTATATTCATGAAAGTATTATGAAAAGATTGAGTAATTTTTGACATAATTTTTGTTCATTCAGCATTTCTGTGTACTATAGTTCATGATACACTTTCAGCCTACATTTAAATACATTGTCATAGAAAGCCATTAATTACTTCATGAAAATCATGATTACTCATATTTTGTGTAGCTGTTTCCCTTTTTAAGCTAAAGTAGTGGAGTTATATTTGAGGCATTCCTTGCTTTATCTTCACCAGGACTTAAGTTCTTAACTTATCATTTATGGACTTTACTGACCCCTAAATGCCTAGAAGGATTAAATAGCTGGATTTGAAAATGGGAGGAGAAATGGTAGAGATGTGGTAAGAGAGTTGGGACGGTAGTTGATGTTCAAGAACTCTCCCTTGTTCTGTTTGCAGTGTCAAACACAAGGAGGTAACACGTGTAAAGTGAAGACATTCAGGAGGCTCACTTGAAAAGCCTGTCTGTGGTTTATAATTATAGAACGTTGCTTAAGTGAAATGCCACAGTTGCTTCACAGTGAACTGAATTACAATCAAGGGAGGAAAAGAAAGGATTTAAATCTAATTTCATCCCTCTTTACTTTTATTTCTTTCTCCTAGAGTCACTCAAGCTTATTATATAATTTATTTAGCCTTTCTTTCCTACCTACCTATTTATGCACTAGCAGTAAACAGTTTCCATGAAAAATACCTTTGTAGTATTTCTTATGTAAAAAATTGAAATTCAAATCATGATAACTGAATATACTTTGTACTTCCTGTGCCTACATTATTCCTGCTAATTCCTCAAGTCCCCCATATTTCTCTTGTTTGCTTTTTCTTCCTCCTGGAATACTCTTTCCTCACATCCTTACCACACTTTGGAGTTCTGCACCTCTAAATCTCAGGAGAGTTTACAGAGATCTTCTGTAATCCTTTATCTAATATAGTTCCCTTTACTCCCCTTGTCCATCAGTCTGTTCGCTCTTTCATAGCCTATTTCATTTCCCTAAGAACATTTACTGTGATTTAAAGTCACCTGTGTACATTTGATCCTTTTTAGTGCATACTGTACATCTCTCCCATCCCCCATTCCCACCCTGGAGGAATAAAGGCATTCCCCTCTGGGAATAGAGACATTTCTTGTTCTGCTCTCTGTTCTATTCCCAGTACCTAGAACAGGACTGGTGCACAGAGGAACTTGAGACATATTTGCTCAGTGGATGAATTGAAACTTTACATTACTTTCTAGAAGAGAACAAATGCACCTAGGGAGAATGAGCAGAGATCAATAGAGCCTGTTCCCAGTCTCAGCAGCACAAGATTTTTAAAAACCAAAAAAATCATAAACTTCAGGTCCTCTCACTTGCACAGACTATTTCCATAGCCATGGTTCATGTGGTTTCCAGATTTGTAAAACTTGTGAAATTAAAGTGTTCAGCTGTGTTGCATTAAGATGGCTGTTTCTACTCTGACTTTAGGATCTATTTACAAATAAGTTGAGCTCAGAACACCTTTGGTACAAGTGGTGACATTAATGATGGTCATAGCCACTGTTGGTAATGGCTAGAAGTCCCAGTGTAGTGAGATGATATTCCTCCAACTCCAAGTCTGTTAGTAAACATGGTGACAGGGAGTGATTTATACACTTGTGAGTTAACCTGTTTTTCAAGAAGTATATATGATTATTTACTGTGCCATGAAACCTGAAACAATTATTAATATGGCCCAAATACAAAAGAAAGATTTCCCCCAATTTAAAAATAATCCAAACATTTGCATACGTTCAATAACAACTTGCAAATCTGAAAAAACGTTAAGGTATTAATAATGAAAACTATATTTTACTAAATACTATTTTGAGAGAAGCTAAAGTATCTTATTATTTTTCTATTCATTTTTTTGTGGAGCTGTGATTTAAACTCAGGGCCTTGAACTTGCTAGACAGGTATTCTATCTCTTGAGCCGTGCACCCAGGCCCTTTAACTTTAGTTTATTTTCCATACAGGGTCCTTCGCTTTTTGCTCCAGCTGAGATGCCCCTTCCTCTGCCTCCCATGTAACTGGATTACAGGCATGTACTACCACATCTGAAGTTTTTGAGCTGCGGCTTTTGGCCTGGGATTGCCTTGAATAGCTGTCCTCCTATCTCAGCCTCCCAAGTAGCTGGAATTAAAGGTGTGACACCACACCCAGCCTTTTCCTGTTCTTTCTACAAAAAGTGATATCATAAAAATATTGTCACATGATGAATTGATCAAAGAACACACAACCAAAATGTGTAGGGAATAATATACTAAAGGAGGGTAGCAGTTTGTAAAGTAATAAAATATTACTATGCTATTTTTCTTGTTTATATCTATGAGATTCATTTTTTAAATGTTAAATTTTCAACAACTTGTGGTGTAATTTCAGTCATTTTTGGGATGTCATTTTTATTCTAAATGAATACTTATTTTTAGACATAACTGAGTTCATATTTTGAATTTTATTCCTTAATGCAGTTTGCCACACTTTGCAAATACCAGACCTCACAAAAACCCCTGGTGGTCTCCTGATATTGGGGCAAATATTAAATAATAATACTTTAGGGTAACTGTTTATAAATGCATTTCTTCTGTGAGAACTGATATAAGAGACTAGAAGCCCTGATGGAATATCACACAATTCTACTTTCTTCCATAAACTTTCATATTTCCCTGGCACTTTCTTGACATGCTCTTAGGTATTAAATCAGTAGGTTAGGTGCCATATATACTTTACTGATCATCAAATCTATATTTCATAATTAACCCTTTGACAGGCCAAGTCAAAGGCAGTTTCTATCATGGAACAAGTATGGCATCATATTGAAATAGATGACAGAGATATGGCATTACACTAACTCTGCAGAATTGAAAGCACACACAGCATAAAATATTATTTTTTCCTCCCAAAGTTTCTCATATGTTGGTACTTCTCTGACTTGAGGAGACAAGGGTCTGAGTGACTGGTACTTGTTCTAAGCATTCTCTATTATAGCTCAGGAAATTATTCCATGAATGTTCTTCTTAAAGAAGTCTGAATGAATCAACAAGCCTTTAATATCAGTCCCTTTATCTTTAAAGTTTATATCCACATGTACTGCTAGGTTTTTGTTTAATTTTATAGGCTAGAGTGTGCTACCAACGTTCTTGATTTTGATTCTCAAATTTCTCATTTGGCCACAAGTAGCTCCTTAAAATTGATTCCCTTATCTTTTTGCCATGTCCCTCTGATTGAGCAGTTCCTTGCTTTCTGATATGACAAGATATCCCAGATTTATGTTGTAATTTCTCTTTATCAGCTCTGAATTCTTCAAGAATCTCTAGAAAATTTGTCATAAATCATATTTGGAAGCCAAGACACAGGGATTTGGCTCATATATTGCTATCAGTGGGCCATTGCTGTAGATCCTCTTGGTGGATATAGCTAGGAAATGTAAACAGAGATATGTCAATTATTTAATAGATTAAATACATCTAAACATATTAAAACCAGGAGCTAATACTTCCTGCTAACATGATTCACTTTAGCTATCACAAGAAAACTCAGATCATTAGTTTATTAGGAATAAAGTATCAATGGTTTTTAAGGGAAAGTGTTGTCTGTATAAGCTGAACCTAGAAAGTAACAATATCAATTTTGATAGAAATCCTAAATAGGTTCTATTAATAATTAAGCATAATGTATCATGGAATCCTAGATATTTGACAGAGCTATCAGCCCGAGCTATGATCTAGATGTATTCTTGTAGACACTTGCAGCATTGTTTTGGATGTGCATTGGAGTAGAAAAAATCCAAGGAAAAAATCTCATTGGACTCCTCCCCAACACTTTCTCTCATATAGACAAAGCAAATTAAGCATTCCTTAAACCCATAATCTTGAAATAAATGAATATTTATGGGAAGGTATAAGCAAAGAGGGAGTAGCAATGCTATCTACATGGGAGCAATAGTCGTGCCTTCCTGCTGGATGACCACATTAGCTACCCATGTGTGATGGTAGTGACTCTATTTAGAAATAGCACAACTATTTCTTGGCTGCCAGACTGAACAACTTGTTTAGGGATTATAAGGAACTGTGAACAATAGCATAGATTGTTTGGCTTTGAAGAGTCACTTAAATTATAATTGAAATGGACCCAAAATACATAAAGATGGTGCAGACTACACACATGTGGATGAAAGTTGGCCTGCAATCCTCTTATTGGACTTCATCACAAAGGACTGCTTAAAAGGCAGTAGCATTCCAACAAAGAGAGTCTCTAAAATGATAGACTACTGATACCAAACCTACTATCAGTGAAATGCAGGTATGGACAGGAGTAAATGGCCTGAGGAACCCTGCAGGGAACTAAAGCACTATGCAAGAGACAGAAGACCCAATGTCAGCTTTGACTCTCACCAAACCCAGACAGCAAGGATGGCAGCTCCCCAAAATACCAGCATATAGGCACTTTCTTGCTCTCTCAGCTCTCCTACTTCCACACTCTTGGACCAGGGTGTGGTCATAAGCAGCGTAAGTTAACAATGGAAGAAAAGAAAGACCAGGTAGAAAATGGAGTCTCTACCTAGGTCCTACTTTTGTACCACAGTCCTGCCTTCTATGGCATGACAGTTAGGTGGGTGCAAGGAACTTTAATTTTGAATTAAGCTTGGAGAATTCATTTTTATTCTGGCTACATCTGCAAGTTTTAAACTGAAACAGTTTAAGTGACGAAAGAACTAGGAGGATTTTCTTTTTATTTATGACAGCTATGGAGGCCAAACAAATTTCTACCTAGGGGAGGAAAAAAATTACACTGCATAGCAGATTTCAAGAGGAATTATGAGAGAAAATAGAGAGCTTATTTTGATAATGCTGATTCTTCCTAATATCACATATCTATAACCATTTAATCACATGTCTAAAACTATTCATTAAATATTTGCTATGTGATGTAATATATGAAGCATGCTGTCTTTTGCTTTTAAAAAATTCCTATTTGATTATTCTCTCAGTTGCATTTCCACATACTCTTTCTTCCTAAATGTTTTCGCTGCAAGAAAATAAGGGTAAAGTTAGTTTTGATATGTGAGATTCTACGTGTTTTCTTTTAGAATTGTATGAAATCTTATTTTACCTTAAACTGCAAAATATCATGTGATATATCTGACATCCTGTCATCCTTGCATATAAATGTTTTTAAAACACAAATCATCTCATATCAATATGAGCAAGATTGGATTTGAAAATGTATTCAGTAAAGTATGTAAGATGAGGTAGAATTAATTCTAATTGAATTCATAGGGGATTTGAAACTAGATGTAAATCTGTAATACTGAATTACATTAGATATGAGTTAGTATTACATCTGCATTCAGAAAAATGTGCTGTGCTCACATCTAAGAACCATTCAGACAGATCATTAGAGTAGATATTCCATGTTTATTCTCCCCTCCATTCCCACCACCTGTGTTATTAAAAATTTGTCCATATATTCAGCATTAAATATTTTAAGAAATAAGGAGAATCTAAGACTTAAGTTTTAGTGTCAGACAGAATATGATTAATAAAATACATTAGTTTTATAAATGTACAAAATTATTTCTTAAGAGACAGTAGATCTTAAAGGTAATCTATCAAAGCTTGAATTTTAGACACTAAGACAAACAGAGGTATGCAAAACATAAGGATTTCTGGAATTAATGTTCCATGGTTAACTGAATAATTTGGTATTCTACTATCAGTAGGTGGCTACTAAGGAAATATTATTTGAAACTGATATAGTTTTTTCTTAACGAGAAAATCGTTGAGGTTCTGCATTTTGGTCCTATAACTGAAATTAAAAATATTGTAGAAAGAAGACTAGTATTGGTCAAATATGGGCCTGAATGCCATCGTTTTAAGTCAAATGTGTTAAAAATGATATTCTAGTATATAAAAGTTATCAATAACCCAAAATGACCTCATACTCACATGTGTGATGCAAGGAGTAAAGTATGTAAGGAGTTTGTTATAATGGACATCCATTAAAAAATAAAACTTTCAACTATAGTAAAAATGAACATTGAGAGTCTGTAGTCCCCTGAAAATTCAGTCCACTTCAAAATAGAGATTATGAATCTATAGCATTGTGAGTTAAACAAATCTTTAGACAGTCCTAATTTCTTAGACAAAATCTTTTCTTCACTTCCTCTTTATGGATAGAACTCATTTTTGTTCATAATGGCAATGTTCCCAGATAAAATACTCATTTTCTCAGGCTTCCATACCAATGGATGTAGCTATGTAACTTAAAAGAGACAGTGTATAGGTATGAACCCAGTAGGGACTTCTGAGAATGTTTGTTTCTCTAATATAAACACTTATTTTGTTCCTTTCTCTTTCTCCATACTACAGCCCAGGTTAAGGAGAAGGTATCCAGCCAACACCATGATATGCAGGCATGAAGACAAAATATTGTCTGTAGAAATGATCGAGTGGAAAAATAGAAAGGACCTGGATTCCCTACCTTGACAGGTCTTGTTAAGAAATAGGTTGCTTTTATAAGCTTAAGATGCAGAAATGAACTTTTATTTCATGCACGTAAATGTGTTACAATTCATAGTGTCCAATACATTGGTGATCACACTCATATTAAAGGATTACTCTGACGGGCAGACAGATACCTAACACAATCAATCAAATCTCAGAAAAAATTCAGAACTCTTCATTTCATTATGGTTTTGAAGTTGAACTTTCATGATTTTTTTTTTTTGTGTGGTTTTGGGGTTTGAACCCAGGGCATTGCACTTGTGATACACTGATGTACTCTATAATTTGAACTATGCCACAGCCCTTTTTGCTTCAGTTATTTTTCTAGTAGGCTCTCACTTTTATGCCTGGGCTTTCCTTGACATAAGTCCTATTTATACTTCTTGTGTAGCTGGGATGACTGGGGTTCACCACCACACCCAGGGTTTTATTGGCTGAGATGGAATTTCACTAACTGTTTGCCTGGGCTAGCCTTGAACATCAATCCTTTTTATCTCTGCCTCCCTAGTACACAGGAGTATATGCATGAGTCTTTTTGCCCAGACTTTTATGATCTTTTCATGATCAAATTGTTAAATTAATTCAAATTTTGTGAGCTTTTAAATAATAAATTTTATGATCTTTTAAAATATAATTACTTTTTCAGATTGTGTGTGAAATCTGAAAGTTTATTTTACTATATGGAAGTAAAATATCCTATTGAAGAGATGTTTCTTTTTAGAGACAATCCTTGCCTTTTCTGACTGCTGGACTTCTCCTGTAGCTATCAGCTTCTCCGATTATCTAAAACAATTAAAAACAGGGATGTTTAAATGTTATGAAAAGTAATACAATCACTTCATAGATTAGTAACTAAACCCCTAACTGTTCAAAGTCATTATCAATGTAGATGCTACTAACTCTCAAAATAAAAACAGTCACTTTAAATATCACATGAACCATCCTTTGGGTGAAGGGAGGTGAAAAGTTATTAGGTCAAAAAATGTTAAAAAGAAGGGAAAAAACCAATTCTTAGCATTTGAGAGTTGTTTCCAGTAACTACATTGAAACTGGCTCGACTGAGAAATAATTGCAGCCTTTGCAAAGTTTCTCAAATGTGAGCAATACCTAAGAGGAAGAAGGCTGAGCTGGGCCACATTTCACAATCACAACCCATGCCTAGTAAAGATAGCCAGGGATTTAGTCAACCAAAATTTGAAAAGCTATCCATATCCTTAAGTGTAATTTGTTTTTAGTCATAGCTAGGGACATCGCCTTCTTAGTTTGTACTATCCTCTGTGTACTTACAGCCATCAGTCAGAAAATGTAGTTTCCAATAAAACAAAAGACTAGAATGTCTGGCAAAAAGTGGTGCATAGAAATTTGCAATGCCATATCAACATGGGCAAAGAGAGTATTTATGAGAAATGCTTGGGATGTATAAGATTACCAAATACTGCCTCAGGAGAAAAACAGTTTTAAGGAAGGAAAGTCTGAGAAAACCAGAAATAAATTCTCATCCTAGAAGATAGAGAACTCACTTTGGTCAGGCCTGTTAAAAGCATTCCAAAAATCTTGTGTGTAATTTGTCTTCTCTTTTAAGACTATCTGGAGGCTTCTATCAGCAATTATATAGGCAATGAGAGACCCCTGTGGAAACCAATGCCCTATTAAAATAAGTTAACCAGAACTATCACATAGGGTCAAGAAATCCTTTCCAAAGATGAACACAAAGAATGATATTCATACAAACAAACAATAGCTACCTGAAGATAGAGAACATGTGCAAACAAAGTGTGATTTATGGAAAAATCCTTCATTTTTTGAGAAGGGGTAACTATACTAGGATACTAAGAAATAATTTTTCTCTAAGAAACATAAAAGTTATTGTAAAATATCCAGAGCTGAAATAGGCAATTTAATAAAAATATTTAATAACATGGATATCTTGATAAACTTTTTATAATGTTAAGGATAAAGAAAGGATTTTATTTATTCTAGACACCCAAATATGTAGGTTTCTCAGAGAACCCTCAAGAAATCTATAGGAAATCCAGACTTGTTTTAAAATTAAAGTTTTAGAAGTAGGAATGTTGGACAGTGCAATCACAGCATTTGAGAGGCTGAGGCAAGAGGATCATGTATTTGAGACTAGCCAGGGCTACATAGTGAGATGCTATGTCAATATCCCCCCACAAATGAAATTAAACATTTTCTACACCAAATATGGAAAGTTTTCCTTTCTTTTTTCTGTGACATGCCTGGGGAGCTAGTAACAACTGAATTCTTTTTTGTTTTCTAATATGCAAGGATTTATAAATCATGCCACTAATATACAACCACTGAAAATTGCTCAAACACAGAATCTAAAAGGCCAAAATTAATTAAAATTAACAAATTAAAATGAGAAATTCTGAATAAATACATTTGTGGTGAGTTTTGATATGAGGGAGCCAATTAATTTCTGTACAAATGTTAACATAATTTAATAGAGTAATAAATGTTGCTGAAAAAGAAGATATTTGATTATAGAAATAAACAATAATAGTCTATACACCATTAGGGAAGATCTGCAGGTGATGGGTGGGCTAATAGAAGCACATTACATTTCTTGTTTTATATAAGATGGAAGTTACAAGTTATATTTCCTTATTATATTTGAAACTAAAAAGTTATGTCATCAAGAACTTTATTAAAGGATATAAAGTATGCACAGAGAAAATTTTAAATGCTTCATTCTTTTAAAAGAATTATGACATACAACAGAAAAATGTATAGTACACATTGCAAATCACTGAACACAAAGATAAAAGCAAAATAGCACAAAGTATACAACCTAATGAGAAATTAATGCAAATGTAGTTAGTACAATTAGCAATAATTGTTTCAATATCAACAAGCAAAGAGTATTAGAACTAATTGCAAAGCAAATGAAATTATGTGCTCCTCTTGTAAACATAAAGTTAAACAGGAAAGCTTAAATATCACATCATTTGGTATAATCTGCCTCTGGACATTTGGGCACTTGTTGCAGACCAACTGTTGCTCTGCTTGGCCACTAATCAACTTCTTGCAAGCATGATTCATAGTATTTTGCCCTATGCCCATGCAAAATGTCTTACCACTTCACCCATGCTATCACATTGATGGTGAGATATGATCTGCCTTAATGTCTTCATGGCCCCCTCATTCATCATGCAACCCAGGTATTCGAGGGAATTAGTTTCCCATAGGATGTAACTATGCTTAATGGGAGACAAGAAAGATTGCAAAAATTCTTGACCTTCCCATTTCTATATAAAGGGCCTTAATACTCATTCACCTATTTCGTTCTTAAAGATGGTGCCACATGGATTTGCAAATAGTAAACTACATACTATTACATGTATGTAAGCATGGTAACTTAGCCTTTTGTACTGACTTTTCTTCACCTCTTTTTTTCTGCTCACTATTTAAAGAAATGCTTTAAATAGAGATATACAAGTCTCAGTCTTAGGCCTTATTCTCTGGAGACTTTAGGGTAGGACAGTTGCTAACAGAAATGTTCTTAGAAAGTAGACCAGAAAGGTGAGATTTTAGAGCAGGAATACTCACTGGTGTGAAAGCAATGAAAACTTCAGTGGTAGTGGTAAGTAGGATGGTGAAAGTTTCTGTTTAGCAGTGATGTGATAATTAAGGGTTTTTTTCCCTTTGTTAAATTGGAATAAAGTGCAGGTAAAAGGGGAAGCATGCATATTTATATAATGGTTGTGGTGTTTTAAAAGTATGGGGTCAGAAATAATGATCTCCCCACAAACTCTGGCTATAATCAAGCCTGTTTCCATGCACAGAGTTTTAATGTTTGTACAAAACAAATAATGTCTTCTTAATACAGAAATCTGTACTTAATATCATCAACATCCAACTCTATGTCTCCTCTGCCTGGTTGAAACTCTCCACTCGTTTCTCATTGTTTCAAGGATAAAGACTATATCATTCCTCTGGCATAAAGCCTGTCCCCACACCTCTGCAGCTTCATCTCCCCCCATGCCTCTCTAATACCTCCTATCCCAGATACAATGCATTTTAGCTCAGTTGCACTTCTTCAATGAAGTCTTTGACTCATTTTAGGAAATAAGAGCAAATATTGACAAATATTGCTATATCCTTTGCAAAACAACTGTCTCTTCAGCTCACTTTGTGCAGTTAATGCATACCTGTCCCTCACATCTCAGTTCTAACATATTTCCATGAAAGCCTTCCTTCTATGGCTTCAAATTACTTTAGCTAATATTAGCATATCTTTCATGCTGTCTTTTCTGCTCATGGTCATTTCTCCATGTCACTAAAGTTGGCTTAAAAATCATTTTGGTGATGTGTATACTATTCTATCATATAGATGAATATTTGTGTAATTAAACATTCTTTCACTACCTTTTCTACTGCACATGCATGCTTCAATTAAGACAGTTCCTTGATAGAGAAGCAGTTCACAAAGTGTTTAGGGATATAGCCTCTAGAGCTGCAGTGTCCATGTTTTCATCTTATCCCATTATCACTTCTCACATGTGTGATTTTTGTGCATGTTACATATGTATCTGTGCCTCAGTTTTCCCACCAGTAAAATGGAGATAATCATAGTATGCACCTCAGAGATTGATTTGAGGATTATGTGAATTAATGTATCTGAAGATTTAGAATATAAGTATTTTGTCAATATTTGTTCTTATTTCCTTAAATGAAGGTAGAAAATGATGAATTGTCTTTTGACCTAGGGATCCTTAATGTCATCTGAATAATATATAATCAAAATCATAACATCATGAGTAGATAATTGGTAGGCATATCTCTTATACACTTTGGAAGAATTTATATAGAGTGAAAATTTTGGTTCCATGGAAATATGAATGGACATTCCAGGAAAATTTTTGCACAAAATACAGCGTTTGGGAAAAGGAATCCTTTCCAATTTTTTTCAATTTTATCTACAGTTGTGTACCAAGTTTGTTACCTAGCTTGTAGATGACCACTTTTGCCATGTTTGCCTAACACCATTTTCCCCATGTCTGCCTCCCTCTCTTCACATGACTTCCATGTGCACATCCTCCAGTTGTATTAGTTTAGGGGTTGACTCTTTATGACTTAATCTTCCCTGTTATATCTATGCAGATTGTATTCACAAAGATCACACTCTAATGTAGGGTGGGTTAGGAATTCAACATAAAACATTTGAGGTGATTCAATTCAATCCCTAACAATATCTGAAAACTCAACAGTAATATGTAACTGTCAAGGGACATTCAAATTCCATCACAAGTTTGATAAAGCATTTGCTTTTTTGCCTTCTCTTCCTTCCCTTCTTCCCTCCTTTCCTTCCTTTCTGAAACTGCCAATTATACTTAAGATTTGTTCAAGGTTTAACAGTTTACTCATTCACAGTCAAATTTTTTAGAACACATTAGCATCCATTGATAATGCAGGAGACACGTCTGGTGCCATTGCAGCATATTGCCTATCCCAGCTGTGACTTCTCAGCTCGTCAAAGCAGTGGACAGTTCAGGGGAAACTGACTCATTGGATCTGACAGCATCCTTCCTCAAGGACACTGTATGCCTTTTCACCTGCAACCAGGTGAAGTGAAGAGGGTTAAACTCCAGCGGTTGGGGGCAGTGCCCACATTCCTATCTTTTGGGAGCTTATTCAGGTTTTTTTTTACTTTTTGTTTTTAAACAATTTTATTGCTTATATTACAATGCTCACATATTATCTATCCAACTTAATGAGTCTGGACAAACATAAAAACCCACGTAACTATATCACAGCAAGACATAACCTATGCCTATCATCCAAGGAGGGAATCACCTTCCTGACACTAGAATCAGACTGCTCCTTCCTCAACTCAAAACAACTACTGACATCATTTGTAACATGATAATTTTATTTTTCAGCAGTAAAAATTCATGTAAAATGCAATTTTAAAAGGCACTCTTTTGTGTCTTTTCTGTCTGACTCAGCAGAAAGTTTTGAGATTCTTTTATACATTTTTGTGTTAATTCTATTTTTAAAAGATTGCTGAGTAGTATTGTATGTATAAATACATCAAAGTTGGCTACATAGTCTCTTGGTGTCTCCTGATCAGGAATCGTGTTTCCACTGGGCCCTACTAATACATGGTATGCATGTGTATTTCAAAAGGCCTATAATTCTGTGCGTCACATGGTACACACTTGCATTGCAGCAAGACCCTCATGATCTGAGATATGACTTTTCTGGTGGGAGTGGTCATAAGCTCTACCTCATGCCATCTACCATCAATGTGCCTCAATATCAGGGCATCTGCAGGGAAGTTTGCATCACAGATTGAGATGTATTTCTAAGGAAACTTTTTATTTTGAGATACTTACAGTTTAACATACAGTTATAAAAATCAATGCAGCCAGATCTTCTGTACAATTTACTCCAGTTCCCTCAATAGTAACTTTTTAAAAAAAATAAAGAAAAATATAACAACCAGGATATTGACTTAGATTTAGTCAAAGTACAGAATATTTCTGTTGACACAGGATCCCTCATGTTGCTCTTTTGCAGCTACATCCTTTTTCCTCCCACCCTTATTTCCCCCTTAGCCCTTGGCAACTACTAATCTGTTCTTCATCTATATAATTTTGTCACTTCAGTTATGCTACATAAGTGGAAACATAGAGTATACAACCTTTGGTAATTGTCTCTTTTTTTACTCAACATAATTCCCTGGAGGTATATCAAGGCTATTGCATGTATAATTAGTTTATTTCTTTTTATTGTTGAGCAATACTCCATGGAGTGGATATACTACAATTTACTTAACTAAGCTGAAAAGCTATTTGCAGATATTTGACTATTATGAATAAAGCCAATATAAATATCTATGTAAAACTTCTGTGTGAACATAACTTGTCATTTATCTGGGACGAACACCTGAGAATGCAGTTCATGAATCATATGGCAGTTACATGCTTAGTTCTTTAAGAAGAGGCCAAATTGTTTTCTAGAGCAGCCATATAACTGCATATTGCAGTTTCTCTCCATACTTGTCACCATATGATATTGTCGATATTTTTTATTTGAATCATTCTAACAGAGTTGTGGTATGGTGGTAATTATTTTTATTTTAATTGTATTTTCATAATGACAAATGATGGAAATTGACACAAGCTGTTTATGTTATTCTGTGAAACCTCTGCTTATGTCATCTTTTGACATGAAAGGTGGACATAAAAATCTAAGTAGTCTTTAAAATATTTTAGCATCTACATTTCCCAATGTACAAATACCAAAGTCTATGACTATAGGTTCCTTCAGGAAAAGACTAGGAGATGAGTGACCATTTATGCATACTTATGGTACCCAATTCCCCCATAGTCAATGAGTCTGAGTTCAAACACAAAGAGGAGGTCATAATGTTTTATGAGGGCTACCATACTCAAACTTGAGATTGTCTTTGAAACATTTTCATTTTAAAGCTTGAGTAATATTTTTGTTGGCTGTGCATCTTATTTGTCCGTAAGGAAGCTATGAACTATTAACTATTTCTATAAGTCTCTCCTGATCAGTTTTCTGTAAACATCCCACTGACCTTGCCAATAATTAATAATAATTACATACATTTGGTTTCTCTCTATTGTTGCTTGAACTCTGTTGTCTTGAGATTTTATCATAATCATTGCTATGATTCTGCAGTGTCATCTTCTATGATTATCCCTAACCAAGAGGAGAACCACACTGAACTTTAAAACAATGGGACTTCTCTCAGCAGCACATTTCTTATAATTTGGATAAATGCTGTGAGTTTTCTATCCTTACATGTTATATTCATTCTATGACATTCTAGCACACCCACTCTTGTTAGCTTTTACATACCTACTTTTCCATCTGCTGAGTAACTTTGGCATTTCTACTTTAGTTGGTCTGTGACAGTTTCTAGGCTACTAAAAGCTTAGAAACTTAGCTCTGTCTTCTGAGGTCTTTGATAAGGATTTGCATTCTATATCCTGGAAAAGATTGCTTTGATCATTTCTTCCTATCCAACTTTCTCTTCTGTTACCCTTAATAAACCTCCTTTAAGATCTGGGTCACATATACACTGTTCCTGCCAGCCTCTGGTGGTGGGTTCTGCAGCTCTCTGAACATATAATTCTTTTTCTCTCTTATCAAATACAGCATGTTTCTAGCCAGAACATATGTAAAGGGACTGTCTCATGCAGAATAAGTCTCTGCATCTTCTTTAGGAATGGTAAATTTGCTATTTTTCTTTAAAGAGCTGTGGGTCACTTCAGCAGGTATAGTAAGTCTAGAGGAATATGAGGATTACAGAATTTCAGAAGCTTCAATGCAGATGTATCCATTCCATATGGACCTTGCCCTAACATGCATCTGTTTTAGCCCTTAATCTGAGTATTAGGTACAAGACTTCATCTTTAGTTATCCTTAAGAAGAAAATAGCCTCCTTATGTACTACTGACAAGGCACTCAGGCTTGTATACTTAGTCTTTAATTGTTCATATAACCGCAACTATAGATTATCTTGTACAGAATAATCAACTTAGTTAAAAAAACACTCAATTCCTCTACTGATGGAATTGTGTCTTTAATTGCTCATATAACTGCAACTATAGATTATCTTGTACAGAATAATCAACTTATTTAAAAAAAACACTCAATTCCACTACTGATATACAGTTGGAGGCAGCTGCAGTCAAGGGCTCAGCAGTCCTGCCCACTCCATTGTTCTTAAGCATGTCAACATTTGTATTTCTGGCTGGAGCACCACCATTCAGAAGCCTCCTTGGTGAGTGGCTATGGTGGGAGCACACTCAGCTAAATCCTTTTGCAGATAATTTCCCTCACCAATATCATTTATTAGGTGGCCATAAGGACAATTTTCTCTACCTTGACTCAATATTCAGTACCTTTCCTCTTCCAGTACTTTCTCCTCTCTCTCCTGTGGGGCCCAGGTCCATACAAAGCCAAGAGCCTTTTGTTTGAGGTCTCTGGGTGGCGAGGATTCCCCAATCTGCAATGATACATCTGATGCTCTCACCTTGGGAAGACTAAAGTATTAGGGAAGCTAGTGCTGTTTCCTTTTTACCCTCTTGCTTGCAATATCTCAGTAAGTAAAGGCTTACTTTCATGTTATTTGTCATCTTAACTGACCACTCAGACATCTGGCAGCACAGGTCCCTCCAGCTCAATTCTTGACAATTTAGGTATTTATTTTACTTAGACATTTATATTCATGCTTTTGATGGGTTGGCAATTTTTCCTGGTGGTTGGTGTGAGGAATAAATTTAATGTTATTATTTTCTGCAAAGCTATCTTGTCACTTCATCATCAGGTATTTAAAATAATGCCTTTTCCTACTGTTTTGAAACATAGCCTTTAAACAAATCATTCATTGGTGCTTCTGCCCTCAACATGAAACATGTTACTTCTTATCGCAATTTACTGGTCAAAGCAGAACATATGATGGAGCCTGATATTAATAGGGTAGGAAAGCATAATTTTATCCCAGGGAAAAATAGAAATTATTTCTGAACAATAAAATCTACTCTCTACTCCCATCTGTACCGATGCATACCTCATCCAGAACAGCAAATGAGGAAATCACTGTTACTCATGTTACTTAGTAGATGTTTTCAGGTTTCATCAGTACTAAACAACAGTGGTGACAAAGGTCACCCTCATCTCATTCCTGAATTTAGTAAAATTTCCTCCTGAGTTTTCCATTAAGCATAATGTTGGATATGGCATTGAAATACATGTGTTCTATTATTCTTGTTTCATTATACACTGTTTCACCAAATTCCAAAGTAATATATGATCTTTCCTGAGATTTAATAAGACAAAGCATAGTGCTAAAACAGTTCTTAATTTTAAACCCTTCTATTTCTCAAGAAATCCCTCACTAAGTCATGATTAATTATTTCATTAATGTGCTTTTGAATACTTGTAAGGAATGAAAAGAATATTTAAATTATTTGGCACAGTATTTATCATAAGATTTCAAACAATATTATGTGTTAGTATTATTTGCCTATGTATTCTCTATGTTTAAATTTCCTTCATTTCATACATAAAGTTTAAATCAGCCAGACTTTGATTTAGCATAACACATAAAATATATCCACTTTCTTTTTCTCCATCCCTCCATTCCTCTATCTCTTCTTCTTTCTTTCTCCAGTCACTCAATGTATTAAAAATCACAGTGGATTACTGAGGTTTCATGCTCACCGTTCTTGATTACTTTTGTGCATTTATCATGAATAAAATGTGATTGATGTTAGTAAGGACTTTATATAATTTATAATAGTACGTTTTTGCCTCAATATTTTATTTTTTCTTAAGTTTGAAATAGTTTGGAGCTTCAATAAAATATGTGATGAGACAGAAAAAAAATCCCTTAGTGTTCTGACAGAGTAATTTTTCCTCATTTTAATATAAGACCATTTAACTATTTTAATTCTCCCTCCCCCTCCCCATTGAAGGCAATGCTTCAAGAAACAAGATAGTAAGGTGCGACAGCACACACCTGCCATCCCAGCTATGTGAGATCAGGAGGATCACAGTCTAGACCAGCCCAGGTGAAAAAGTTCATGAGATCCCCATCTCCCCAGAAAATGTGGTAGCTTGTGCAGGAAGCATCATATAGGAGTATCACAGTCCAAGCTGGCCCTGGAAAAAGTGGACTTCTATCTCAAAAACAGCTGGATGTGATAAGAGTGCCTGAATAACAAGTGCGAAGCCCTGAGTTCAAGCCCCAGTACTGCCAAGAAAAAAAGAAAGAAAAACGATTTTACTCAAAGTTACAAACAGACATTTGAGACTATACACAAGTTGAACATAGACTTAGATATTTACAATTGCCATATATAATGGTAGATTGAAGTCACAAATGTATTTAAAGTGATAGAAATGTGGTACTGAGACCACAGTGACAAATTGACCTTGGTCCTTTTGCTCTAGGCTGTTGAAGAGTCTGACGTCTATGACAGCCATTTTCCTATGAAAATGGTCAGGTTGGTTTTTCCAGTTTGTTTCCCCTGTAAAGTCTGACCAGAATTAGTTAGATAAACATAGATAGGTACCATTAATTTTACAGAGCAGAATTCAGGGTACTATGATAAAAATTGTAAGCTCTTCATTTTTTTCTGGTCACATACACCATTTTTCTTCCTTCATTTGAAAGGTTTTTTTGAAGTTGGATCTTCTATAATTAAATTTATGATCACATGGTATCCAGAACAGTTTTATTATAATGAATTATGTTGAAACTATTTCATTTTAATTTTTTCTCTAACAAGACATTTTACATAATAAAAAGAATCAGAATGTTTGATTCCTTAAGCTCCATACTAGTGGTGCTCTCATTACACAGCTGCAAATATGAAGGGGGAACTTTATGTTTTACTAAAATAAAAAATATCAACAGGGAAGTGAATCTTAAAATGGTTTGAGTTTCACATTTCAAATGCATGTTGACCATGTATTCCTAGGGGCCCTCCTGACTGCTAAATTCATTCTGAAATTCCACTTTTCATCTTATTTAATTCATTTCACAATAAACTACAAGCTACTTCAAAGAAGAGAGTAGGTCTTGTTCATTCTTAATCCATGGAGTTTAGCTCCATGCCTAGTACATAGTATAGGTTGAATGAATATTTATCAAATACAAGCCAACCTGTCTTCCTGGGCTTTCAATGAAGGTTATCATGGCTTCAAAATTCTATATGATTTTTGACTCCCAAATTCAATCATTTTCCAAATTGTGTAGATACAAAATAATGGCTTTTAAATTTGATTTTTTCCTCCATGCCTACCACTAGTTTACTAGTTCAAGATTTGATTGCCTTTGTCTTACACTAAAACACTAGCATTCAGTCTCGTTCTTTTTTCATCTCTTCATTGCTGCCTGACAAAACATCCCAATAGCACAGAATTTGCCCTTACACTTTCTTAGGTGGATATTTTAGACCTCTTTCACATCTAAAAAAGTAAAGTTCAAACCTATTTGTATTCAAGGATCCTTTTAATCTAATCTCAGCCTCCTTCTCAGCAAGGTGCTTAGAGACAGTCTATTATTTTCCTCATTGCTGAAATTGCGTGTAATATGTGTGGTTTGTAGAAGAAGAGAATGACCTCTTCTAACCTGAAGGTTGACCTTGGAGTTTTTTTAATACAACTCAGTTTAATTCTATCCCTTCCGGTAACAAATCCTGTCACATTAGTAGTCATCTTCAGAAATTAATATGTTCATTCATTTTATAAAAGCCAAATTGCAAGAAGATTGACTATTTCTGTGTATTATAATCAGCTTTGCCTTTGGGTCTTGGATATTGTCTTAGAAACTGCTGCAGCTCCTCTATACCATTATGAGTAGAAGTCTCTTTATTCAAGTTTTTCAATTCATGCAGTCTTACATGACTTGGAAATTTCTTGAACCATCCTTAACTTAAAACTCAGTGGCTTCACCACATCTTCTCTCTGCCTCTCTTTCTGTCTTTCTCTCTCTGTCTCTCTTTTTCCCTCTCCCTCTGTTTCTCCCTCTATTTCCACATATCTGCAAAACTGTCCAAGACATTTTCTGTAGCAACATAGCACTACATGGCTTTCCACACTATATGTTGCCGCCAATCGATTTCACAAAATTTTTCTTTGATTTTTAAGATATGTTATGTTGTAATTGAGAAATCTCATAAATCTTTATAGAAACAACATTATCATATTTTAAAAAAATTATCACACATATAATTTCTTCTTAGATTTTGCCACTTTCTTGGAAGACACTTTCACTCAAAATGTATGTAAGATGATGAACAATGTGAAAAAATTGTGGATAAAAGATAGTTTAGACACTGCTTTATCATACATGCAAATTCATCACAGCAGGTTGTTCCATTCAGCTTCAAATCCTGAGTAAATGTATGAGTTGTTACACTCAGAACTGTGGAAGTCAGTGTAAAACATGACAGCTGGCTGAAATTATATTCTATTCCATGTATACTCTTCTGTCCAGTTATATCAAGTTGCATGTCTTTTCACCATTTACTCACCATGCTCTTAACTGTATCCGCCACTGGAAATATCTCTTCATGCCATCTTCTCTCTGTTGGATTCCAAATGTCCAAAATCCTCTGTAATTCTGTCGTCCAAGTTGTGCTATTTTCTGTGTTGGATTTTTTTGCTTCCTCACATTTGGAAGATAACGATTTTTATCTGAATTCTCTTAGCTTTTTCATTCATTTAATCAACAAATATTACTAGGTTTCTATTATTTTCTAAACACTGAAAATAGAATTGTGAAAAAACACTAAAGTATTTTCCCTTATAGTGATTACATGCTGGTAAGAGAGATGGCATGGTGAAGTTAGCTCCCACCAGCTCTCAAGAACAAATTGTGGGACTGGGTATGATGGCTCACGCCTGTAATTCTATCTACTCAGGAGGCAGATATTGTGAGTGTCTTTTTTGGGTCCAAGGCAAAACTTAGTGAGCCCTCCTTCTCAACAATAAGCCAGGAGTGGTGGTATATGTCAGTATGTTGGACATGATGGCATAGGTAGAAGGATCACAGTCTGAGACCAGTCCTGATAAAAAAATGTTAGCCCCTACCAGGCAAAACCTAAAGCAAAAAAGGACTGGGGGCATGGCTCAAGTCATAGAGTCCTGAGTTCAAACCCTAGGACTGAAATAAAAATTGATTTTGAGCTGATTGTGAGCATGAATTCTCATTTCTGTGTCTAGTGGCATCATGTAGATGACCTCAAATTGGTTAGACTATCTACACCATGAGATTCAACAAATGGTACAAATCAAGGATGCTTTTCCATGGAAAGTCGGTTTACAAACACACTTGAATTCCAAAAAGTAAGATTACATTTGCACCAACAAATATCATGACAAACAGTTCATAGACTATGATTGGTATGGATGTCTATTAAGCAGAAAACGAACAGAGGCAGAGGATGAGATGTGAGGCGGCAGGGTGGAACTTCACATGAGGTCCTTAGGGAAGGCTTTGCTGAGTAAGATGTCTGTGGACATGAGAAGCAAGCTGTGGCAAGCATTTTGGGAAGAGGATTAATCCACGAGAGAGCTCTGAGATGGCTGCATGGCTATGGTTTTGGAGAAATGGTAAGAAAGATATGGTGGTTGGAATAGAGAGGAACAGGTTGCAGGACTGTAGAAGTTAGAAATATAAATGTGGAGTAGAGGAGGTAGATTGTGTAGAGTGTTAAAGGCCATAATAAGATAGTAAGGACCTTTCTTTTTACTCTGAGTGACTTGGAAAAATATCACATGATTTTGAGCAAAGGAGTGACATGTTCTGTCTACTCTGTGAAGAACAAATTAATAGGGGGGAAAAAGGCCAGGGAGAAGGGCATTTCAGGGACTCATGATATCATAATCATAATCTTGAACCAAGCTAGTATGAATACAGATGCAAGAATAGATTATTATGAAAATACACTTACAAGGTATTGACAAAAATTATTGATGGATGGTCTGTGGTGTCAAACAAAAGATAAAAGGATAAATGATTATTTCCATGGTTTGAGCAAGTGAAAGAATGAGTTGGGAAAATTTAAGAATAGCATATGTGACTGAGAGGATGAGACTATAAAGAATATGGGAACTCAACTCTGAGCACGTTGAGTGGTGTGATGTGTAAAAGCTTGATTGGAGTAAGTTCAAGAGAGAATTGGAGGGGAAAATTTTAACAGCAAACACAGCTGAGTCTTCTAAGGAATTTTCATGAAATGGGAGGAGAAAAGTACAGAGTATCTATAGGAGGATATGAGCAAGAAAAGAAGGCACTTTTCTAAGGAGAAATAAGAAGATACTTGTGTGCTGATGGAATAATCTAATAGAAAAGGAAACACTGATGTCATGGAGAATTAGGACGGAACTACTCAGGAGGTATTCTCACATAGATAAGAAGACATGGAAAGGTGGAAGGAATGGAAGACTGGCTATAGCTAAGAGTTGGGAGAGTTTATTAATAGTGACAGGGGAATAGGCAAAGTATGTGGACACTGAAACTCGTGAGTGAGCATATATGGTGCTGGAACTTCAGGAGATTACTTTCTGATTGCATATTTTTTCTTTTTGAAGTAGAAAGTATGACCATGAGTGTAGAATAAGGATGACAAGAGAGAGGTGAAAGTATGAAACATCTATCTGCAAGTGTGTGGCCTGTATAATTTGAGAACTGTAGTGACCTTATGGATGATAGTAAGAAACTGACTTACTTGTCATAAATTTGAAGTGAGGCAGTGAAATTCTATTTTTTACCGGTTCTGTCCAGCTGTGTATATGCAGGCTAAAAGTGGGTGGATATGGTAGCAGTGGGAAAAAAATATCCTGTGTGAGTTTTGCAGAATTTGACATTTATTTTTAGAGGCATATTCATGTCCAGGAGGCATTAGAGATGACTATGATGAGTGGAATCTTCCTGAACACGAGAAATGATGAGGAAAAATAATAATGTGGGTTTAAGGAACTTTTAGCAAAAACTATTTTATCCCTGAGGTGTTCTAAGCAATTTCTTTCTCTTTCTGCTTTTGAATTCAGACAAGTATTTTTTCTTTTTGTCTTGCTTTATCTCAGTTCATTACTATTTGTTTACATTTAATAGAACCAGAGTATGGTTTAATACAGTGTAATGTATTCCAATGGAGTTAGGATTCAGTGACAGTATTTTGCTTTTAAAGTTTCATGCTATATCACATTGTGTTGGATTTAGACCAAAATCATATTTGCACAAGCAGAGTATTGTGATTTCAGGTCTAGTTCACTACCATTCAATGAAAAATTAAATGTTTCATTTGAAGAAGCAACATGTTTTCAAATTCAAAAGAGGCATTCATTGCAACCCACAAGTGTTTGAAAAAATACCGTTTTTCTTACCAGGACCTTATTTTATTGTATTATTTAAAATTCAGAAGCATCACTTTAAAATACTACTATTCACAAAGACAGTTAACTATGTGGGAAATGTTTTCTTACAGATTGTTACAAACAATTATTTACAGTAAACCAATGATCCAATTATTCTTTATCTCAAGTGGGTGCACCAAAAACTGTATGTTCTCAAAAATTAATTTGTAATCATTTTATTTTTTAATTAGAGCATTTCATCATTTAACAAGTTATGGGCTTTCCCTTATATAATAATTATTTACTGCTATTGCTTTGAAGGACCCTTCATCACTCCTTGTTATGATCTGAATGTCTGTCCCCCTCCCCAAATTCATATGCTCAAACCTAACCCCAAAGTCATGGTATGAAAAGGTGGAACCTTTAGAAGGTTATGAAGGCCCTCATGAATGGGATTAGTGACCTTACAAAAGAGGCCTGAGGAATCTAGTTTATTCCCTGTACCATTTGCAAATACAGAAAGATGACATCATCTAGGAAGCAGAGCAAGCCCTTACCAGAAACCCAATTTTTTAGCATCTTAATCCTGAATTTCCTACATGAAGTACTCTGTGTGATACATTCCTGTTCTTTATAATTTACACAGTCTAAAGTTTTTGTTATAGCAGCCTGAATAGACCAAAACACTCCTGGGGTTTGAATCAAGAAAAATTTCAAAGAGGCTGAAAATGTTTTGCTTTGCTTTCATTTAGAAACTACAACGTTCAAATATCTGTGGTGGGGGATATAAAAATAAAACTGGTCTCAAAGTACATTAAAATTTGGTGGGAGAGAAATGCACTCACAGAGATAACCCAGGGGAGTAAATTGAGGGAGAAAGGGGATGAAATGCCAACTCTGCTGAAGTTCAGAATTGGAATGCTAGTGTCAGTAAGAAGGTTGTTTGTGGAAAATTCTTCATGTAAGTTTAATCTAATTATGTAGAACTTAATCCAAGCTCACTGGATATGTTCCATATATTTAGTCTCAATATTATATATTATCAATTATTAGACTGTTTGGGACCCTATGTAATTTTAATAAACCCTAAATATAAGAAATAGCCATAGGAGAAAAACTGTAATAAGATCTAAGGTGATTCACCTGAATCCACATGCCTTTTGGTAGACAAAAATAAGTTGAAATATTCTGAATATTTTGGCATCTTTGGTACCTGGAATCTTTCCTGAATAATATTTCTGTAAACATTGTTTTTTTTAATTGATGCTATTGTTCTTTGCCTTGCCTCATTCCAGTCTTCTACCCAACACAAAAGGGTAAAAATAGCTAAAAATAGCATTAAAAGACCCTTATAAACTAGGTGCCAGTGACTCATGCCTGTAATCCTAACTACTCAGGAGGCAGCGATCAGGAGGATCGCGGTTCAAAGCCTGCTGAGACAAAGAGATCGCAAGACCCTATCTTGAAAAACCCTTCACAAAAACAGGGCTGGTGGAGTGGCTCAAGGTTAAGACCTCGAGTTCAAGCCCCAGTACTGCAAAGAAAAAAAAAAAAAAAAAGACCCTTAAAACAGGAGCAGTTGTGACTTCTCAGTCTAAGTCTTGGTCTGTTCTTCTTCTTCCTTTTCTTTCTCATCTTTCTCCTCCTCCTCCTCCTCCTCCTCCTCCTCTTCTCCTCCTCCTCCTCCTCCTCCTCCTCCTCTTCTTCTTCTTCTCCTCCTCCTCCTCCTCCTCCTCCTCCTCTTTCTTCTTAGAACAGGTATTGTCTGGGGGGTTGATGCCAGTGTGTGTGGGGGAGAATGTGGGGAGAATCTATAGGAGGGTAAATATGGTACAAATATTGTATACACATGTATGTAAATGGAAAAATGAGTCTTGTTGAAACTATCCAGGAATGGAGGGAGGAGGGATAAAGGAGAATGATGGAGGGGGTGAATTCAAATATGATACATTTGATATATTCTAAGAACTTTTGTAAATGCCACAATGTACCCACAGCACAGCAATAAAAGAAAAGAAAGGAAAAAACAAATTGCAAAACAGCAGCAATCAAGGGCAAACACAACAATGGGATTGGTCTTTGAGCACATGATAAAAGCGAGAGCACACAAGGGAGGAGTGAGGATAGGTAAGACACCTAAAAAATTAGCTAGCATTTGTCACCCTTAATGCAGAGAAACTAAAGCAAATGAGGCCAATAGGAAAAGGGAACCAGAAACTAGAGAAAAGGTGAGATCAAAAAGAATTAACCTAGAAGGTAACACACACACAACAGGAAAATTAATGTGAGTCAACTCCCTGTATAGATATCCTTATCTCAACCAGCAAAAACCCTTGTTCCTTCCTATTATTGCTTATACTCTCTCTTCAACAAAATTAGAAATAAGGGCAAAATAGTTTCTGCTGGGTATTGAGGGGGTTGGGGGGAGAGGGAGGGGGCAGAGTGGGTGGTAAGGGAGGGGATGGGGGCAGGGGAGAGAAATGACCCAAGCCTTGTATGCACATATGAATAATAAAATAATAAAAAAAATAAATAAAAAGAAAACAGCAGCAAAACTTTATTGAAAAGAAAAGGGAAGAAAGAGTAAGCACAAGTATCACACACACACATACACACACACACACATACACACACACACAAAATGGTGAGATCCTGCCAGTTTGCACAGAAGCATTGATCTCTTTGTTTAAAGACCAATTTATAAGTTGTAAGGCAGAAAAAGTCTGGGCAGTCTGGAGGGAGGGGCTAGGGTGGCTGGCAAGTTCATTAACACAGCCTTATCACATAACATGACTTATTCTGTGCATGTACTTATGAGAACTTGCAGGCCTTTAATTATATGTATGAGGTGCTACCAATATTCATAAGGTCTTAAGTAGAGAACTTTGCCTGAGAGGTCAGATTTGGGGCAGATCTTCCTTTTAGCAGGCAAACCCTATGCAGAGGTGTCCCTTTGAACAATATCTTGCTAAGATATTTACAACTAACAGGGTATTTACAACACAGAGAGGATTTATTGCTCTAGAGATGGCTCAGGGTGGTGCTGGTGGTATAGTTAGAAAAAAAATCTATGTTTTTTTCATACAGACAGAATCTATGTTTTTTTCAAAACAGACAGAATGGGCTGTCTGTTTGCTTAATAGAAGGGAGTCTCATGACAGGTTATTTTCCAGTTGCTAGCCTGCATTGGTTGTACAGATGCAACATACCCAGGTTTAAATGTTCAAGGTGAGTTAGAGAAGCATAAGGAGCCCTAAGAGAGGGACAGGAAGAAAACAGTGTTATTTGGAGATGTCCAAGCTTGTCTCCCTAATGCAACATTCCCAGTCTTTGAAGCTTCAAGGGATCATAAAGAACATAACCATGACTTATCATCTAGAAGTAGCTCTACAATTAAAAGGGAATATCTGGTCTTCAAAACTCTGAGAAGCTATTCTAGAGAGAGATGGGAAAACCACCTGGGTGCTCCTAACACCAGGAGGAGAAAGCATAGGAACTGAGTAACCTGTGGATGTCAGCAAAAGCTGTGACACTCACTGATGGGGATGGTTGCCTCCCAGGAGGACTAACAGAGATTATCTTGTGCTTCGTTGGGTGAAGAAGAGGAAATGAAATTTATTGGTTGGAAATCTCTTCCTTGACCCCTCAGAAAATATTTTTTTTTCCAGAATGGATAGTGAATTTTTGAGTAGAAAGCATACTTTTCATTTTTCAGAAAAACATTTTTCCAATTTTAACTTCTCCAAATGAATGCAGTAGTGAGATATACTACTTCTATATCTGAGATTCAATAAATTTGGTTTGAAAAAAAAGCATTATCTCTTTAGAAGACAGAAAAATGAATAGAAATTTTTGGAGAAAAATAGATGTGCTGGCATAGTTACCAAAGAGGAATATTGTACAAATATATATGCATAATATATGGAATCCTGTTTAGGATTGTCAGTCACTTCCAGTATAGTTTTATCTCCTTGCGGGTAGGAACTATCTTAGCACTCATCAATTGTCTCCATATTCTGCTAATATATTTCCATACATGTGGAAAGACCTAGGGGTTATATTTGTATATTTAATTTTTGCTAAAATTATTTATTTCAGAGGCCACATTATTAAAAATGTTTGGCAAATCACCAAGTTCAGGCACACAAAATACTGAGAATATCAAGAGCTACTGATCAAATGTATTTATTCCCTACAATAAGATAAATACGTTTTGTCTGAAAACATAGTCCATATACCTAAAGCACAATCAGCCATAAGAAAGCTTTGAACAGTTTTAAGAAATGTTTAGAGGCGATACAAGCTACTTTGAGTGATGAACTCTGGAGCACTCCAGAGCAATGCTGTCCCCAACATGTCTAATCCTGGGAATCCATCCCTACCCTTGGAAGATTTATTTCATAAGTCAAGTACTTGCAGTAATCTCATGATTTGAGAACATGAATTTATGCCTGTGGGCTGATTCTTTACCAAATGCACTCCCTGCATTTCATTCAATATTATACTAGAGGTTCTACTCAGGGCAACTGGCCAAGAAAATTAAATTGGAAATCAAGCAATATCTCTACTTCCATGTGACATAATCTTGCTTGTAGAAAGTTCTAAGAAATCTGTAACCAAGAACAATAAGAACTAGTTAAAAAGTTCAAGAAGGTAGCTGAACACAAGATCAGCAAGCAAACTCAACAATTAATTACAAAATCCATTTGTAATGGCATAATAAAATACTTAGGAAGAATCAAACAAAAATGTAAGACATTTTTCTTAAAATTATAAAACATTTTATATTTGAGATACATAAATGACCAATAAGCACCTGAAAATATGCTTATCATCAATAATTATTAAGGATATTCAAATATAACACATAGTGAAATGATATTTCAAATCCATCAGGAAGGTTATAATGAAAAAAAGCAGATTGTAAGTGTTGGCCAAGATGTGAAAGAATGGAACCTTTATGCATTACTGATGGGATTATAAAATGATACAAACTATTCAGAAAAATAGTTTGACAATTTTCAAAATATACAACAAAAGTTCCCATATGACCCAGCAATTTACCTGCTGGGTACATGCTCCCAAGAGTTAAAATTATACAATCATGCACAAAGTTATTCATGAGTAGTTAAAGCAGTATTGATTATAATAGACAAAGTTTGGAAGCCACCCAAATGTCCATCCAATGATGAATGGATGTTGTGTACCATAAATGGAGCATGATAGTGCAATAAACAGAAATGAAGAACTGAGATATGACACATCTGAAATGAACCTGAAGGATGCTAAGTAAAGGAAACCAAATATAAAAGTCTATACATTGTATAATTCTATTTATAGGAAGTGCGTAGAATAAGAGAATTCAGAAAGATAAAAAACAGGTTAGTATCTTTCAGGCACTGTAGGAAGGATGTAACTGCTAATGAGGATGGGGCTTTACTTGGGATGGTGATGAAAATATTTTACAACTGAACTTGGTTGGATAACTCTACAATGTCCTAAAAATTCTGAATAATGAACTTAAAATGTAAATTTCATAATATATCATCTACATTACAATAATGTGATATAAAATTAAAACCACAATACAATAATATTGACAACATGATGACCAGGCAAAACATTCCATGTAACTTATTATTTTGCCATCCTTCTGGATGGCTTTCCCATTTAGGTAATGACAGATCTATGTGTTTATGGCAAATATGATTATTGAGATTTCTCAAACAATGTGGCATTTCACTTTCCCACAAACAAAAAAATGTTATATTTACTCAATGATTTTGCTATTATAGTTTTTGTTTCTCCCTATTATAAGCTAGAAAAAATATAGGCCTTTCTAAATATTCACTGTTAAGGGATTATACACACAAAGAAGACACAATTTAAAATGAATCTTCTGTGTCTTTTATCAGAAGAAAAACTAAAAAACACAAAAAAGAAGGACAAAAATCACACAACAGTTGAAGAGACTGTCAGAAAATTTCCAGCAGACAGTAAGATACTCACTAATTTGGTGCCTGAGCCCTTTTTTTCTTTCACTCTCCTTTGGGCCATCTCCTGTAGAGGACAACCATCCCCAATTTTGGGCCAATTCTATACTTTCCTAAAAAAGCTTAAGAATTTCTAAAGGTTGATATTGTTAACTGAAGATCAAGCCAAATTGTTGATTTTGTAATGCAAGAACAGATGGTTTACTACATATATTTATAAAACCTTTTATTTATTTCAAAAAATATCCTGATTTTATTTCCATTAAAGAAGCTGAGTTTCCATATTGTTATGGTTTGAATGTGTCCGCAAAGTTCATGTGTTGGAAACTTAATTCATAATGCAAAGTGTTGAGAGGTGGGACCTTATGGGGAGACTAAGTCATGAGGCAAATGGATTAATGTTGTCATGAGAGTGGCTTACTTATCACAGGTTTTGGTTCCTAAAATAAGTGTGAGTTCAGCTTATTTTGCATTCTCAAGTATGTGTGATATTTCGCCCTTCACCTTTCTACCATAGAATGGCCCAGTGATAAAGCCCTTACCAGGTGTGGCTCTTTGACTTTGGACATCCTAGCTTCTACACCCTTGAGCCAAATTATAATATTACCTGGTCTGTGGAATTGTGTTACAGCAGCACAAAATGGACTAAGATTAAGACACAGATTCTTCTATATATCTGAGTGTTTGGATAGTTTTTGTTGTTCGTCACCTCTCAGAGGTTGCCCCAGTAAATAATAGATCCCATCACAGAAGCTCCATTGTTTCTTGCTCAATCATTGTAGCTTTAACTGAAGGTGTGGAATTCTGACTCATTCTGTGTGACCAGCTTCCCCTGAAGACTGGCTCTGACACATGGCCTTAATTTCACTGCTTCCTGATCTGCTTTGCTATCACCTCCTGTCTGTTTGCATGTCTTTGACCTTGGTGGAACATTCCCAAATAACCTATCTTTTCTTAGTTTCCTAGCCTCCCTTTGTCTGTTGCATCTTAGAGAGGAATGAATCATAAAAACATGCCAAAGTGGTTTAAGACAAAAAGTTTTGTTTGTTGAGAACAACAGTTTTATTGGAGAAGTATTGATTAGAATGAACTGCACATACTCAGTGTGTACAATTTGATCAGTTTGGACATACCCAGACATTCATGAGACCACACCACAATCAAAGTAATAAATATGTTTAAACCTCCCTAGTTTCCTTGTGTCTTTTTGTTCGTTTGTTTTTTTTATGTGTATGGTCAATATACTTAATACTAGATCTACTTTCTTAAACTTAGGTGCACCATACCATATTGTTGACTATAGCCACTTTATCATACAAAACATCTTTGCAATGTATTCATCTAGTGTAACTGAGTATCTGTACTCATTGAACAACTACTCTGTTTCTTCTACCTTCTAGTCCCTGATAATCATTACTATATTGTTACTGTATTGTATAACAATCATAGTATAAGTAAACAATAAATTTGACTGTTATAGATACCTTATATAAGTGAGATCATGTAGTATCTGTCCTTTGTCACTTGTTTATTTCACCTAGCATACTGTCCTTCTCCTTTGGAGAAGAAAGTAATTGTGTTCTTTCAAAAGTAGTGATGACTCAGAACCCTTATTAGATTGCTAAAATACACCCAGACTCTGTTTCATTTGATCTTTACTAGATCAATAGAGTAAATGAATGGGTCAGTCCTCAGTTATATTGATAAAGATTTTGCTAAACCTCTTGTAGTCATATTATGCACATGACATACCTATGCAATGTGTCTGAAAATAGAGAACAATGTCTCATTGTTATGTGAACACAGGGAATGCCTAAAGACAAGTCACAAAATGAGAAATCTGTACTTATTCCATAGGACTTTACATTTTATCTTGTCTTGAAAAAAGCATTCTATCAATAACTTAGAAAATACTGTTAATGCATAGAAAATAATGAATACTTGTTTGATGATAATGATTCAAGAATATTTTTGTGCTGTGAATGTGGACTGATTATAAAATAAATTTCCTGCGTGTGTCCAAGATAGAAATTAGTGACATAGAGTCTTTACATTTCAGATTTCTATAACCTAGTGGAGGTAAGAGAGGCAGACTAGACAATGGTATACACATCACGATTGGGTGGGTCCTACAGAACACATTTTTATGCTACTAATGAGTTCCATGAAGGCTTTTAAAGAGAATGCAGAGTCTGGATGAATGAGAGAAATAAGCAAAGTCTGTCTCCACAATATTCTACCTTTAAGAATCACTGATATAACAATTTTTGCTGTTCAAAAATGTGAATGCAAAGAGAAATGTCAAAATATACCAGTAATTTCAAACGTCTTATTACAAGAATATCTAAAATGAGGGAAGTGATAGCATACAAGATAAATTGTATGGGTGAATTGTGTTTAATTTGGGGACTACATTTTATGATGGTGGGTTATAAATTGTAATTATTCAAAAAAGTTAAAGATTTATATAAAAGTAATTTATACCTAGTATTTACATTACTAATGGCACCAATCAAGATTGGACTTATTTTATGTTACCTCAAAGGGCAGAGGTACAGCTAACGACACACATTTTGACTTGACTTCAAAATCCCTCTACTATTAAACATGCCTGGAAAAAAACAGGTGTTGAAAAAATACAAAAATATTTTTCTTTCTTTTGATATGTAACACCAAAATATGAATAGTAATCTCCAGGTAACTTTAGGAAATTTCTATTATGTATGGGGATTAGGTGTCATGAAGGTCCTCCAGCACTCTGAGGTTGAAAGGTACTAGGACAAATGGAATTCAGGTACTCACATTTCTTTACCTGGAAGCCTCAGTCTTGGTTATATGTGAGCTACAGACAAAGTGCCCCCGAGTGAAACAGCTGTTGATGTTGATGGCAACAGTTCAAATAAGAACTCCTGAGCTCTTTCACCTAGGAGATCAGAATTCAGGTCTCAAGTTCTGAGAAGCTCTCATACATATTATCTATCAAATGCCACAGTTGTCCTCATAGCTTCCCAAGGCACTTACCAGAATAACGTTATGTTTATGTCAAGTTTTGATATATGAGTGGTGTTACGAAAATATATAGAAGGAAGGTCCCTCAAGATTTCATTTCACCAGGGATGCACTGTTGGGATGTAAGAGCAATTAAATTTTCTTTTTATCCTGTTCCTGACACTCTCATTACTTCCCTTGTGTATAATGCTCTCTTGTTTTAGAAGAGTAGTAATCATTAGGCTTAAGGATAGAAATTAAAACCTACTAGAGGACGGTCTAGGAGGTCTTTATGACAACTTCCCATCTGAAAATAATCTTTAAATATTTGAAGCCACGATTTCAGTCCTCTTCTGCTTACTTTAGTCTTTAAAAAAATAGTCAATTATTTGTAATTATTGCACAAAATTGCTTCTTATGTATATTTTTATTATTTTCTATTTAATGTTATTTTTGAATTATCATACATTAGTATTATGAGGGAATTTCTTTATTATAATTCCACGCATGTGTAGTGTAGCTTGAACAATTTCACACCTCCACTATATTTCCATTCTTCCTCTCCCTCTGTTTCAACAGAGTTTGGTGGGTTTCATTATGCTGTCTCCATATCTGTGTATGTATGCATGTATGTATGTATGTAGGTACACACATATACATATATACGTACCTATATATACATTTAAATAATCTTTATTATTTTCAACACACTTCATGTTACAACCTATTGGAAGGTGTTGGGGATGAAAATTTTGATCTAATTAATTTTGGAAATAGAGATTTCAGGGTTTACAATCAAAAGAACTGTGCAATCATAGTTGAAAATGTCATTTCCCATAAGGTTATAGGTTGAAAATTCTGAAGCCACTGCAATAAAATGCTAGGAATGAACAAATAAATAATGATCTCTCCTTTTCATCCTTTTGCTTTTCTCTAATTTGTAGGCAGCTAAGTCTTCAGGAAAATTATTTATCAAGTATAAACTTCAAGGCAAAAGTTCTGAGGACAAGGCGTTATTTTCTCTGCAACCCAAGCAAAATGACAGGTGAAAATTGAAATTCCCTTCTCTTATCTTTCCTTTCTTCCCCATCCTTGTCTTCGTTTGTGTATGCTTCCTTTCCTTTCCTCTCTTCCTATACCATCCTTCTTAGTTGGATTCATTTTCTTAATTCTAGTCTCATTTGTTTTACTACAGGTACTTTTCCTTTCTAACTCACTGAAGTTTTAACACTCTTTCTCTGACTTTTTCTTCCCTCTTAACTGATATCCTTAACTGCTAAGGGCCACAGTAGCTGGCATGTGGTTGTTTTACAATAAGTTTCAGGAAGTTTTTTTTTTTTTTTGCAACATTATTCACCATCTAGCTGCAAAGACTTATACAGACCAAAGACTTGTATTCCAAAAAAACTCCAGAAAAAGGTAAAGAAGATGTGTTCAATATCAGCATTGAGTCTGGAGTCATGAGCTCCTTCACAGCTTTCTTTGTCATAAATAAGGAGATCAAGCAGCCACTTCAATTACTCCTGGATTTCAGGAAGATTCTAACACCAATGCTGTTGGGTCCTATGTGTGTGGTGTCAAAAAGGGGGACTGTGGTTTTATGACATTCACACTAATAAGGGTTAGCAAATCCTGATTAACTGAGCACATTATTGAAAAGGTTATAAAAGGTTCTTAAGCTGTTTTGTTTTTCTTTAGTTCCTCCACATTGAGGATTTCTAGCTAGTGTGAAGCCTTTTTTGGAAGTAGAATATGTCCCATTTTCAAGGATATTTCATATAAAGGTATATAGAGAGTGCAAGGAAATATTAAAATATGTTGAAAGTGCATATAAACACTGAATAGTCAAACAACTCAAATCTGGAATCAATTTACCTTCTTGATAATTATATGGTTCATGAGCACACATGACTGATGAGTAGAATGACTTGAGTCTGTAAGTGGTAGAAGGGAGGATTTGAGGAAAAGACAAAAATATGAAAGAACCACTGGGGAGATTTGGAAATGAAATGTCCAGAGAAAACATTTGTCAAGGATTGCTGAGGGTCCAGATTAGTTTGGATACCTTCAATTTTTAATGAGACCAACCTACTAAGTAGAGCTGTGGCTTATGTCATTTATATCAGCCATACTTAGCAGCTTTGACATAGAATGATCAGGTAGAGGGTCGGGGCTTCATTTCAGTGTTGGGATTTTGCCAGATGAGTGTGATGAACACAAATTAGAGAGAAAATTTAGTACATCGGTGAAGGTGCAATACATTGAACCTGAGATTTAGGCTGAATATAGAATGAAATAAAGATGGAAGGATAATATATAAGAAAAGCAGAAATCAATGACTTAATTTTAAGGATGAAGTCAAAGATCAAGTAAAAGTAATCTCTGAGTATGAAAACTGGAAAAACTCAATGTTAAATTTGAAAAATAAGATTTTTCTTCAGTTCATTTTTTTATAAGTAGAACATGTAAACTGGGTTACATGATAACTAGGTTACTATGACTTGGGAGGGTGTGACTGAAATAGAATAGAGTCAAAAAGTTTTGCATAAGGATGTTGGCAAGACTATCAGATGGTGCTGACATGTCTAAAGTTGAAGGCACACCTGAGAGTGGGGTACAGTCTGTGGTTTGGCTTTCAGGTAGTTCATGTATCATGGAAGTGATACCAAGTTTAGAGGGTGACAATAGGGATCTCGTGGATGATAACCCAGGTGAGGGTGGAAGAATAATGATCTTGGGCTGAGGAGGTTGCCCACCCCACCTCCTGAACCTGGGTATGTAGAGTGTGGTACAACAGCCAATAATCATTTGAGAGGAAAAACAGTTTTAGGGGGTGGGTAAATTTGTTTTATGGTAAGACTTAGTTGGAAGGAGTCACCAATGAAACTAAAGATGCAGGATATGTTGTTTAAATATGTCAGGAATTTCAAATGACAAAATTGAAATTAGAAAGAGAGCACAGAGAATGAAGGTATGTACAGAAGGGAAGCTCATGGGAGAACCATCATATGGTATTGGTGGTAACTAAAGCTGGTATGTGGAGGAGAGTTTGTGACTTATTTTCCCAGATATTCTCATTTTTGTATGCTGGAGAGAGCAGGGGTTTCTTAGTTTCAGTGTGTGTCCTGGAGTTTTTTGGTTCATACAGTGCACTCACCCTACCAAGATCCTAAGTCTGGACCTTGATCCACAATGAATCTGCCTCCTGAGACCATGATAACCCAACAGAATGGTTAGGATCACCATAGTTTGGTGAATCACAATGGCCTCTACACTCTTAAGTGAGCACTTTTCCAAGAACCTTTTCTCACCAACTTGTCTGTCACCCATATAGGAGGAGGCATACTTCAAGATGCTATTAGTGGCTTGAAAAGAATATTTATGTCTCTCAAAGAGACCACCTGTGAGACAGGAAGGACAGATTCTTTCACCAATACATCTACTTGAAAAGTTACCATAAAGGTGACATTGGTGTCAGTTTGCTTCTCTGATCTGTGGAGATGGAAGAACCAATTGTTCTGCTATCTTGTAGCTTTGTCTATCAAGGAGGTAAATTGTATGAAAGGCATCAGGCTGAAGTGAAGTTTTTCCAATCCATGTATTTTCCAGAGTCAGTCCAGCTTCCTTAATCTACAGTATAAAGGCTTCCTTAGTCTTTAGTTTCAATATAGGACTTTGGAATGTTCTACCCCATTGATGTCTGGGATGGCCCCCAGTAGAGCAAAGCCCTTTTGTCATCACTGCTGCAAGATTGCCTGTAGGCAGGATCTTACCCTTTCATAACTGTGGGACCATCATGTTGGGATTGTTGCTTAACTAGTGTTCCTTTCACAAATTAGTTTTGAAGATTGTTCTGGAGTCTGTCTGATGAGTTTTCTCTGTATCACTCTTGCTACAGCCTGTTCTGAATTAAGCAGTATATTAAGCTAAAATGCCAAAAACTCCATAAATTTCCATCCTTTCGCTCTTTTTATTCTTCTTATTCTCCTTACTCTCCTCCTCCTCCTTCTTTACTTCTCTCTCTTTCTCTCTCCTCTTCCCCCCTCCCTCAGCTTCTCCCCCAATCCCACAAGTCTTTGAAGAGCATATTCTTGTGCAGCTGATTTTCCCCCAAAAGGCAAATATTTCCTGGACCTAAATGAAGATCTAGCCAATGTTCTAGGTATGACATTGGATGGCATTTGGGCTATGTGCCCTGCAAGGGTGAGATTCAAAGAAAATCAAATGATTTTTGTTTTGATGGAGTAAGAATGATAATAAGAATTTTAGTGTCTCAAGTTCTTCCTGGGAAATGACAATAAATGGAAATCATAGACTAAATTAACTTCTAACAAGCAGAAATTGAGTTGTTTGTAATTATGTTAGTGCTGAAGAGTAAGAAATGAAGGGCTAACTAATAGGAGATTATGAGATAATGTTGATGATGCCAAAGAGAAAGCAAAAATCCTCTCCAAATATGATTATACTCCCTGCTAGTCATATTGGTTATGGAAATAAAAATTGGTGAGCTACTACTCTGCCAGGCACTATGCTACACATTTAATATTAATGATCTTTTAAATTCTATACTTCAATTAAATAAGTTTGATATTTTTTTTCTACACTTCTTTTTTTTATTGTTTTATTATTCATACGTGCATACAAGGCTTGGGTCATTTCTCCCCCCTGCCCCCACCCCCTCCCTTACCACCCACTCTGCCCCCTCCCTCTCCCCCCCACCCCCTCAATACCCAGCAGAAACTATTTTGCCCTTATTTCTAATTTTGTTGTAGAGAGAGTATAAGCAATAATAGGAAGGAACAAGGGTTTTTGCTGGTTGAGATAAGGATAGCTATACAGGGCATTGACTCACATTGATTTCCTGTGCGTGTGTGTTACCTTCTAGGTTAATTCTTTTTGATCTCACCTTTTCTCTAGTTCCTGGTCCCCTTTTCCTATTGGCCTCAGTTGCTTTTAAGGTCTCTGCTTTAGTTTCTCTGCATTAAGGGCAACAAATGCTAGCTAATTTTTTTGGTGTCTTACCTATCCTCACCAGTCCATTGTGTGCTCTAGCTTTTATCAGGTGCTCAAAGACCAATCCCCTTGTTGCATTTGCTCTTGATCTAATGTCCACATATGAGCGAGAACATATGATTTTTGGTCCTTTGGGCCAGGCTAACCTCACTCAGAATGATGTTCTCCAATTCCATCCACTTACCAGCGAATGATAACATTTCGTTCTTCTTCATGGCTGCATAAAATTCCATTTTATAATTGTTTTATTATTTTTTAATCCATTCGTCAGTGGTGGGGCATTTTGGCTGTTTCCATAACTGGGCTACTGTGAATAGTGCCGCAATAAACATGGGTGTGCAGGTGCCTCTGGAGTAACCAGTGTTACAGTCTTTTGGGTATATCCCCAAGAATGGTATTGCTGGATCATATGGTAGATTAATGTTTAGCTTTTTAAGAAGCCTCCAAATTTTTTTCCAGAGTGGTTGTACTAGTTTACATTCCCACCAACAGTGGCATCCTCGCCAACACCTGTTCTTGTGGTGTTGATAATGATGGCTATTCTAACAGGGGTGAGGTGGAATCTTAGCGTGGTTTTAATTTGCATTTCCTTTATTGCTAGAGATGGTGAGCATTTTTTCATGTGTTTTTTGGCCATTTGAATTTCTTCTTTTGAGAAAGTTCTGTTTAGTTCACTTGCCCATTTCTTTATTGGTTCATTAATTTTGGGAGAATTTAGTTTTTTAAGTTCCCTATATATTCTGGTTATCAGTCCTTTGTCTGATGTATAGCTGGCAAATATTTTCTCCCACTCTGTGGGTTTTCTCTTCAGTTTAGAGACCATTTCTTTTGATGAACAGAAGCTTTTTAGCTTTATGAGGTCCCATTTATCTATGCTATCTCTTAGTTGCTGTGCTGCTGGGGTTTCGTTGAGAAAGTTCTTACCTATGCCTACTAACTCCAGAGTATTTCCTACTCTTTCCTGTATCAACTTTAGAGTTTGTGGTCTGATAGTAGGATCCTTGATCCATTTTGAGTTAATCTTGGTATAGGGTGATATACATGGATCTAATTTCAGTTTTTTGCAGACTGCTAACCAGTTTTCCCAGCAGCTTTTGTTGAAGAGGCTGCTATTTCTCCATCGTATATTTTTAGCTCCTTTGTCAAAGACAAGTTGGTTATAATTTTGTGGCTTCATATCTGGGTCCTCTATTCTGTTCCACTGGTCTTCATGTCTGTTTTTGTGCCAGTACCATGCTGTTTTTATTGTTATTGCTTTGTAATATAGTTTGAAGTCAGGTATTGTAATATCTCCAGCATTGTTCTTTTGGTTGAGTATTGCCTTGGCTATTTGTGGCCTCTTGTGTTTCCATATAAATTTCACGGTAGATATTTCAATCTCTTTAATGAATGTCATTGGAATTTTGGTGGGAATTGCATTAAGCATGTAGATTACTTTTGGGAGTATAGACATTTTTACTATGTTGATTCTACCAATCCATGAGCATGGGAGATCTCTCCACTTTCTATAGTCTTCCTCAATCTCTTTCTTCAGAAGTTTATAGTTTTTCTTGTAGAGGTCTTTCACATCTTTTGTTAGGTTTACACCTAGGTATTTGATGTTTTTTGAGGCTATTGTAAATAGAATTGTTTCCATACATTCTTTTTCAGTTTGCTCATTGTTAGTGTATAGAAATGCTAATGATTTTTCTATGTTGATTTTATATCCTGCTACCTTGCTATAGCTATTGATTAGGTCTAGGTGCTTTTGAGTAGAGTTTTTTGGGCCTTCAAGGTATAGGATCATGTTGTCTGCAAATAGGGATATTTTGACAGTTTCTTTACCTATTTGTATTCCTTTTATTCCTTCTTCTTGCCTAATTGCTCTGGCTAGGAATTCCAGTACTATGTTGAATAGGAGTGGAGATAGTGGGCATCCTTGCCTGGTTCCTGATTTTAGAGGGAATGGTTTCAGTTTTTCTCCGTTAAGTATAATGCTGGCTGTAGGTTTGTCATATATAGCTTTTATAATGTTGAGGTACCTGCTTTCTCAGGCCTGCATGTTTATTTACAGTTTATGTGGGAAGTGGGTCTTCCCCCCTCTTCTGTGGAGTTTTCCTCCCTCCACCACTCTCACAAGCTTTCCTGCTCCTGGTTGCTGGGAGTGCGCCCCCACTCTTACTGGAGCCTCTCCCGCCTGCCCTGCTTGTTTATTTACAGTTCTGGGAAGGATTCCCTTCCCCCAATCTTTGGCACTCAGTGCACCCAACCCTCTTTCCTGCGTGTCTTTATTGTTCTTGTTGCTTTTTCATCGTTTCTCTTTTTTCCCGGGTGGAGGTCGGTCTGTCCAGAGCTATAATGCTCTGGCCCAGAGTTGTCTGTGGGAGTACCATGGTACCATGAAGCTCACCTTGTCTGTGTCTTCCCAAGCCATCTGGGTGCGGGCGACTGGCGGCCCAGGGGCCCTTCTTCTATCTCCATTTAACGTGAAGTGGATATTCTCTGCACTGGCTGGAGGTGTGGAGGGGTCAAAGTTTTGCCTCCTCCTGGTAGTTTTGCCTGCAAAGAGTGTCTCCAGCGTCTCTCCAAGATTTCACTATATGAGGCTCGCTTTCTGCTTCCTCCCTCTAGCTGCCATCTTGGAATCCTCATAAGTTTGATCTTACCATATTGCTGTTTATAAAAAAGAAAGGGAAGATTGCAGACATATAGTAATGTGTCTGAGTCCCTCAGTTGTAGAATTCCTATATGCTGACAAGTATATACTACATTCAGTGTTTTAAGGTAATTTGATAACTCATCTAATACTTATTGATAAAGAGTTAAATTTAAGACAGAAGTCAAAATGTGAAGAACAAATATCATTCTGAACTTTGAAAGTGTGGAAGATGGTCAGATTTCAGATATTCTATAATTGTACCATCCACTAATCAAATGCTACTATTGAGCCTTGAAAAAGTGGCCAAAGCAGGTGAGAAACCAATTTTCTAATTTAACAGAGGTGTTCTATATTGGTAAATACATTTAAATTTCAATGACAGTATAAAATATAAGATATTTACCTAAATTATTTTATATTATTTAGATGGTAACAAGGTAATACTTTTTAGCGTAATGGGTTTCATGAATTACATGAGTAGCTGGAGCAGAATTCACCTCGTGCTCTGCATGCACAAGGACTTTGGCTCAGTCCCAAGCACAAAAACTGAGATAAAATAATACACAGTAAAATAATAAAACACTTGTGCTTATTCATTTTGACTATTTACAACATGGATACTGGAAAAAATAAAATGTCATGTTTGTCCAGCTTTGTGTACTTCTATTGGAAAATGCTGATGTATAACCACTTGCAAGAAGATGTGAGGAGTGTAATGTTCTACCTTAGATCCACTGAGAACAAGATATATATCTGACTGCATTTTCCCTCTTTCACACAATAACCAAGCCAACAAATCAAAAGGAGCTGTGCCCTGTTTAATCCAAATTTGGAAAGTAAATTTAATTTTTTTTCAAATGGTAGACTACAAGGAACAAGTATAAAGTAGTGGAAAACATATAGTCATGATTTCAAAATGGAACTGTATTTTGAAACCTACTGACACCTGAACTATTGTTATAGGTCAGTATTTTCAGTGAAAATTTTGATCATGGTATAGGAGAAAGATTTTTCTATTACAGATGACAAAATCATAAGAAAAAGTAGTAGACAAGAGTATAAAAATCTCAAAGGACCTCAGAACAAGGAGTTGCAACTTACATTAAAAACTACAACAACAAATATCAGGTGAATGAAAGTATCAGGCTCTAAATTCTCACCTACATAACTGGAGAATCACAATGACATGCTCAATTTAATGTGAATACCAGAGGTTTCAGAAGGTTACAAGCAATGTGAAACAACATAATTGAAATATGAATAGTGAGGCTTAAGATGATCAAAAAAGCCAATATATTCTGGGGCTGGGATCATAGAGTTTCAGAAGTACATATTCATCTAGAAGTGACCATTTCAGAAGGTATAATTTATAACTCAACTTGATCTTTGCTTATAGAGTAGGAAAACAGGTATGGGAGTACTTAAGCTTTCACATAAAATGTCATCCTAAGGAAGAAGTGAAGGAATTGTAAGTTTTAATTTGAAATGAGAACATAGATAGGGGTCACAATAGCTGCTTCCAAATTTTAAATGTCATTAAGTCATGAGCACTGGAGATGTAGTTCAGTGGTAGGGAACTTTGCAGACATGCATGATGCCCAGAATTTGAGCCCTGGCATTATCAATAGGAAAGAAAAAGAAAGGAAGGAAGGAAGAAAGAGAGAGAGAGGGTAGGAGGGAGGGAGGGAAGGAGTAGCGAGTGAGTGAGCTAGAGAGGGAGGAAGGAAAGAAGGAAGGAAGACTGACAGAAAGAAAGAGAAAGAGAGAGAGAGAAGAGAGAGGTGAGGAGAGAAAGAAAGAATGGGATAGAAAGAATGAATGAGAGATAGAAAGAAGGAAGGAAGGAGGGAGAAAAAGAATGAGGGAGGGAGGGAGTGAGTGAGAGACAGATGGATAGAAGGAAGAAAGGAGACAGAAAGAAAAAGGAAAGAAGGAGTAAGAAAGAAAGAGAGAGAAAATGAGAAAGGAAAAAGATAAATAGAAAGTCATGATGAAAAGTAATTATCACTTTGATCTGTTGACTTCAAAAACATGGTCCTTAGGGACCATGGGGTGAAAATTCATGGTCAACAGTTCTTGAATATATGTTGGAGATTTTTCTTTTGGACAATATGACTAGAGTGAGAATATGTGGCTTTCAGTGATTTGCTAGAAGGCTAATTTTGGGTAACTCATTCAATATCTCCATGAATTGTTTTACCAAAAAAACCTATGATAATTGATCTTTCTTCATGTGTCTTTTTTGGGGAAGGTAAAGATTCAAATTTTTTTAAAAAAGAAAACACTTTATAAAATATGCACAACAATGCAAGACTTTCTCCTAATACATCTGAATAATCCTTGTATGGATGTTTTGGGGTTTCCAGTACTGGCCTGGTAGTTACTCTGGATTTAAAACTTAAGACCTTTCTACACTGTGATTCAATGGATTGTTGCTCTGAGGTTCAGGGCCTGACATTATACTTTGTAAGTAGTAGATGGAGGTAGACAGGCAGGGTAACTCCATCCATCTTACTGTGATTTTGATGGTGGCAGAGAGGAAGGAATCAGCTATTTACGTCCTTTTAAGGAACTCATTAACCCTGCCTGGGGGATTCTGAGAAGTCTCTCTCTGTTGTGCAGCATGTGGACTCTTCAGCTTGAGCCACAGTCCTGGTCATGCTCTGGCTGCATGCCAATGGTAAGGACTTGAAGTGTGAGTGGGAGCTTCTGGAAAGGGAGGCTTGGCTGGGTTTCATGACCATGCAGGTAGGAGCGTAATTCCAGGGCCATTCCCTTCCCTGTTAGGAATCTGGCTGTCTCTCCAAGTGCTGTGCTCCAGACCTTGTAGATGGAGACAAAGGAGTCCCCATAGTCACTCTGTGTCCCATGTAGTACTTTCCTTGTCAGAATGAAGTTAAAATGTGAGTATGGGGAGAGGTATTCAAAGAGTGAAGGAGATGTGGATGGGGAGTGTGAATTAAATGCATGAAGCAGCACTTGCTCTCCTCTGTGTGACAGTGCTAAGCTGATTAAGAGTTCACAGGACTTGGGGCACTTATACTTTAGGTCTTTATATTCTCACTGCTGCACAGTGTTTCTGGTGGCACAGAAGATTAAAGAATCAGAGCAGGAAGAAGAGAAAATCAGAGGAACTAACAAAAGATAAAACAGGAAACATGGAATATTGCTTGGGAGGTGAAGGGAACACTAAGAGAAATTCCTGTCTCAAATATGCTCTCTCCACCTTGATTCTTCTTTCCCCTACTCACACGTTCTACCATACACCTACTAAACTGGTAATACTTTCCTCAAGTAATATGTGGATCCTGCTATCTTTGCTCATAAGGAGACCATCTAGAAGAAGAAGACCCCTCCTAGGCTATTTCAGTGTCCTTCACATTCCTTTCAGATATGATGGGTTTTTGTGTTTTATTCCTATCCAGTCTGATTCTTGGCATAAAAGTAATGTATGCCTACTTCACCTTGCCTCATTCCAGGTCACTTTAGATATGTTCATCTTTCCTTTAGCATATCACCTTATAGAAATGATAGTAGTACTGGACTATCATCCTCTTTCCTAGAGGAGTTTAGAGCATTCCAATAAAGCAATGTTTCTGAAATATTTTCTTGTAATGACAAAAATTTATGACTTGAACTCCTAATGAAGCATTGCAGCATTGCTGTTACAGAATGTCTGAGTTACAAAGCAATCTGCCTTCACTTTGTCTATGCACTATGATCTTATATACTTTCCAGAGCCATGCTGGTAAGATTTGAAGATTTTCATTTATTGAAAAAGGACACGGAAGAAAGTCAAAAGCCAACAACAGAATCAATGGAGCATCAAGATCACAAAGAGATAGGCTCAAGGCATCCATTGTGAAGACTGGCATGTTGAGACCTTTCTTAATTCTGCTTGGGATTGTCAGCCTTACTACATGCCTATTTTCCACTGTCAATGACACTTGGTTAGAATTGTACTTGGAGACAGATATCTCACCTTAAACACCAAACATCTAGGATAGTTATAATGAAAACCTTAGACGTAGCCTGAACTCATGAGGACTCTACGACAGGCTCTGATTGAGTGTAATGAAAAAAAAGTAGGGTTAATGGCAATTTCCTATAACCTAAGTCTCTGATGCTCACAGTATTATCAAAAAAGGAACTCTCAATGATCACTTCAGACACAGGTAACAAATGCATCTAATCCTACTGGAAATGACTCAATTTGATGTATTATTCTCTAACATTATTGTCAACATTAAAATCACTATTTCTGCACTGACTTTGTTGTATCTGGTATTTTATGGATTTGTTCATTGAATCCTCTTTGGTTTCATTGTAGCTTTTTTGTCCTAACTTTTCTCATGTTTCTGTTTTTCATTATGTGTCCTGATCCCAGATGCTCAATTATAGGCTGATTTACTAGGATACGAAATAATCAAAAGGCACTGGTTGGGAAAAACACTGTTAGAATCCAGAACATACATATTAATATTCATATGATAATGGGCAAATATTTTAACCTTTTAGGATCATAATATCCCTTCCTGTAAAACTAAGGTATTAAACTAGAAGTATATTACTTTCATTTGAAATCTCAAGAAGTCTAAGCAGGATCTCAGTGCCTTTCTCTAAGTCAGTAGATGGTGTAGTCCTGAATACCTTATAGCTGTTATGTAAGGTGACCTTAGGAATCTAATCTCCCATAAGGCTCTCAGTTTGTTCATGGCTGAGAGTAACGTACAGAACAGGTTTATAACATCACCTGTATGCTCATTGGAAATGCCAAATTCGAGACAACATTAAGAACTTACCTGTTGAAGTCAGTATTTTAACAAAGTCACCTGATAGTTTGCAAGCACACAAAAGTTTGAAAAAGAAAGTTCTCATGAAACTGGCTTTTACCCAGTCTGCCATGTAGATAGTACCTATCATGTAACTATCTTAAGAAGCAGGTTCCTGATGAGCATTAAACTGTAGAATTCAACTCTGCATATAAAATGTGTCATTGCATTCATCAAGCAGAGAATTTATTATTTCATTTATCGTTCACCTCTCTTTTCCCCAAATTTAATCTTTCAGATTGGGTTAGGGCTTGGGGGCTTTAGTGCAAGGCCTTCTAAAGTTAAAAAGAAAAGAAAAAGTAAAGAATGTAGAACAAAAAACAAATTGATCAAATTTATTTTTGTCATCTACTTTATAGAACCAACTACAGCTTTCAAGAAGCCCATCCATGTGACCTTCCATAGGATGAAATGTTGTATGACATGTAAGTTCCACAAATCAAAAGAAGTGCTGGTCTTCATAATCAAGTGCTTTTTGGTCATGTTCATTGAAATCCCTTTTCAAGGTTGGTACTTCTGTTTCAGGAAAATATAGTCACCTGTGGTTTCATGGGCTGATGCTTGTTCAGGTTGGGAGTCCAGGAGAGAAGATACTCAGCTCTTTCCTTCACCTTACATTGTATTCTGATTGCTAAAAAGTGGCCATAAGAATGAGGGTAAATTCATTGCCTCAAGGTTCTCGCACTTGAAATAAATCTGAGGGCTCCAAGAGAGGGAGCCTGTTCTATGTCATCTTCATTCAATCTATTCCTATCTTGCCCAATTCCAACACAGTTTCTCTATGGATTGCTTAGGATCTGATGCTTCTCTTCCAACTCAGCCATTGCTTCTTTAACAATAGTTCAAGGAGAATGGTGGAGGGGAAAAATTCAAGTATGATATATTTATATATTATAAGAACCATTGAAAATGCCACAATATACCCCTATTCCACACAACAATAAAAAAGGTTAAAAAAAAAGAATAACCCTTTTCTTTCTGAAATATCTTATTGATCAAAAGAAACTCAAGAATAACCTACCCAATAAACTAACTCCTTGTATTGTCTTTCTCCTCTCAATTCTATCAGTTTCTACTTTCTATATTTAGATTTGAGATTATTAAACCTACCTGTAGAATTGACTCTTGTATAGTTAGGTAATTCCCAGCTCTAAAAAAATTTTTTTTAGTATGTGATAGTTATATAAGTGTTTTGTTTCATTGTGACAATTTCATATACACACACTATATTCCCCAAGTAGTCAACCCCCTCTGTAAATTATCTTTAGGAGTTTTCTTTCTTCTCCTGTTGGCTTTGTCTGAAATTAACCTTGTTACTCCAAATTTTTGATGATTGTGTTAGCACCATGTATTTCTCTCCATCTCTATAGCTTGTCTCAGTCTTTAAATTTAAAGAGGGCCTGGTAGTCAACATGTTTCAATCTTTTATGACTCACTCTGACAACCACTTTTAAAAATAGCTTATTTAGAACATTCATATTTAGAATTGTTATTGGTATGTCTGGATTAACATCTACCATGTTTCAGGATTGTTTTCCATTTGCATTTTTCTTTGATTTACTATCCATTTTATTTACCTCTTCCCTGGTTTTAATTAAGCATTTTTTATGATTTCATTTTATTTCCCTTCTTATTATAGCAGTTTTCTGTGTTGAAAGCATCCCTGCCTCTTCTGACTGACATCAAATATTCATCATGTTAGACCTTTTATTCCTGACATTCATCATTAGAATCCACACAAGATGCCTTGTGCATCTGCTTCATCTGTGCTGCAGGATGAGTGCCTTCCTCCTGGGTGTTCTCCTGTTCCCCATATAATTCATGATTCATTAAATCAAAGTTCTACCTACATAACTTCATCTCTTGGGAAAAACACCTCATTCTCCCCTCAAAACAAACTCACTTTCCCAACACACACTACTCCATCCCATGCCCTACTTTTAATCATTCTACTCTGCTCATCTACAAGTGACGTTTCTATTGATAGTTGATATTAACCTCCTCCACATACTCTGCCATGACTGCTAAAGCAGTCAGTAATGAAAGCTTTGTGGGCTGTTACTGAATAGTGAATCATTTGCACAATGGCTTGCAGTGCTTCCTTTTTTCTGACTGTTTTAGTGTGGATTTCTAACTGATCATGAAGCCTTGCAGCATGACTTAACAAATTCCTGTGATACTCAACACAATCTCATTTTAGTTGTCTAAAAGCAATTATTTTATTGAATGATAGGACGATTCCTAAAGTAGAGAAGTGTAAAGCAAAAGAGAATGAATGAATCATTTAATTTTCTGTCAAGGGATCACCATATTCATTATGTGTATTTCAGTGAATGAATCCAACAGTCTTCAGGGGCAGGATTCCTCCCACGATATTAAAACTATTTTCTATTGGTATTTTATGATATATAACTATAACTATTTTTACTTTATTCATGTAGCAGAAACAAATATCCTGGATAACAATAAGCAAGTGATTCTAATAAAGTAATGTCTGCATAAAAATCTGACAGTCGTTCTGATAGCAATGAACTCTCAGCCTCATCCTGAGCTGTGGTTATTGACTAATTAGCTTCCTATCAAGCTGGAGGCACATTGAAGTAGTGCTGATATTTCAGACAGTTGTGTTGCAAAAATGTAGAATCAGTAGATTGAAGACCTGAAATAGTAGTTCATGTTTCAAAAAGAAGCTATAATCTGAAACACAGGTGTATAGATTATAGAAATATATAAATATGTTCAGACAAAGAAATCGTGAGAAAATTTTCTAGAGTTCACTTCTTATTTCTTTGTTCTTTTCAGTTTTTGTGAACCAGGCATGATTTTTTGATACCGGATTTTGATTTCAGGGTAGTTTTAAATTCTGAGAATGTCTGCAAGAACATTGCAGAGATAGGGAAGGATTTCTCCTTACAGTGCTTGTAAAGTCATAAATTTCCATGATTCTATGCTCTTAGTAAATGAATGGCCCTATAGTCACTTTAAGGTACAAGTAACAGTCACTGTGCAGTCCAATTTCCCACTAACCAACACTCAATCAAGACTTTATTTATTCCCTTCCTCCTTGTAAAGGGTAACCTGCATGTCTAGTTCTACTGCCTTCTTTGTCATATTCACATCTGGTATAAAAAATGGAGTCAGGAATAAGTAAAGAGACAAAAGAACAGGGCTGTTTTATTTAGTTGGTGACTAGCAAAGGTATAAAAATAAATATTTCCCAGAAGGGTACTTTTTTGGGTTTGTCATTGGTCTCCAGCTTGGACTCACCTCATGAGATAGTGAGAGTTCTCTTTTGGCTGGTCACTGTCTCCTGAAAGCAAACATCTCTGACGATCAATATTATACAGGGCATCTGTCCCTGAGTAGGGCTTAACACCTCTCCAGATACATTTCCATTCCATCTGGCCCATGGAAAGCACTCCCTTATCCCATTTCAATACCACCAGAATATCTCCCTTCCTCTCCCCGCCCTTGGGTTTGGGCATACATGCTTTATTTTTCACAGATGTGAATGAGGCATCAGTTTACTGCTCATGGACCTCTCTAATTGGTTCCCATAAAACTTCCTCTCTTTAGAGTTGGAATGAAGAAAGTAGCCTGCTCACACCCCATGAAGGAGATGATGCACTGTAATAGCTCTCTCTAAAGAAATCTTGTCAGGCTCTCTCTTCCTCTCTGTTCTAGATTATTTTGTTCTTAAAGTACACAAAGGCTTCAAAGGTCCTGACAACTCTTTTCTGTTATCCACTTTGAAGAAATATCCTGGATATTCAGTCTCATACATACTTGAATCTCTGATAATTATCCTCTCACATTCTATAAGTTAACATGATGGTTACTGGCATTTTCAGGATAGATTAATCAAATTCCCACAGGGTTTTAAATCATTTTCTTAAGACACAGTGTTAGATTTTGAAATCATCTGGTCTGGGTCCAGAGACCATTTTCTTAACCACTCTGATTTTCTGCCTGTTAGTTGAAGCACTGAATGCTTATTTTCTTTGAAGTATGAAATATAAATTTGACTTTCTGATTTACTAAAAAGTGGATTGAATATATTGGTAGAACAATTTAGTGACATGAAATTTCAGTTTTTATTTCTTTGGCATTCTTTATAATTAAAGTTCATGAAAGTTTTTAATTTGGTACATTCCAACACTCCACAAAATGTTTTTGACTATATTCAAATGAAATTATTGTCTTTATATAAACTACACATTTATCACAAATAGTGGAATTTTTCCATCTTGTTAAAAGTTTAACTACTTCTAAAAAAAGAAGTATAATATCTTCAGATATGAATCTACAAAGCAATTTTCTTTGATATTTTAAACGAACACTTTCTAGGGGTAATTTTATATAACAATAGAAATGTCAATGTATTCTTCTTTTACAAATATGTCATGTGTGAATTATGCCATTTCTCTTTCAACATAGACTTCTTGCAAAGTTGTAATACTGTTACTTTGATGAGACAGAAAAACAAACAGTTTAATAAAATATCTGTGGAAAACCTCAAAAACAAAAAAGAACATTGTAGAGATTTCTTATATATCTTGTCCACTTATTCCCTGCTGTTAGCAGTACAATGGCATACTTTTCATAACTGAAGAAGCAATTGTATCACATTATCATTATCTACAAACCATAATTCATTTACATCCTCTCAGGTTTTACCCACTGTCCTCCTGCTCCTTGAGAACTCCATCTAAGGCAGTACATTGCAGTTAATTCTCATGTAACGTTGACTCCCCAGACTGTCACAATGACTCAAGTTTTCTGGTTTCAGATGATTTCGGTAGCTTCAAGGATACTTCTAAGATATTTTATAGAATATTCAACAGATATATCTGGCTGGTGTGTTTAATTATGATTAGATGGAGGTTATGTTTTCTTGACAGGAAGAAAACAGAAGTGAAGTACACTTTATGTTACATAGTAGCAAGTGTCATTTGGCAACCCACACTTCAGGTGTGGGTGATGTGCTCCACTTATTTGAGAGGAGGATAGTCATATAAACTTGGAACTCTTTTGTATTGTAGATTTGTCCTTTATCCCCTATTAATTTATGCAATCATTTATTTAGATCACTGAGGAGGCATGAATTAATATTGCATTTTGATTAGATTCCAATTTTGTTACTCAACTTGTTCCTGCTTTGTTTGAGGAAGGCCTATCTTTGAAGCCTGTGCCCCATTGACATACTCCCACCATTTGTTTTAATATTTCCTTGATTCCTGGCAGTTAAAGATGACCCAAATGTCTTAAATATTCCTTTGCCAATAGACTTGTTAACATTGGCCTTGGGTAAATAGAACAGTGGAACATTGTAGAAGAATTTATGATCTTAAAAATGAAACAGAGAGATAGGAGGTGTGTTAAGGTTTTGTCTCACTTGCCTTTAGAGTCCAGGCCTAAAAATGACTGTCCATTTTTGGTTTCTCAAATATGAGGAAAATAGGAGAATCAAACAAGCTTTCCTATTTATTTGTCTCTTCGTTTTTCCCAAAAGTAGTGAAGGCAAATGTAGTTTCTCTGATTAACTAAATCACATCTAAGATACATGCCAGTTTTAACATTCTGTAGTTTACTTTTTAGAAATGGCCTAAGTGTGAGAGTTGCTGTACTATTTTTCCTAAGCAAGAGAGCAAAAAAGCACTCCTATGAGAATGTTAAATTTAATATTTTTAGAAGTTTCTCCTGAAGTGAAAAAATGATACATTCTAAATGATAAAATAGTTTTAGGGCTTAGTCTTTTATGTTGCTTCAACCTCAAGATTCAAGAGTATACACATGATGATTTATAGATGTTTTTGTTAGGGAATTTGTAGCTGTAATATGGACTTGGAAGACATCCATAAGGCAATGGTGTGAAATAAGACTGTTGAAAAATATCTAGTTTTTTTTTTTTAAATATTGTAAGTCCTTAATATCATAGGGTGCCAGGATCTAGACTTTGTAATGTCCTGTAACTCCCAAGAAAGCTCTAAGCTGCTTTATGGTATGGGGTAGTGGGAAATGGAGGATTGGGGAGTGAGCCTGTCTCTTTAAGACCATAACTAGTTAGGTGACCTGCAGGAGGCATAGTTGAACTTTTTTTTTCTTTCTTTTATATTTTTTTAGAGATTTTGTATCACCAGGAGGCCAGAAAGTTTAAGAGAGACTCAGTTGCCCTGCAGACGAGGGGTTCTGTGGCTCTGCACAGAAGTAAGTCATCAACATATTTTAAAAGTGGCCCCTGAGTAGTGTCCATCTAATAAGTCTCTGATAAGGGCTTGTCCAAAAAGATGAGGACTGTCTCTAAACCCTTGTGGTAAAACTGTCCTAGTTAGTTGCTGTGAAGGGTTTGTGGGATCTTCAAAGGCAAAGAGGGGTTGACTGTAGGATGCAGGTTAAATGTAACACTTTTGGATAAAAGAGCTTTAGCTCATCATTTTGTATAAACTGACACTTTTTACTTTGTAAACATTTGTACCATATTTAGATAATGTATAGATAAAGAACATAGTTATAAAGTGGTTATTTAAGACACATGAGCAAATATTGTAAATTAATCTGATTTAGTAATACTTAAAGCTTGACAAGATCAATAGAAAATACAAGTAATTTCTTTGATAAAATCTTTTCTCATAACAGTTTTTTTTTGTAGATGTTACTCAGAGCAGAACAATATTAAGATAGTCTTGTTATGTTATGGACATAACCTATAAAGACACCATTTGTTAATAGATATGACAATAAATATAACATAATTATTATATATTGTATATACATATATATATATTTATAACTAAATATAATATGATAATAAAGGAATTGAATGTAAATTACTTATGATGAAATGAAACAGACTAAGGTTACTGTCCATAAAATAATGTCTATAATTTAGTTAGACCTGATTGATACAACCTTTAAAAAATTGGTTTTTCTTAAAAGTAGCAGAAGAAGAGGTAGGGGAGAGAAGAGAACAGAAGCCTTGTATTTCTTTACATTAATTTTATAATCAGAACCATCCTAAAGATGTTGGAAAACATGCATATGTAAAAAAGTTTTAAATTAGGCATGCCATAAATGTCAATTTAAGCACGCATAGATTCAAGAGCTCAAGAGCATGTATGTAAAAGTTAACTAAGTGGCCACAAGTACATTGATAGGTTATTTAAAAAAAATTTTTAGGACCAGATTTAGAAGTGTCCCATACTGTTTTTTTGTTTTTTGGTTTTTTTTTAGGACTCATTTTGGGTGGATTGATAGCTGAAGTAAGAGTCAATTTTAGGAACAGTGTTTTGAGTCAGACCCAGTTTTTAATAAGACTTATCATAGCTATTAGATTTTTTTGTCTCTAATAAATTAATCATATCATAGACATACACAAAACTTACACAATGAAGCATAAAACATTTATAACAATTTCAAGTGCACTCTTGGATATAAGACAAAAAACATTTAAGCCGACTTTAAGACACTTTACAACCTCTACTACACAACATTGAACACAAAATCTCTGTAAAGAGAACCTGAACCTTGCTTACTTGTTGGCCCATTTCTCTCTCGATGTGGCTCCATATCCTTGCACTGAAACTAAAATTATGCTTGCGTGCACCTCCGGAGCCTTCCTTACCTTAAGCCTCTCTTTGGGTCCCTGTTTGGGGGTGCCACCTGCCAGGATTGCAGAGGTCCTTGACCCGAAAGGGCTCAAGAAAGGAATCAACAAGACAGGGCATACATAAGGACTCACTCACTCAGGAAGCGAACGACAACATATCGAGAGGGCCAGAGGGTTGATGATCAACTGACAAAATTTTATTTTTCTCAGCCAGCTTTATACAAAAGAGGAAGAGACTTGAACACCAAAAACACTTTGACCTAGTTACAATCTTTCTGTGTTTTCCACCCTGCACTCTTACTGCCAGTATCCTTGACAAGGTATAAACTTCTTTTTAATCAAGGGAAACCATTTAGCATTCCTTCCCACTGTGATAGAAGCATGGTGCACCTGCAGATTCTGACCTTGTCAGAAAGCTGCTAAACCACAGAGACCTTGCCAGACTGTGGCTTTTGGTTCCCAACATTCCTTGTCCACACTTCATATCTGCCATTAATACAATAAACTCTGGTTACTTACATTGGAGAATGATATTAGAAACCGAGCTTACCCATGGGAGGCAGGTCTGCTCACTGCTCCTTGGATATTATTGCTTCCAATGCACTAAGCAGACAGAACTAGGCGATACATTTGTGTACAGAAACTCGTATACATAAGCATATTTACAATAATAAATCAGTAATTAATATATGCGTGTGTCTATATCGAAATAAACATCATTTCACATTGATATTTCCTGTTCTCATTCAATATCATATTGCTTACTTTAGAAATCACCCATTGCTTATCTGTAACCTATCATTTCAAGAAGCCTAGTTGCCATTGCTCATTTATTTATTTGCTCATTCCTGTTATATGGTTACAATAGTTTCAGAGTTTTCTTCCTTTCACCTTCTGGGAAACAAGTTTATCACCAACTTTGTCAACTGCAGTACAGTGACTGCACAGTTCATTTGGTCTTGAAGCCAGACATCTGCACTCAATTTTACAGTTATTTAGATAAATATTTTCATCCCCAGCCTCTTTCTGAGGATGTGCACTAAAGTGTTTTTAAAACAATAGAGACACATATAAGGAGCAACTTGCAATAATTACAAATAGAAAAGCAATAAAATCGTGGCTTGAAATATTTCAGAAATTATTTTCAGATAGGATGTTGATGTCAGGCAGATCTCTTAGAACCTCATCTGCTATGCTTCAATTCCTAGCCTTTAACCTAATAATTCAAAACAGACAATATTATTCACAAGGGAGCTAATGAGTGTGTAGTACAAAGGATTAGAAAGGAAATTTTAATTGCTCTTACAACCCCAAAGCTCATCCCTGGTGAAGGAAATCTTAAGGGAGCTCCTATCTATATATTTCTAAGACACCAATCATGTATCAAAACTCTATGTAAATAAAACATTATTCTGATAAGTGTTTTGGGAAGCTATGAAGGCAAATATAGAATTTGAATCATAATATGTATGTGAACTCCTCAGAACTTGAGATCTACATTCTAATCCCCTAAGTGAAAGAGATCCCAGGAGTTTTTATTTGTACTGCCACCACCAACATCAAGGGTGATTTCATTCAAAGAGCATTTGGTTTAAAGCTCACCTACAAATGGGAATTGGGGATCCCAGGTGGGGAAAAAGTGAGTATCTGAAATCCATTTATCCTAGAACCATTTAACCTCAGAATGTTGGAGGACATTCATAATATCTATGTACACAATATTAGAATTCCTAAAGATACCAGAAAATGATGACTCACATTTTGCAGTAGCACATTGGAAGACAGAAAATTATCTTTGTCGTGTGTCAACCCACATTTATTCCAAGCTTGTTTAATAGAAGGATTTTGAGATTAAGGCATAATGCATCTCAGTAGCTGTACCTCTGCCCTTTGAAGTAGCATAAAATAAGTCCAATCCTGACTGGTGCTATACAAGATATAAATTACTTTTGTATAAATCTACAATTTTCTTAGAAATTTATAACTTATAACCTATCATAAAGTATAGCCCCCTACCAGAATTAAGCACAATTCACCTGATGAGTTTATTTTTATACAAATCACTTTTCCTTATTTTAGATACCTTAGTACTTTTAATGGGTCATTTGCAATCATTGTATGTTTTTCTCTGCATCATATTGTTTGAACATGAAAATGTATGCCAGTGTCTTAAAGTTTGAATACTAAGAAAACTTAGCTTATTTCTTCTTGCCTTTTCAGAGTAAGGATTCTCTTTAAAAGCCTTGATGGAACTCATTATGGACTGGTAGCATAATAGCTGTGTGCTGCAGGACCTGCCCAATCCTGATGTGTATGCCATTGTCCAGGCACCTCCTGTCCATTGCTAGGTTGAAGTGTCCAATGAGCAGGACTTTTGTATAATTAATATTCTATGCTGGACACTCACAGAAACCTTTTCAACATGTCACTATTAAATTTATTTTAACATCAGTCCACATTCACAGAAGAAAATTATTTTTCTGAATCATTATTATCAAAAGGTATTCATTATTATTTTCTATAAATTTAATAATTTCTTATATGCTGTCATCTAAGTTATTGACATAATGCTTTTTTCAAGAGAAAACACAATGTAAAGTCCTATGGAATAATAAATCAAGATTTATCAATCTATGACATGACTTAGATGTCCCCTGTATTCTCATAACTGAGATGTTGTTCTGTTTTCAGGTACAAAACATAACTGTATCATGTGCACAACCTGACTACAGCAGATTTAACAAAGACTATCAATATAACCCAAGACTGTTCCATTCTTTTACTTTATTAATTAGCAAAAATCAAATAAACAGAAATATATAGATTCACTTTAGCAACCATATAACTGGATCATCACTAATTTCTTTTTAAATAATCCATTACTTATTCTTCTCCAAAGAAAATATTGCCATTTGCAATAACATGAGTGAACCTGCGAGACATTGTGCAAAATAAAATAAACAATGCACAAAAGAACAAGTTCTGCATGATGCCACTTATATAAGGCATGAGTAACAGTGAAACTCAGAGTTCACTTATGGGTTGACTGTTATAATATACAATAAAGACAATACAATCCAGTGCAATCCACCAACAATACAATAATGATGACCAGGGAGTACAAGGTGTGGGAAATGGAGTAGTTGTTCAGTGTATAGTGCCTGTAATAAGTAATGTGACAATTGTGCACTTACAGCTTTAGGTAGATCTGATATTTAGTATACTTACCACAGAAAAAACAAAACCAAAGCAAACCATAGCCACAAAGAGATACTCAGAAGGTGATAAATCCATCCAACGCCTTTATTGTGGTGGTGTTTTCATGAGTGTCAACTTACACACATTAAATGTGTGTGGTTCATTGTATATCAGTTCTTACTGAATAAAACAGTGAAGAAACCAACAAATCTTTTTTTCCTTAAATCATTTTAAAATTTTCTTACAACTCATTCCTCTCTAAGTCAAAACAGACAAAGGGAAGCTAAGACAACTAATGCTGGGTAAGTTATTTGAGAATTCAACAAGTTCAAGGGCATGCACACACACAAAAGTGGTGAGAGCAGAGGAGATCAGGAAGCAGAGGAACTAAGAGCATTGCCAGAGCCAGACTTCAGAGGAAGCTGGATGCACAGAATGGGTCAGAGTCCCACACCTGCTGTCAAAGCTACAATGATTGGGCAAGAGACCAAAAAAAAAAAAAAAAAAAAGAAACAATTTAAATTACGTGTGCTTTGTGTCTGTAATTCCTTAATAGTTAGTACTAAAAAAGGCTTATGTTTTTTCTTGTTTATGTACTATAGAGAAAACAACTTGTGATAGAAAAAGCTTATGAGTCAATGCAGCATATTCTCTTGTTCTTGGAGAGACAAATGTCATATCACATCGTTTGTTAAAAACAACAATGGGTATATTTGACATGCATGCAGAAGCATTCACCAGGCATAACCTAAATGGGAAAGCCTTCTAGGAGAGCAGCTATGTTGTAGGTTGTGATGGAATATTGTGTGATTCCAAGGTGTCATTATTTTCATATGGTTTGAATTTTTATAAGACATACATTGTAATGCAATTGATGTTCTATAATTCAGTGTTTAAGTACATTTGTGGAGTTGTACTCTCATCCCCATGTTCTATTTTAACAGATTGTCATTATGACCCCAGCTAAAATCCCATACCTATTAGCAGTCACATCCATGTACCTTCTGTTCCACATGCCTGGAAGTCATTAAGCTGCTCTCTGTCTCTGAATTTTCTTGTTCAGACATTTCATTTAAGTGGGATCATATAACATGTGTTCTTCATGTCTGGTTTCTTTCACTTAGAATGTTTCAGGTCCATTCAAGATGTGGCATTCTCAGTACTTTGTTTCTTTTATGATACTAAGTTATATGGATATACTACACCTTGCTTGTCCATTCATGATTGGATGGACCTGTGAATGGTTTCCATACTTTGGTTTTTGTAAGTAATGCTGCTTTAACCACTCATATGCAACCTGTGTACATGTGTGTTGTCAATTCTTTGAGCATGTACTCAGCAGTGAAATTGAGAGGTCATATGGTAACTACACATTTTATATTTCAAAGGTTGCCAAACTGTTTTCTGAATAGTCTGTACAACTTTACATTTTCACTAGTAGTGCATGAAGTTTCCAATTCCTTCATGCCCTTACTGATGCTTTTTACATCCTTCCTGATGGATGTGAACTGTTATTTCACTGTGGTTTAGATTTAAATATTTTTAGTAACTAATGAGTATAAACATAGTTTCAAGTGCTCAGTGTTCATTTCTGTATATTAAGTAGAAAATGCTTATTCTAATCCTCCTACCATTTTCATTAGATTATTTGTTATTTTATTCTTAATCTATAAGAGTTCTTAACATATATTGTGCAAGTTTTTCCTTATTACTTAAAAATATTTGTCTTGTCCTGTATGTTTTCTTCAATTTCAGGATAATGACCTTTAAGGCACAAATTTAAATTTTTTTGTCATTAAGTCCAATTTTCTATTTTTTTTTCCATGAGGGCCTTTAGTTTGGGCATCTTATTTAAGATCAATTTAACATCATTAGCAAGGTCAGAATGATTTGTTTTTGTGCATTTTATAATATTGTTAAAGCTTTAGCATTTACATTTAGTTCAGTGACTCATTTTTAACTTATTTTTGTGTTTGGTGTGAGAAACAATTACAAATTAACTCTTATATGTGTTACCTATATAATTTTTATAGCATCATTTTTTGAAAATATATTTTTCCACTGAAATAACATGAAACCCTCTTAGCAATTTAATTCTTCACATAAATAAGCTCTATTTTCTGGATTGCCAATTTCATTCTACTGACCTATCTGTCTATCCTTATGACCATACCACACTATCTTGATTACTGTATCATTGTAGTCTGGTTTCATGTTAAAAAATGTGAGGCTTCCAACTTTATTCTTTTCTTTCAATCTTGTTCTGATTATTCTGTGTCCCTTATATTTTTGTACATATTTTATGATCAATATTGGCAGTAACAAAGCTGGGACTGGAATTTTGATAGTAATTGAAGGAAATAATGTCATTTTCACAATATTGAGTCATTTGTTTCATGAACATGAGATGTTTTTCCATTTATGTAGGTTTTTAATTCCTTTCAATAATACTTTTTAATTTTACACATAACACATTTCTTTACATAACTTATTGCAAAATATTTTATTATTTTTCATTATACTTAAATGGATTTTATGATTGTAACCTTTCTTTGTTGATCTGATCTTGTGTTCCATTACCTTACTGAGAATAATTAGTTGTACTATTTCTTTGCAATACCTTCACTAGAATCTATATACAAGAATACAGTATTTAATAGTAGAGATACTTTTAATGCTTGCTTTTGAAATTGGATGTCTTTTTATTTTCATTTTCCTTTCTGATTGCCCTAATTAAAATCTCAAGTATAATGTTGAATGAACAGAACATCTTGTTTTGTCCATTAACTTATCAGGATGAAGTGTGGTATTAGTTGTGGGGTTTTTGTTGATGAAACTGTTATTTTAACATAAAAAAGTACTTTCTCGGTAAAGAATTTAAGAGGATTACAAATGTAGCATGAAAATTTATTTGCACACCCCATTAAAATTATTACCTCTTTTTCTGGGTGATCAGGGTCAGGTTACTAGTAACCATTTTCACAATGTAAAACATGATTAGGAATGTGTTTATCTTATATTTAATTCATTTGTCTCATACATTTGGAATCCCAAGGGCTATGAGTGCTAACATACACAGGGATATGTCAGGAAACTGCAGATACCTTGCTGAAAAGCCTTGAATTCTGTTTCACATTTTAATGTTTTGTGGGACAATAAATACCTTCCTCCATTTCTTTTTTTCTTTTCTACATAGAATTCCCCAAAGAAAATGGCAGAAGAAAATTATTCCACAGTGACTGAGTTTATCCTTGCTGGACTCTCAGAGAAAGAAGTGCTCCAATTGCCCCTCTTCTTCTTCTTCCTAGGAATCTATGTGCTCACAGTGGTGGGGAACCTGGGCATGATGACCTTGATCCTTAGTTCCCACCTGCACACGCCCATGTACTTTTTCCTTACCAGTCTGTCCTTCATTCACCTCTGCCATTCCACTGTCATTACACCAAAAATGCTGGTTAGCTTTGTGAAGAAAAAGAACATAATCTCCTACCCTGAATGCATGACTCAACTCTACTTCTTCCTTGTTTTTGCAGTATCAGAATGTCACAGGTTGGCTGCAATGGCCTATGACCATTTTGTTGCTGTCTGTAACCCCTTGTTTTACAATGTCACCATGTCCTATCAAGTCTGCTCATGGATGGTAGTTGGGGTGTATAGCATGGATTTGGTTGGTGCCACAGCTCATACATTTTGCATGCTAAGAGTGATTTTCTGTAAGCCTGCCACCATAAACCACTACTTCTGTGATCTTTTTCCATTACTGGAGCTCTCCTGTTCCAGTACTTTTATCAATGAAATATTAGTTCTGTGCCTAGGTTCTTTTAATATACTTGTCCCAGCCCTGACCATCCTTGCCTCTTACATCTTCATCATTTCCAGCATCCTGAGCATCAGCTCCACTGAGGGCAGGTCCAAAGCCTTCAGCACCTGCAGCTCCCACATCTCTGCTGTTTCTGTCTTCTTTGGCTCTGCTGCATTGATGTACTTGCAGCCATCCTCAGTCAGCTCCATGGACCAAGGGAAAGTGTCCTCTGTGTTTTACACCATTGTTGTGCCCATGCTGAACCCCTTGATCTACAGCCTGAGGAATAAGAATGTCAAAGTTGCCCTAAATAAGTTTTTGGAAAAAAGAAGTTTTGTATGAAAAGAAGTACTTTTCCTTAATAAAATTTATTTTCTGGAGATTTGGTAAAGAATCAGCCCAGAGGTAGCAACGTATGTCCACAAGTCATAAGATTACTGTTAGTACTTGACTATTTGAAAGAAAGAAGCCAATGTTAAGAGTGGATTCATGGGATTGGACACATGGAAGAGAGCACCTGTCTAGAATACTCCAAACTTCAACCACTCAGAGTAAGCTGTATCACCTCTAAACATCTTTTAAGATTTATCAAAGGATTCTTATGGTTGCTTATACTTTACATGTATGGAACATGGCTCTGTTTTGTCAAGATTTATTTATCTTTTGAAGGGAATAAATAATTTTTCTTTGATAGTCTCAATATTTTGTGCACTTGGCCTTTTTAACAAAGCGTGTTATCAAACATTTATAACAGTGTGGTTTCTAAAATAATTAATTTTAACAAATTTGTAGTACACTAAACACATTTCTTATTCTTATCAGGGAATATGGGAATGTATGATGGGTGATAAGGTAGATTCTATGCACAAGGAGATGGCACTGTATTGGAAATGACTGACAATCTTGAGCAAGATGTCATACATTGTATCTTTTTACATATGTTTATATAATATGTCATATATATAATTTATATGTAAATATACATATACATATACATATCAATAGTCCTTGATCCAGTTTTGGGATGCTGTCAGAACCCATATTCAAATGATGAATCGACCTTCATTCTCTTTACTGTAAAGAGATAATGTTTTTTCTTCCAGCCTACATTTTAGAATCTCAGATTTAGAATTGACAGTCTCTTACTCTTGCATTCATGTGGATTATTAGTTTATCTGGAAAACTTAAAATTGGAAAATCAAGTTAAGTGTGCTTCCTACTCAAAAGCCCATGGTCTATGCTGGAAAAATAACTTATTTTTTTGAGGGATCTAAGAGGAGAGTTCCAACCAATAAATTTCCTTTTTCTCCTCACCCAGTCAAGCTCCTACTGCTGTTCTTGAAAACAAAGTGACTTCTCCAGGGAGGCAATTGTCCCAGTAATCAGCCTCAACAGCACCACAGGTTGCTCAGCTCCCATTCCTTCCCTGGTGATGGCAGCACCTAGACAGCACTTCTCATCTCTCCCTAGAACAGATTCCCAGACTGTATTCAAATCCCCTCTTATTTTAGGGCCATTTGTGGATGATAGTCTGTGATCATATTCTTTATGATCCTTCTGATCTTCAAAGCTGTCAAAATGTTGCAGTAGGAAGATGATCCTTGATGTCTGCAATTAACATTGTGCCCTTCCTGCCCCTTGAGAAGAGCTCAGTATCCTCCTTTTAACACAGCTGTGCTTTTAGTCCTGGGTATGTTGTATCTGTATAACCATCTATCTCACCTAGAAGGTATAAAACAGTGCTTACTTTGTAATATTTGCCTTCAAACATGTGCCAAGAACACCTCTCTGCTTTGTTGCCTTTATATCAACTTATAATACCAAAACTTATAATGGTTGAGGAGGTTTTCTGTGTAGTAATCAGTTCTTATTTCAGACCCAAATTTATTAACCTTAAAATTATCTGTACGTATCCGTCCATCTATGGATATGCATGCTATGTGAAACATATATGTTTATATGCTAATGTGCAACACATATTTAAATGTATCACATCTGTATTACTTGGATCTGTTTTACAAGGTTTATGTGCATGTAATTTTTATTTGTTACTCCAGGCATCAAATATCCAACATCCAGTAAATCTTTTTTCATATAGATGAAAGATAGAAAAAAAGTATGGCATTTTGTTATAATCAGAAGCATTTCTTTATGCTTTAACAGTAAAAAGTGTTTAAAAGGGTAAAAATGTTGAACAGTCATTAATGATTTTGAGAACTGGTAGAAGATATATTACATTTTTAGCACAGATTTCAGATAGACCCCAAAATGGAGAAGGAGAATACCACAATTAAGAGAGATGAAAGACTTCGAAGAAGGCGTGATATTAAAAAGGAGAAAAAGAACAAATATATAGGACTTAGGAAGTGTTGTTACAGAATGGCACATATATTCCAATGTTTTCATAATTGAAAAGAACAGGAGATTCCAAGATGGCAACTAGAGGGAGGAAGCAGAAAGCATGCTTCCTAAAATAAAATCTTGGAGAGACACTGGAGATACACCTTACAGGAAAAACTACTGAGAAGAGGCAAAACTCGGACTTCTGCACACCCCCAGACCGCAGATAGCATTCCCATTCCATGGTAAATGGAGAAACCAGGAGGGCTTCCCTGCTGCCAGACACCATTTCTTATCAGCTTGAGAGATGCAGACCACCAGGTGAGCTAAGTGGCATGTGATACTCCCACAGACAACCCTGGACCAGATCAGCAGAGGCCCCTGGGCAGACTGACTCCCACCCAGGGAAAAAAGAGAAAGAAAACAAACCAAATAAACAACAACTACAAAAAATGTAGCAAAGAGGATGGGGCACCCTGAGTGCCAAAGAGGAGGGGAGGGGCAATCCCTCACGGAACTGTAAATAAACAAGCTGGTCAGAGAAAGCAGGAGTGGCAGCAGCTGCCAAGCAACCATGGAGCAGGAAAGCTTGTAAAAGTGGCAGTGTGAGGAAAATTCCACAGGAGAGGGGGGAAGGGACACTTCCCATGTGAACTGTAAACAAACAAGATGTCCAGAGAAGGGGGGTATAGCGCCACCTCCCTCAGTGTGCTTGGAAAGGGGAAATCTTGTAACAGTGGTGGTTGCACCCAGGAGAACTCTAAATAAACAAAGCCTGAGGGGCTAGGTGAGTGCTAAGCTCATCCCTGAGATCTGCAATCAATAAAGCCTCCAGCAACAGCTGGCTGACAGCAGTGGGCAGGTGAGCCACAGCCTCAGATAGACATTCACAGAACTGTTTCCAGACTCTTTCTTTTTTCTTTTTTTTTCTCTTCCTTTGATGAGACAACAACCGAACTATACCTGAATGCTAAAAGACTTACTGAAACTGTATTGCATTTGAACTTGGGATGCTGTGTTGTGTTTTGTTTTTTTGTTGTTGTTTTTTTCCCCCTTTGATGAGACAACGACAGAACTACTTCTGAGACATCATCTCCAGGATGGGAGGCTGAGGGACTAAGATAAAAATTATTAAGACTGAAACTTTATTGCATTTGAAATTGGGGATTTTTTAAATCCTCTTTATGTCTCTCTAATGCCTGTTTAGCTTACTGTTGAATAGTATACTATCACTCCCTGTTTACTTGTTTGGCACTGTATTTTTTGTTTTTTTGTTTGTCTTGTTTTTTTACTTGTTTGTTTATTTGTTTTTCCCTTTTTCTTTACCTTCTTTGCTTTCCCTCTCCTCTCACCCTTCCATTCTAAATATCACCATTGTTATTATTACAAGCTAGAAAATACTTAATTGAACAAAGTACAGAGACAGTAACAATACCAAGGGCAATGATGGTAAGACAGAAAAACCAGGAAAACCAGTTTCCCCCCAGCAAAAAATTAGTACCAAGAACCAGAGGGAGATGAAGAAAACAGATACTTAGATCCAGACTCCAACAAAACAAAGATAAACTATGCCAAAGAACCCAAAGAAGCCCATAAGAACAATCTGTAAGAAGAAATCCTTACAATCTCATTGATTACAAATCAATCTCATTGATTACAATCTCATTGATTACAAATCTCATTGATTACTATCAATGAGAATTTTATAGAGATGATACTGGATAGGGTCAACCAAAATGTAAAGGAGACACTCAAGAAATTCAAGACAACAAAAATAGAGAATTTGAGAAAGAACAAGAAGAAGAAAAAGAAGCCATAGAAGCACTGTATAAACACCAAAGTGAAAAAAAGAACACGATTAATAAAGAGATAAGTTAACTCAGAATGAAAATAGACAACATTAAAGAGAAAGAGATTCAGGGTATGGAAAACCTAAGAAAAAAGAACAAAACAGAATTGCAAGACAAAATGGAAGGCTAATCCAGCAGAATAGGACAAGTGGAAGACAGAATCTCAGAACTCAAAGATGAAATGGTAATTAAAGCAAAAACTGAAGAACTGTTAGTTAAACAATTCAAGACCTTTGAAAAGAAAATGCAAGAACTCACTGACTCCATCAAAAGACCAAACCTGAGAATCATGGGCATTGAAGGAGAAGAAGAGGAATAAGCAAAGGGAATGTGTAATATATTCAACAAAATAATTACAGAAAATATCCCAAATCTAGAGAAATCTATGCCCATACAGGTGCATGAGGCCTCCAGAACAAAAAACAGACCTGACCAAAATAGAACTACCCCACAGCATATTATCATTAAAACAACAAGTATAGAGACTCAAGAAAGAATATTGAAGGCTGTAAGAGAGAATAAACAAATAACATACAAAAGTAAACCCATCAAAATCATAGCAGACTTCTCCACAGAAACATTAAAAGCAAGAAGAGCTTGGGATGAGATCTTCTGGGCACTGAATGAAAATAACTTCAACCCTAGGATAGTCTACTCAGCAAAACTATCATACAAAATAGATGGAGCAATAAAAGTCTTCCATGATAAGCAGAAACTAAAACAATATACTACCACAAAGCCACCAGTATAAAAGACTCTTCAAGGGATTCTGCACACAGAAAGTGAAACCCAACATAACCATGAAAGGACAGGCAGCACCAAGCTACAGGAAAAGAAAAAGCAAGAAAGTAGAGAGTAACATTGATTTAGGTACAAACAATCAAACCTTCAAATAACTAAGACAACCAAATGACAGGAATCACCACATACCTATCAGTACTAACACTTTTGACTTAACTCCCCCATCAAAAGTCACCATTTGATGAACTGGATTGGTTCTTTGAAAAAATAAACAAGATCGACAGACCCCTGGCAAACCTGACTAAAATGGGGAGAGAAAAAAACCCAAATTAGTAGAATCAGGAATGCTAAAGGGGAGATAACAACAAATACCATGGAAGTCCAGGAAATCATCAGAGACTACTTCGAGAACCTATATTCAAATAAACTTGAAAATCTTAAAGAAATGGACAGATTTCTAGATACGTATGATCATCCAAAACTGAACAAAGAGGAAATTAATCACCTGAATAGACCTATAACACAAAGTGAAATTGAAACAGCAATCAAGAGTCTCCCCAAAAAGAAAAGTCCAGAACCTGATGGATTCTCTGCTGAATTCTATCAGACCCTGAAAGAAGAACTGATACCAACCCTCCTTAAACTGTTCCATGAAATAGAAAGGGAAGGAAAACTGCCTAGCACATTTTATGAAGCCAGTATTACACTTACCCTAAAACCAGGCAAAAATACCTCCAAAAAGGAGAACTATAGGCCAATCTCCTTAACAAACATTGATGCAAAAATCCTCAACAAAATAATGGCAAACCAAATTCAACAACATATCAAAAAGATCATTCACCATGACCAAATAGGCTTCATCCCAGGAATGCAGGGGTGGTTCAACATATGAAAATCAATAAATGTAATAAACTACATTAACAGAAGCAAAGAAAAAAACCACTTGATCATTTCAATAGATGCAGAAAAAGCCTTTGATAAGATCCAATACCATTTCATGATAACAGCTCTAAGAAAACTAGGAATAGAAGGAAAGTACCTCAACATTATAAAAGCTATATATGACAAACCTACAGCCAGCATTATACTTAATGGAGAAAAACTGAAACCATTCCCTCTAAAATCAGGAACCAGACAAGGATGCCCACTATCTCCACTCCTATTCAACATAGTACTGGAATTCCTAGTCAGAGCAGTTAGGCAAGAATAAGGACAAAGTATTGATAACCAGAATATGTAGTGAACTTAAAAAACTCTCCTAAAATTAATGAACCAGTAAAGAAATGGGCAAGTGAACTAAACAGAACTTTCTCAAAAGAAGAAATTCAAATGGCCAAAAAACACATGAAAAAATGCTCACCATTTCTAGCAATAAAGGAAATGCAAATTAAAACCACACTAAGATTCCACCTCACCCCTGTTAGAATAGCCATCATCCAAAACACCACCAACAACAGGTGTTGGCGAGGATGTGGGGAAAAAGGAACCCTCTTACACTGTTGGTGGGAATGTAAACTAGTACAACCACTCTGGAAAAAAATTTGGAGGCTACTCAAATAGCTAAACATTGATCTATCATTTGATCCAGCAATACCACTCTTGGGGATATACCAGAAAGACTGTGACACAGGTTACTCCAGAGGCACCTGCACACCCATGTTTATTGCGGCACTATTCACAATAGCCAAGTTATGGAAACAGTCAAGATGCACTACTTCTGATAAATGGATTAAGAAAATGTGGTATTTATATACAATGGAATTTTATGCAGCCATGAAGAAGAATGAAATGATATGATTTGCAGGTAAATGGATGGAATTGGAGAACATCATTCTGAGTGAGGTTAGCCTGGCCCAAAAGACCAAAAATTGTATGTTCTCCCTCATATGCAGATATTAGATCAAGGGTAAACACAACAATGGGATTGGACTTTGATCACATGATAAAGTGAGAGCACACAAGGAAGGTATGAGTATAGGTAAGACACCTAAAAAAACTAGATAGCATTTGTTGCCCTCAATGCAGAGAAACTAAAGCTGATACTTTAAAGCAACTGAGGCCAATAGAAGAAGGGGACCAGGAACTAGAGAAAAGGTTAGTTTGAGAAGAATTAACTAGAAGGTAACACACATGTATAGGAAAGCAATGCAAGTCAACTCCCTGTATAGCTATCCTTCTCAACTAGCAAAAACACTTGGTCCTTCCTATTATTGCTTATTCTCTCTCTTCAACAAAATTAGAGATAAGGGCAGAATAGTTTCTGCCTGGTAACAAGGGGTAAGGTGGGTGAGGGAGGGAGCGGAGAGGTGGGTAAAGAGGGGGTGGGGGAAAAAGGGGAGAAATGACCCAAACATTGTATGCACATATGAATAAAATAAAAAATAAAAAAAATTTGAAAAGAACACAGCAGATATTTATCAAGGCCCTCTGATATACTCAGGTAATGTTCTTATACAGTGTTTGATTTCCCTAATACAAACATATATTAACTTCCAAAATAAAGTAGTATCCCACTTACAAGTAGCATCTTGAGGCAACATCAGACTGTCACAGGAGAGGACTTTGGGCAGGATCATCTTGTATCTTCTACAATTGTTATGATTAGGTTTGCCTGTGCGTCACACTTACGCACATGCACACACATGCTTACACACCCATGCATACATACCCCATGTTACTTTCATCCAGAACATGGTCCATGTGGGGCAGTACTTCATCACAGGTATGTTTCTTTCATTTTTATATTATTATACAATATAATGGACTTCATTATGACATTTCTACCCATGTACTCAATGTACTTTGGTCTTATTTACTCCACATAAGTTCCCCTTGTCCCTGCACCCTCAGCCTTGCTCAATGAAATAGTCCTCCTTTAGGTTTGTGTCTTTTTGTTTGTTTGTTTGTGTGTGTTCATGGATCTGTATTCTGCATATGAGAGAAATCATGCCACGTGTTTGTTTTTGAGTCTCTTATTCTACTTAACATGTTGATCTATAGATCCATCTTCTTGAGAATGACAATTTCATTCTTCCTTATGGCTGAATGATACTTCATGTGTGTATATTTACCACATTTTACTTATCCATTCATCTGTTGATTGGCAAGTAACCAGATTCCGTAACTGGGCCTTTGTGAATGAATTATACCTCAGTAAACATGAGTGTTCATTTCTCTCCTATGCTGATTTACATTTCTTGGGCTGTATGCTCAGAAGTAGTGTTGCAGGACCCTATGGAAGTTCTATTTGTAAGTTTTTGATGAACCTCCTTATTGATTTCCAAGTGGCTTCACTAGTCTAAATTCCCACAATCAGTGTATAAGGGTTCTTTTTACCACTCATTGCTTCTTCACCAGCATTCATTACTTCTTTTCTTGATTACTGCCATTCTGACTGGAGTGAGATAGGCTCTCAATGTTGTTTTGATTTGTATTTCCTTTATATCGGGGGATGTTGAACATTTCTTCAAGGACTTGTGGTGATTTAAACTTCTTCTTTTAGAAACCATCTGCTCTCCAGGTGCTGGGAGTGCACACCTGTAATCCTAGATACTTGGGAAGCTGAGATCTGGATGATTGGGGTTCAAGACAAGCCTGTGCAAATACTGCTCTAGACTCCATCTCCAAAATAACCAGAGCAAAATGGCCTGTGGTCTGGCTCAAGTATTACAGTGCCTGCTTTGCCAGCATGAGCATTTGAGTTCAAACCCCAGCCCCACCAACATAAAGAAAAAGAAAACTATCTGTTTATTTGCCCATTTAAAAATTGGATTTTTTAGTATTTAACTGTTTAATTTGTTTTATTTTCTGCGTGTTAATCCCTTATCAAATGAAGAGATTGCAAAAAATTTTCTCCCACTCTGTAGACTATCTCTTCACTCCAATAAGTGTTTCTTTTAATGTGCACAATCCTTTTCAATATTGTGTATCCCATTTTTTCAATTTTTACTCGTATTTCCTGAACTGCTGTAGTCCTATTCAGAAAATGTTACCAGTGCCTATATCTTAACGGGTTTTCCTTATTTTCTCTTCTAACAGTTTCAAAATTTCAAGTCTTATAAGTAGTTATTTGTTGCATTTTGAGTTGATTTTTGTACAGGGTGAGAGATACTAGTCTAGTTACACTCCCCTACATGTGGATATACAGTTTTCCTGGCACAATTGTCTTTTACCCAATGTATGCTTTTATCACCTTTGTCAAGAATCAGATGGTTATAGCAGTGGGGGCTTATTTTTGAGTCTTCTATTCTATTTCATTGACCTATGTGTTTGTGCCATTACTGTGGTCTTTTTGTTACTTATTGTTACTATGGTCAGGTAGTGTAATAATTCTAACATTCTTCTTTTTGATCAGAACTGCTTTGACAATTCTGGGTCTTTTGTGTGTCCATACGAATTCTGGGATTGATTTTTTTTCCTGTTTCTGTGAAGAATGTCATTGGAATTTTGATGAGTATTTCATTTAACCTATATATTGGCTTTAGTAGTGTATCAATTTTGCAATATTAATTCTGTCATCCATGAACACAAAGCATCTTTCCATCTTCTAATGTTTTCTTCAATTTCCTTCTTCAATTTTTTATAGTATTTTTTAATGTAGAGGTATTTTACCAGTTTGGATAGGTTTATTCCTAGGTGTGTTTTTCTGAAGTATGGGAATATTTTTGCATGAAATCATTTTCCTGTTTTTTTTCTCAGCAAGTTCATTTTGAGCATATAGTCAAGCTACTGAATTTTGTATATTGATTTTATATCCTGCAACATTGCTGAAAGGGCTTACCAGGTCTGACAGTATTCTGCTGAAGTGTTTAGGCTTCTTTAATACAGGATGATATCACCTTCAAATAGGGATATTTTGGTTACTTCCTTTCCTACTTGTATCACTTTCATTACTTTCTCTTTCCTTATTAGTCTGCTTAGGAGTTTCAGCACAATAGTAAATATGAGTGGAGAGAGTGGACACCCTTGTCTCCTTCCTGATTGTAAGGGAAAGGTTTTCATTTCTCCCATTTAGCACAATGTTAGCTGAAGGTATATCATATCTAGGCTTTATTGGATTGATGTGTGTTGCCTCTATTCCTAGTTTTTTTTTCAGGGCTTTTATTATTAAGGGCTGTTGGATTATGTCTCAGGCTTTTCCTGCATCTATTGAGATGATTATGTGAATTCTGTCTCTCTCCCATTCATGTGCTATATTACATTTTTGATTTGTGTATGTTGAACCATCCTTGTCTCCCTGGAATGAAAACAATTTGGTTATGGTGTATTTCCTTTTTAAGGTGTTGATAAATTTGGTTAGCAAGTATTTTATAAGAATAAAACCAAAAAAATAATAAAAAAAAAATAAACTACAAAATCTTCCTCAGGAGATTCAGGAAGAAAGTTGCAATTCTTTCTGAAATCTGAACACATAGCTTAGGTAGATTTTGATATATACTTAGGAAAGAATGTGAGGAATATGTTGAAAGTTTATAGGAATAACAAAATTTTCACTTAAGAAGTTATATAAAATTATAATACAGTATCATGTTAAATATGCCAAATCACTGTATGTGTAATGTGGTTCATTAATATATTGAGAAATAGAATTTGTCTCTGTGTGTGTGTGTGTGTGTGTGTGTGTGTGTGTGTGTGCATGTGTGCCTCTTTATCCATCTTTCGTTTTAGAGTAATACTGACTTCATAGAATGATTATTCTATGAATTATAATAGCATATATGATGAAGCAGAAGTGTGCCAGATTAGAACGTGGAGTAGTGAAAAAAGCATGAGAAGGAAAGACTTGTGCCTACCATTGAAAGTCATGTAACATTTGGAAAGACAAGATGGTGTCAAGAAGTCATTTCCAGATGAGGAATGAATACAGCACCATAGCACCATAGGAATGAGAAATTATACACATTATTATGTGCTGTTCCACCTATCACAGCCTGAATCTTTATAGCAGGCTTTAGGAGTTACTAAAATACTGCATATTTTATTTATGCATTATGCATTTTATTTTGATCACATGAAGCACTATTCTTCCTCAATTCAATACCAAATATAAATGTTAAGCTCTAGTTACAACAGCATAGAATCATCAATGATTTATTGAAAATTTTGTTATGTGTGGAAGAAACTATCACTTCTTGATATTTATTCTCACTTTCTGCCATTTCTATTTTATGGAATATGCTAAGGAGCATTGGTATTAGTCTTTCTTTAAAGGTCTGGTAGAATTCCTCAGTGAACTTGTCTTATTTTGGGCTTTTTGAGGGAGGAGAGTTTTTATTAGTGCTTCATTTCTCTCAGTTAAATCTGTTTCAGTGTTCCATACGCTCTTAATTTTGAAAGATCATGCATGTCTAGTAATTTATGCATTTTTATAGCTTTTGCAATGTATTAGAATATAACTTTTTAAAATATTCCCTAATAGTGCTCTCAATTTCATTGGTATTTCTACTAGCACCCTCTTTTCAGCCTATATTTTATTAATTTGGATCTTCTCCATCTTGCTTTTAATTAGTGTGATTAGTGGTTTATCAATCATGTCAACCTTTTCAAGAGCTAGATGTTTTGTTGATTCTTAGTTTTGTTTTTAGCCTGTATTTCATCAGTTTCTACCATGATCTTTATTATTTAATTTCTACTTATTTTAGGATCTGCTTGGTCCTGTTTTTTCTAAGACCTTGTTTAATTGAGTTCTTTTTGTTTTTAAAGTAGGCACTCATTGTGATCAACTTGGTTTTTTTTAAATTGCCTTTGCTGTGTCCTGAAGGTTACGTTGTATTGTATTTTAATTTTAATTCTTGGATTTTTTGTTGCTTTGTTTGGCAGTATTAGGGTTTGAACTCAGGGCATCACACGTGCTAGGACAGCATTCTACCACTTGAGCCAATCTACCAGCCCTAATTCTAGAACTTTTTAAACTTTCTACCTGATTTCATTCATGATCCACTCACCATTTAAATGTGTATTGTTCAATTCACATGTGTAGTTTCTCTTTTTATAGATGTCTCATTTTATTTGATTATAGTCTGATAAGACACCAGACATTATTTCAATTTTCCTATATTTGTTTAGATTGGATTTGTGGACTAAAATGTGATGCACTTTGGGGAAAATTCCATGAGATGCTAGGAACAATGTGTCTTCTGCAGCTGTTGAATGGGATGTTCTTAAATGTCCAATAAGTCTATGTGCTTTATGATGGAGTTCAACTCTGAAGTTTCTTTGTTGATATTTGGTTTGGATACTCTCTTTATTGATGAGAGTGAAGCATTGAAGTCCAGTAATGTTTATCTTATGAAGCTGGGTACACAAATATTTGATGCATAGAAACTTATAATTGTTATATTTTCTATTTATTTTCCCTTTACTGCTATATAGTGATCCCCTTTATCTCTTCTGACTAATTTGGACCCTGTTCTGTTTTGATATTAGTACAGATACTCCTGCATACTTTGAGCTTCTACTTGCTTGAAGTGTAATTTGCCATTATTTCATTTGCTGCCTGTGTATTTTCCAGCTGGGTATATCTGTTGCAAACAATGAATAGTTGCATGTTGTTTTAAAATGCAAAAAGCCAGTCTGTATCTTTTAATTGGAGAGTTAAGGCCATTTGCTTTTGGAGTTATTATTGGGAGGTGTTTTCTGATTCCTGTAATTTTGTTTGATTTTTTTTCCTGATAGATTATGTTAGTTTTTATTCTTTTCTTTCACCTTTTACTTACCTTTGGAGTTTGCTGGTTTATTGAGTTGCAAATGATTGAATTGTTGTTCTATTGTGCTACATATACCTTCAATCTTTTTTTAGAGCACTTGCCTAACATGAACTAGGCCCTTTGTTCAATTCTCCATACTTAAAAAAAAAAAGAAAGAAGAATGGTAACCACTACTACCATCAAAAAGTACATTTGATAGCAATTTTTGTTGAGAAAGAGGAAGCCATTTGGAACAGTGCAATTGGGAGATGGTTAACTCTGGTTGAGAGCTGCCTGTATGTCCCAGGCTGGTGGTCTCAGCCTTCCCAGGGTTGTGATTACAGATTTGCACCACCATTGCCAGCTGGGAACTGAGCTTTTTGAAAATTGAATTTGAAATGTTTGTAGTGTCTCTTAGTTGAGAGAATAGGGGTTTAGGTGAGAATGGATCTCCTAGGCCAGGACCCAAAGAGACATATAGTGAGTAAATGAGAGATCTCTGTGTGTAGATTGATCAATGTAAATTTAAATGGCATTTTCATATAAATATACATTGCTTTGTAGAATGCTATAATTGTCTCCCACTACTCATAACATAGCGGGGAGGAGTATCAGAAGAAAACAAACTAGGCCTGAGTTCTGATAAAGTAGCAGGAAGGAAGGGATGGCATAACATAGCATTAGGGATAGAAGGGCACTAAACAACTAGACTGAAGTAGCCTATGGAATTGCATGTAACCATACATGGGTTAAACTTGTTTTTTAATTTTATTATCTCTGCAACCTCCTTGCAAGGGTATATAAGGTGAGACACCTTTGCTCTCAGGGCTCATCCTTTGGACACAAGTCATCTGAGTCTGTGCTGGTGTTGCAGGAAGAATGTCAGACCAGCAAGAAGAAGACTCAAACCCAGGTGGTTGGAGGAAAGGAAGTTTTATTATGCTAGTGGGCCAGCTCCCTGGAACTCTTCAAAAATGGCACCAGCCCCACAGCTCAGGGCTGCAGGGTTTTTATGCCTCAGAATGCAGAAGCAAGCAAGCAGGAAAGACAAAAGCAGACATTGCAGTTAACCTCTCACTAGTAAGTTACAACATATTATACTAGCACAAGGTTACAGCATACCACCACACCTGTGAAACCAGGGCCCGGCTGGGGGAGGGAGCTTGCCTTCAGATCTTTCCCTTCTCTTACACTTCATAATCCCTTATGACCATTTTGGGGGAGTCATCTAAAGGCAGTCTTTGATATTGTCTCACTAATTGTAATCTAACGGTGTTCATCCAGTTGCAAATGAATCTGGTGAAGAGGTTTATCACACAAGGCCCTAAAAATAATAGCATAAGGAACACAGTAAGTGGGCCTGACAGGGGGGTTACCCATGGGGCCCAGCTCTTCCATCCTGTATTCCAAAATGTTTCCTTGTTTCTTTCCCTTGCCTTGATCCTCTCTAGTAATTGGTGTGCATTTTCTCTCACTATGCCTGACTGGTTTGCATAGAAGCAACATTCTTCCCCTAAAAACATGCAAATTCCTCCTTTTTCTGCAGTAATGAGGTCTGAACCTCTGTGGTTCTGTAAGACTATGGCTGCCAGTGAGTGCAACTGATTCTGTAAGGTGACAATGTTCTGTTGTATTTATCCTAAATCTTCATGGATTTGTTCAGACAGCTGGCTCTGTTGGACTTGTTGAAGGCCAATAGCAGTAGCTCTTGTGGCCATTGCTCCTCCAGGGCGACTCCCAGAAGTACCAGGAGAAGGATGGGGTCCCACCAGAAATGGGTCTGGCCAACAGCTTGCTGGTTTAGGTATCAAGCAACTTTAGTCCTGGGAAGTATGTCCATGTCTGGGACTAAGAAAACCAAGCACAACCCCTCCCCCCACCCCCCATAAACTGATGTGAATCCTGCCCTGATAGGCAAAATAAGTCCCATTAGGTGCTTTGGCTCCTTTTACCAGATTGGTACAATTTTTTTTGTTACCAAAGCTTTTAGTTTCTCCAATTATTTGGATAGCTGGGCCTGAGACAGGAATCCAGTTGTCCAAGCCCAGCTTATGTATCTCAGATATGTTAGTCAGGCCCACCCCGGCATATGACACTTGCCTGGCTCTCAGGCAAATCCAACAGTCTCTGCCTAGTTCAGTGTTTGCTCATTGTACTAGCTGGTGGCTGCTGTTTGCCAAAGCTTTCATTTTAATGAGAGGGGTATTGGGTGTAATGGTGGTCAATCAGCCCTATCCAAGGAGGGAGGGAGGATTTGCCCAAATGGGTGATGTCATGTGCCAGCCTTACCAGGCCTGGGGCTGTCTTTTCTGGTATTAGGAGCCTTCCCTCCAGGGTTATGAACCAGCCTTCTGCATTCTCTTTAGCCCATTTCATGGGCCTGTTCTCCCTCTTGTGGTCTGTACTCTGGTCAGTCTGGGAGGACAGGGAGGGTGAAGCATACTTTGGCTGGAGTAGCATCTTCCTTTTGTACTTCTTTTGAGAGAGCCACTTCTTTTGCTACCCTGTCTGCCAATCTGTTTCTTTGGCTGATCATGTCTGGTCAGTTGGTATGGGCTGGACAGTGGATGGTGGCAATGGCTCAGGGCTTCCAGACTGCCTCTAACAATTGTAAGATTTGTTAACTTTTTTTGATCTCTTTACCTCAAGATGTCAATAGGCCTCTCTCTTTGTAAATGGCCCTATGGATATGCAAGGTTGCAAAAGCATAACATGAGTCAGTGTAAATGTTGGCTCTCTTCCCATCTGCTAGGGTGAGGGCTGTGGTGAGGGCGTATAACTTTGCCTGTTGGGCTGACCAATGGTCTGGCAGCTGTCCATGTTCCACTACTTGTGTGATGGTGGTTGCTGCATACCCAGTCTGGTATCCTCCCTCTTGTAGGCTCTGGCTTCCATCAGTGAAGAGCCCCAGATTGGTGTTGGGAATGGCGGTGCCTGTGAAGTTGGGCCGGGAAGAAAAGACTTCGTCTAGAATCTCGTTGCAGGAGTAGAGAGATTCACCCTCCTCTTCTAGCAAATATGTGGTGGGATTGAGAGTCCTCACTGCTTCAACTTGTACCCAGCAGTTCTCACCCAGTAAAGCCTGATATCTGGCCACTCATTCCCCAATCATCCACCGACTGGCAGTGCCATTGAGCAGACGAGTTACTTGGTGGGGGACCTAGAGCGTGATGCATTGTCCCAAAGTCAGTTTATGTGCTTCTTGCATTAAGAGGATTGACGTTGCCAATGACCAGAGGCATGGGGGCCAACCTGAGGCCACAGGGTCTAATTTCTTGGACAGGTAGGCTACTGGCTGATTTCATGGCCCCAGTGGCTGGGTCAGGACACCTAATCCTATGCCTCCCTTTTCATGAATGAAGAGGTGGAAAAAGAGTAATGTCCGGGAGAACCAGGGTCAGTGCCTCACCCAGGTGTCTTTTAAGTTTTTGGAATGCATGCTCATGGTCAGAGACCCAGTGTAATGGTCGTATGGGGTTCCCCTTTAGTGTTGCATAGAGTGGCCCAGCAGTGACTGAGAATCTAGGGATCCACAGGTGGCAGAAGCCCACGGCACCCAGAAACTTCCAGAGCTGTCTCCAGGACTCTGGGCACGGTACCAGAGGATCACTTCTTTTCTCCCAGTTCCCAGCCTTCTTTTCCCTTGGCTCAGGTGATATCCCAAGCATATGACCTCCTCTAGACAGATTTGTGCTTTCTTTTGTGAGACTTTGTATCCTGCTTCCTGTAGGAATTGGAGTAGTTCTTCTGTTCCGTTTTTGCAGGCCTCCAGGGTGGGGGCCACTAAGAGTATGTCATCTACATACCGGAGGATAGTGCAGTCTTTTGGTTGGCAGTTTTCAAGGTTTCTGGCTAAGGCCTCCCCAAAGATAGTGGGGGAATGTTTGAAGCCCTGTGGAAGCCTACTCCAGATTAATTGTCCTTTTGCTCTAGTGTCAGTGTCCTACCATTCAAATACAAACAAAGGCTGGCTAGCTTCTGCCAGTGGCAGGCAGAAGAAGGCATCCTTAAGGTCCACCCTATCAGTGGGAGGAATCAAACTCAGCAGAGTGTATGGGTTGGAGATGACAGGATGAATAGAATTTGTTGCCTCGTTCACCGGGAGCAGATCTCGAGCTGGTCGATAATCACTGGACCCTGGCTTTTTGAAAGGGAGTAAAGGGGTGTTCAAGGCCAACTGTGCTTCTCTCAGGATTCCCTGGTCCTGTAGGCATTGAATGTGTGGCACAATTCCCTTCCAGGCCTCTAGAGGTATTGGACATTGTCTTTGATGCACTGGGTTAGCTCCTGGTTTGATGGTGACCAATATTGGGGGATGTACTGTTGCCAGCCCAATTTGCCCATCCTGGTCCCAAACACCCAGGAACTGCTTCACGAGTGATCTAGGAATTGTTGAGGACCAACTGGTTTATTGTCCCTGGGAGTGTATGCACCACTCTTCAAGACTGACCTCCAAGGTTAGCACTGGCAAGGTGCTCACGTCTGGTGGTCCCAGATCCATAGATACTGTGGTGTCTAGTTTAGAAAGTAAGTCTCTTCCCAGAAGGGGGCCTGGAGCCTCTGGCTCATACAGAAACTGGTGCCTGACCCAGTGTCTGCTGACCATGTATTCTCAGGGTTTGCAGAACTGGTACTTCTTGGTGTTTCTGATGGCCCCTGTAATGGTGATTGAAATCTTGGTGAGCTGACTGGTTGGTGTGGTCATGGTAGAAATGGCTGCCCCAGTGTCCAGAATGAAGTCTATTTGGCAGATCTCAATGTCAGTCTTGACCATGGGCTCCTGAGGGCTGATCAAAAGGGAGCCCAGTCACCCTCACTCAGACTGGTGTCCCCAGGCTGTGTTTGTCTCTAGGTTGTAGGCTTCCTTGGATTTGGCAGCAGCCACTGTCACTTTTTCTTTTTCCTTTTTTTTTTTTTTGTTAGGGCAGTCATTTTTCCAATGTCTCTCCTCCTTACAGTAGGTGCACTGGTTTTTTTCCAGAGGGTTTCTCCATTCTCTCCTGTTGGGACCTCCCTTCCTGCCTCCGGTCTTCCCATCTCCCTCCTTGAGGGCCATAGCCAGGATCTTTGCCTTTGTTTTTCCAGATATTTTTCTTTTTCTCTTTTGGCCATCTCCTCTCAGTTTGCTACTATCTTGGCTGCTGTATGAATGAGTTGGTCAATACTGGCATCTGTGAAGCCCTCCATCTTTTGCAGTTTTGGCAAACATCAGAGGCAAACTGTTGGATGAAGGTGTTGTTGATCATAGGCCGGTTCTTGGGGGCTTCAGGGTCAGATGAAGTATACCAATGATAAGCATTGCATATCCAGTCATAGAATTGGCTAGGCAGCTCATCAGGCTTCTGTGTGACTTCACTGACCCTTGCTAGGTTGGTTGTTCCTCATGCCCCCTGGCAGGCTCCCTCCAGGATGGCCTGTCATATACGCTGGATGGATTGGAGCCCGGCTGGAGCATTTGGATCCCAGTCTGGTCTGGTGTTCGGGATTCTCTCATCTGTCCATCGCTCCAGATTTGCAGTCTGTGGTGGAGCTTGGGTAACTAGCCATGCTCTGGCTGCTTGGTATATTTGCCAGCACTCATCAGAAGTGAAGAAAGTAGACATGAGCTGATAGCAATCATTCCAGTTGGGTTGGTGGCTGTGCATGATGGTCAAGAGCTCTATTATAGCCTGTGGTTCCTCTGAGTATGCTGGGGTGTGCTGCCACCATTTTAGGAGGTTGGTGGTAGTGAAGGTCTGGTACACGTATTGCATGGGTCTGGCCACATATGACCCATCTGCCTGGGGTAATGGCAGCCCCAGAGCCTGGCACAGGGGGCATAGTGCCACAGTCAGGGTTCCTGCCTCCTTGCTTGTTTGCCTCCCAGAGTTTGGCAACCTTCCCCAATGGCTCGTATCTTTCTCTGGGGCCATTGAAAGCAAAGGAGAGTACAATGAGGGAGCTGTTGGATGACATGGGTGGGGGTTCAGGTCCAATGCCTCCTCCTTTCCATTGGGGTCTTCTGAGTCAGACTCAGGTCAGGGAGGCTGGGGTGGCAAGGCGCAGTGGAGGAACATATGGTGGTGGGTCTAGCAGTTTGGGATCTAAGGTGTGGTGGACCCCAAATATCTTTTCTTTTATTTTTCCATTAACCAGAACAGCTGTGTGTCTCTGTAGTCAGGTAGGTGGGTGGCAAGGATGTACCAGGAGTCAATGTAAGGAAATTGATCTGTATGACCTGGTTCCCCAATGACTATGTCTCTCACATGGGCGATAGTGGCTAGGTCCAGTGTGCCCTCTGTGGGCCATTCTATGTTGAAGGTGGGCCATTGTGCCTCACAAAAGTTTCAGAGCTTTGCTGGCTTCATCTGGACTCCATAGTCACCTGAAAAGCCATCCCTAAAGTTAGCAAGAACCAATTTTATATGTGCTTGGTTATTACTGGTGTCACAGGACAAACAAAAGGAAGGGGGTGCCTGTCAGTGAGAGGCCACACAGGTGCTTGTAGGGCCACAACCCTAAGCGACGGGGTTGGGTGTGGCTTGGCTATAGTGTGTTCAGTCTGACAGGGTGACTTATGATCAGATGCTAGCCCTATACCACAATAGTCCATATACCAATCACTGTGAAGTTGCAGATGGAGCCCACTCAGACTCCATAAACTTTAGGGGGCCTTAGAGGTGTCCAGCCATGGACCACAAATTTGAGCTTGAAATGCAAGTGAGTCAAGTCATTCACTAACTCACCAATCACTCAGAGTTTAAAGCAATCAGTTCCTATTTATTTTTCCCTAAAATCCTGGCCTGCTCTAGTCCCAGTTGACCAGAATCACGCTGGTCACAGAGGAAGGGGATGCATCACCCTGGCTACTGTTCAGGGTTTGGCCAGTTCCCTGAAGAATATCAGTCCATGCTGGCTCCTTACACTGACTACCCTGGGGCTTCCTACCTGGTCCGGACATCTGGCACAGATTTCAGTTTCACTCCACCAGTCTGAGGGCCTGGTTCACTGCTCTGCAGCCTCCTTCAGTCATCTGGAAGGAGACCCTTGAATCACATCAGGGGTGCACACTTCCTGGTTCCAGGGATCCCCTCAGGCTGCAGAGCCAGGGAGCAGGGACCCATTACCTAATGGGGCTCGGTGGTCTGATCTCACTGGGGCCTCCAGAAATGTTGTGGAAAGAATGTCAGACCAGCAAGAACAAGACTCAAACCCAGGTGGTTGGAGGAAAGGAAGATTTAGTATGCTAGTGGGCCAGCACTCTGGATCTCACCAAAAATGGCACTGGCCCTGCAGCTCAGGGCTGTGGGTTTTTATGCCTCAGAGTGTGGAAGCAAGCAAGTGGGAAGGAAAAAAGCAGACATGGCAGTTAGCCTCTCACTAGGAGGTTACAACATATCCTATTAGCACAAGGATTCAACTTATCACACTAGCACAAGGTTACAACACAGCACATTAACACATTTGTGAAACTGGGGGCCAGCCAGGGGAGGGAGCTTGCCTTCAGATCTTTCCCCTGGGTTTCTTTATCCCTGGAACAATAAAACGTTGCTTCCTGATAATTGCCTAGGAGTCTCCTATCTCAGCTAGCACACTCCTACAACAATAAAACTTTGGAAATACTTGTAATCCATAATAACAATAGCTTACCAGTGCTTTGTGGAGTGACAGTGAAAATGCTGTGGGCACATTTGTGGAGAATGAAGGGAGAGGAAATAGTGAATGCTAGTTTAAAGTTAGAAGAAGTAATTTCGAAAGTAAAATAATGTAAAAATGGGAGGTGCAACTTTTGCTTTTGTGGAAGTCACTAGAAATATTTAGGGATTATAAGGATTTCTCTGGATATAACATAGGCTTATGTTATTTGATACTAAAAAAAATATACCCAGATGGAGGAGGACCTGGAAACAACTAAATCACTCCTGTTTTCTTGATTTTCACATTCTGTTAGCATATGGAATTTAAGATATTAAAATCTCATATTTCAACTAGAAAAGCAATGAGAATTTAAGTTATATTTGGTGACTAAAACATTTTGAAAATGTCTTTTTTTACTTTATTCTTTAAAAAATCATTTTTATTCATTTATTCATATGTGCATACATTATTTGAGCCATTCCTCCCCCCTTTCCCCACCCCCTCCCTCTCCCTACAACCCCCCTTGCTTCCAGGTAGAATCTGTTCTGCCCTTATCTCTAATTTTGTTGAAGAGGAGACATAAGCAATAATAAGAAAGACAAAGCGTTTTTGCTAGTTGAGATAAGGATAGCTATATAGAGAGAATCATAGCATTGATTCTATGTACAAATGTGTTACAGTCCAAGTTGATTCATCTTTAACTGACCATTTTACTAGTTCCTGATCCCCTTCTGGTGATGACCTCTATTAGTTCCTCTGCAGTGGGGACATCAAACACTTTTGTGTTTTGGATTTCCTACCTATCCCCACACCTCCTGTATGTGCTCTCCTCTTAGCATGTGACCCAAGTCCTACAACATTGCTGTATTTGCCTTAGATCTAAACTCTGCATATGAAGGAGAAAATATGATTTTTAGTTTTCTGAGCCTTAGCTATTCATGGTCTCTGTGTTTCCAAATGAACTTTAGGGTAGATTTTTCAATCTCTGTGATGACTGTCATTGGGATTTTGATGGGAATAGCATTAAACATGTAGATTGCTTTTGGTAGTATAGTCATTTTTACTATGATGATTCTACCAATCCATGAGCACGGGAGATCTCTCCACCTTCTGTAGTCTTCCTCAATCTCTTTCTTCAGGGGTTTGTAGTTCTCCTTTTAGAGGTCATTCACATCCTTTGTTAAGTTTACTACTAGGTATTTGATTTATTTTTTTGAGCTATTGTAAATGGATTTGTTTCCATATATTCTTTCTCAGTTTGTTTGTTATTGGTGTGTAGAAAAGCTAATAATTTTTGTAAGTTGATTTTTAATCCTGCCACCTTGCTGTAGATGTTTATGGTGTCTAGGAGTTTTTAAGTAGAGTTTTTTGGGTCTTTAAGGTATAGGATCATATAGTCTGCAAATAGGGATATGTTGAGTTTCTTTATTTATTTATATTCCTTTTATTTCTTCTTCTTGCCTAATTGCTCTGGTTAGAAATTCCAGGCCTATATTGAATAGGCGTGGGGATAGTGGACACCCTTGTCTCATTCCTGATTTTAGGGGAAATGGTTTCAGTTTTTCACCATTAAGTATGATGTTGGCTGTAGGACTGTCATATATAGCCTTTACAATGTTGAGGTACATTCCTTCTATTCCTAGTTTTCTTAGAGCTTTTATTATGAACTGGTGTTGGCTCTTGTCAAAGGCTTTTTCTGCACCTATTGAGATGATCAAGTGGTTTTTGTCTTTGCTTCTATTAATGTGCTATATTACATTTATAGATTTGTGGATATTGAACCACCCCTGTAGCCCTGGGATGAAGCTGACTTGGTTGTGGTGAATGATCTTTCTGCTATGTTGTTGGATTTCTTTGCCATTATTTTATTGAGGATTTTTGCAACAATGTGCATTAAGGAGATTGGCCTATAGTTCTCCTTTTTGGAGGTTTTGGGATGAGTGTAATACTGGCTTCATAAAATGAGTTAGGCAGTGTTCCTTCCCTTTCTATTTTGTGGAACATTTTAAGGAGGGTTGGTATTAGTTTTTCTTTAAATATCTGATAGAATTCAGCTGAGAATCCATCAGGTCCGAGACTTTTTTTTTTTTTAATGGAGACTAATGCTGCTTCAATTTCATTCTTTGTTACATATCTATTCAGGTGATTAATGTCCTCTTGGTTCAATTTTGGATGGTCATAAGTATCTAGAAATCTGTCCATTACTTCAAGATTTTCAAATTTATTAGAATATAGTTACTCAAAGTAGTCTCTGATGATTTCCTGGATTTCTGTGGTGTTTGCATTGTCTCCCCTTTTGTATTTCTGATTTTACTGATTTGGGTTTTTTTCTCCTCATTTTAGACAGATTTGCCAGGGGTCTGTCAATCTTATTTATTTTTTCAAAGAACCAACTTTTTGTTTCACTGATACTTTGTATGGTTTTTTTTGTTCTATTTCATTGATTTCAGCCCTTATTTTTATTATTTCTCTACTTCTGCTTGTTTTAGGATTTGCTTGTTCTTGTTTTTCTAGGAGTTTGAGATGTAACATTAGGTCATTGATTTGAGATCTTTCAGTCTTTTCAATATGTGCACTCATGGCAATAAACTTTCCTCTCAAGACTGCCTTTGCTGTGTCCCATAGGTTCCAGTAGGTCATGTTTCCATCTTCATTAACTTCCAGAAACCTTTTATTTTCCTCTTTTTATTTCATCAATGACCCATTGATCAGTGAGCAATGTGCTGTTCAGTTTCCAATTGTTTGCATGTTTTTTACTGCTGTTTTTGTTGTTGAGTTCTAGTTTTAATGCATTGTGATCAGGTAGAATGCATGGGATTATTTCTATTTTCTTAATTTGCTGAGGCTTGCTTTGTGCCCTAAGATATGATCAATTTTGGAGAATGTTCCATGGGCTGCTGAGAAGAATGTATATTGTACAGAAGTTGGATGAAATATTCTGTAGACATTAGCTTGGTCCATTTGATCTATGGTGTGATTAATTCTAGAATATCTTTATTAATTTTTTGTTCAGATGACCTATTTATTAGTGATGGGGAGTGTTGAATTCTCCCACTACCACTGTGCTGGAGTCTATATATGTTTTTAGTTCCTTCAGAGTATGTTTGATGAAATTGGGTGCATTGACATTAGGTGCAATAGGTTGATAATTGTTATTTCTTTTGGTGTATTTCCCCTTCTATTAGTGTGGAGTGTCCTTCTTTATCTCATTTGATCAATGTAAGTTTGAAGTCTACTTTGTCCAAGATAAGTATTTCTACTCCTGCCTGTTTTTGGGGACTGTTGGCTTGGTAAATCTTCTTCCAGCCTTTCACCCTAAGCCAGTGTTTGTTTCTGTCAATGACATGGATCTTCTGTGAGCAACAGGTTGTTGGATATTCCTTTTTAATCCAGTTTGCTACATGGTTTATTTTGATGGGGGAATTAAGTCCATTAATATTCAGTGTTAATATTGACAGGTATGTGGTGATTCCTGTCATTTGGTTGTTTTTGTTGTTTAAGGGTTTGATTGTGTATAGCTGAATCAACGTTACTCTCTAATTTCTTGCATTTTCTTCTTCTGTGGTTTGGTACTGCCTCTCCTGTCATGGTTTTGTTTGCTCTCATTTTAAGTGTGCAGAATTCCTTGAAGAATCTTTTATAGTGTGGCTTTGTGGTCATATATTGTTTTAGTTTCTGCTTATTGTGGAAGACTTTTATTGCTCCATCTATTCTGAATGATAGTTTCGCTGGGTAGAGTATTCTAGGGTTGAAATTATTTTCATTCAGTGCTTGGAAGACCTCACTCCATGCTCTTCTTGCTTTTAAGGTTTCTGTTGAGAAATCTGCTTTGATTTTATAATTTACCTTTGTATGTTGTTTGTTTTTTCTCTCTTATGGCCATCAATATTCTTTCTCTGTTCTCTGTGCTTGTTGTTTTAATCATAATATGTCATGGGGTGGTTTTATTTGGTCAAGTCTGTTTGGTGTCCTGGAGGGTTCCTGTACCTGAATGGGCATAGTTTTCTCTAGGGGAAATTTTCTGTGATTATTTTGTTGAATATATTACAAATTCCTTTTGCTTGCACTTGTTCTCCTTCTTCAATGCACATGATTTTTAGGTTTGGTCTTTTGATGCTATCAGTGAGGTCTTGAGTTGTTTGACTAATAGCTCTTCAGTTTTTTGTTGAATTTCCATTTTGTCTTCAAGTTATGAGATTCTGTCTTCTGCTTGTTCTGGTCTGCTGGAGTGGCCTTCCATTGTGTTTTGTGTTTCTTTTTTGTTCTTTTTTCTGAGGTGTTCCATATCATGGGTCACTTCCTCTTTAATATTGTCTATTTTCATCTTTAATTCATTTATCTCCCTATTTATAGTGTTCTCTGTTTCACTTTGGTGTTTATTTAGGTCTGCTGTGAGTTCATTTATTTGTTCCTGTGTCTCCTCATATTCTTTATTTTTGCTGTCTTGAAATTTCTTGAGTGCCTCTTGTACATTTTGGGTAACCATGTCTAGTATCTTCTTCATGAAATTCTTATGATTACTTGTAGGATATCTTCTTTAAGGTTGTTCTTGTGGACATTGTTGGGTTCCTTGGCACCATTTATCTTTGTTTGGTTGGCATCTGGAACTGGGTGTCCATTTTCTTCATTTCCCTCTGAATACTGTATTAAATTATTTTTTTGGGGGGGAATGGTTTCCATCCCTTTTTCTTCACATCATTCCTGTTGGTATTGTGTAACTGTTCTTGATAGGCTAGTTGGTGGTTTCAGTTACCTGTTTTCTTTCCCTTTTTAAAATTTTGTTTTGTGGCTGTATTGGATTTTTAGCTAATTGTGTGTGTGCTCTTTCTGTCCCTGGTTTTGGTGCAATTTAGTATTAACGAATTCACATTGATAAAAACAAAAAAAAATCATCAACAACAAAAACAAACAAACAAAAAATCCAAAGACATCAATGGGGAGAGATGAGCAAACAAACAAAAACAAAGAAATAAACAAAGAAACAGAAACTCCAGGTTCAGGATCAATAGAATTTCAGTCTTAGTTTAAGTTCTGGTGTTAATTCTCTATATCCAGTCCTGGTGTTGGTATTTAAGCAGAAGCTCTGTCTTAGCCTTGCCAGGTGTTTGGCCTGTGTGTAGTTTTTTTTTGTTTTTTTTTCTTCTGTCTTTCATCAGCTGCTGCTTGGTCAGCTTCTCCTGCAGTGAGGTATGCAGCTTTGCAGTCTACTAGTTGTCCTGCATTGGAGTTGGCTTATCTCTGTGCTTGTTTACTAGGGGCTTGTGTCTTTGCCTTGCCCCCTTTCCTTGGGGCTAGGGCAAGGTCAGTGATCTGTCAGCTGGCTGCAGCTGTTAGCTTGTTGTAATGGTTCTCTGTTTGTTCCTCAATGCTGCAGAGTCATCTGACTGTGGCTGCCCTGGGACTGGGCCCTGTAGTCTGTCGCCTTTGCTCCTTCCCTTCTTCAACCAGTGGTCCATCACCTGCTCACTGTTGACTCTCCTGCTGTTTGTTTACTAACGTTTTGTGTATTAGGTTGGCTCCTTCCCCCCCCTTCTCTGATGCAGTTTCAGCTACCCTTGCCTCTTCTGCTATGTGCTAGTTTTCAGTTCTGTTGTTTATTCAGTTTTTTTTTTTTTTTTGGTGGAGGTGGGAACCAGTCTGTCAAGGTGGGTTGTGCTGGTTTATTCCAGGGGTGGATGAAGGATACTGTGTGATGCTTGGCACTCACCTTTTTGGTCTGCCAGAGGTCTCCCAAGCACTTTTAGAGCCAGCAGCTGGTGGCGGCATTAGGGTGGCAGCCCGCCTGTTCTCTCACTGTGTCATGGAGTGGAGAAGCCTTCTACAGGTTAGGGGAGAGTGCCTATATTTCCATGTAAATACTATATTTATTTATATTACACATATTTCAATACATTATGTTTATGCTTTCATTCACTTCAAACTGTTTTCTGATTTCAATATTAATCTCGTAATTTTAAATTCATAGTATACCCTTTTCAGGCCCTAGTTTATAGGCATAAAATTTGTATACTATACAATTCACATATTTAAAGTATAAAATTCAATGGATCTTACTTTACTTACAGTGTGCAACCTTCAAAACAATCAATTTTAGAATGTTTTCAACAGGCCTTTGTCACTGCTGAGGCCACTGCCAGGGAGCTTGAGGAGGCAGAGCTGGCGCTGTCCTGGATCTCAGGTGAACAGGTGGCAGCCTAGGAGGTGGCACTGTGCAGCCTAGGGTCGGGCGGGATGGAGAGACTGGCAGGTGGCACCTGCAGTGCAAGGACAGCAGTGCCTTGCAAGAGATGATCACCTCACACATGTGGGCTGAACCTGACCCCTTCGAGCCACCCTCATGAAGAAAGACATGCGGATCTTCCTGGTGGGAGAACTTAGAGTTGAAAAGACATCACTGATTATGTCTCTGGTCAGTGAAGAATTTCCAGAAGAGGTTCCTCTTTGGGCAGAAGAAGTCATTTCAGTTGATCAGTTGATGTCATCTCAGAGAGGGTTCCATCACACACTGTAGATTACTCAGAAGTAGAACAGAGTGATGAACAACTTCCTCAAGAAATATCACAAGCAGACTGCCTTTGATAATGGTTGGGAACAAATCTATCTGGTGGAATATAGTAATGTGGAGACTATCCTTCCTTTTATGAACCAAATACAGAAATAAAAAACATGTGTGAAGTGCCAGCAAAAAATTTGAAGAACATATCAGAGCTCTTTTACTACACACAGCAAACTGTTCTTTATCCTACAGGGCCTATGTACCACCCAGAGGAGAAGGAGATGAAACCAGCCTGTGTGAAATATGGTACTCCCAATGATGCTGAACTCAACTTCTTTCAGAGAATTTGTTTCAACACTTCTTTACCTTCTCAAGCTCTGGAAGATGTCAAGAATATAGTCAGAAAACACATAAGTGATGGTATAGCTGACACTGGATTGACAATGAAAGGTCTTGTCTTTTTACACATACCTCTTAACCAGAGAGGGAGGGAGACATGAAACTACTTGGATTGTGCTTCCATGATTTGGTTATGATGATGACCTGGACTTGATGCCTGAATATTTATTCCCTCTACTAAAAATACCTCCTGATTGCACTATCAAATTAAAACATCATGCATATTTGTTTTTCCAAAGCACCTTTGACAAATATGATTGGGATAGAGACTGTGCTTTGTCACCTGATGAGCTTAAACATTAATTTAAAGTTTTTCTTTACATACCTTGGAAACCAGGTGTGAATAACACAGTTTGCACAAATGAAAGAGGCATAACCTACAAGGGATTCCTTTCCCAGTTGATGCTCATGACCTACTTAGATGTATAGTGGTGCCTGGAGAATTTGGGCCTCCTAGACTTTTCCATATTGACTGAACAAGAATCTCAAGCTTCAGCCATTGCAGTGACAAGAGATAAAAAAGCAGAACTGCAGAAAAAGCTGACTCAAAGTGTGTTCAGATGTAATGTAATTGGAATGAAGGACTGTGGTAAAAGTGGAATACATACATCAGGCTCTTCTTGGAAGAACCTTAATGAGGCAGAAGAAAATTTGTGATGATCATAAATCCTACTACGTGATTAACCCTGTTATGTGTATGGACAAGAGAAATACTTGTTGTTGCATGATATCTCAGAATCAGAATTTCTAGCTAAGGCCTAGATCATTTGTGATGTTGCATGCCTGGTATATGATGTCACTAATCCCAAATCTTTTGAATACTGTGCCAGGATTTTTAAAGCAACACTTTATGGACAACAGAATTTCTTACTTAATTGTAGCTGCAAAGTCAGACCTGCATGACCTTAAACAAGAACATAGTATCCCACTGCTGATTTCTTCAGGAAGCACAAATGCCTCCACCTCAACCTGTTACGTGTGATACTGCTGATGCACCCAGTGAGGACATCTTTGTTAAATAGACAACAATAGCCACATACTAACATGTGACACAAGCTGACCTCAAGAGCTCCATGTTTTGGCTTCAAGCTAGTTTTGGTGCTATCGGTTTTGCAGTTTTGGGATTTGCTATATACAGAGCATTGTTGAAATTGTGATGATTAAAAAATAAAAACAACTCCTAGCCTACCCAAAACAAATACTTTTATGTACATTATGAATGTTTTAAATTCTGCTAGAAATATTGAGATATTTATACATGCAGAGTTACTTCATTAATATTTTCATGCATATTTTAATGATGGTAATAACTGCAGTATTGGATAGCATCTGGAGAGAAAGCAGCTTAATAGCAAACTGAAATGGCTATTTTTCAGGGGTCAAAGGGAATATTTGTAAATAATGTACGTATTCAGGCAAGATATGGTCTCCCAAACTGAGTGCTGGAAATTATATTTTTAAACATTTCTATGTGGTGTTCTTAGTGTTCACTTGGCTCACTCTAGGTTTAAGTGATCTCAGAGATTATATGCTCATGGGTCACTTATTTATGTCTCAGTTACCCAGAATGATCCTTTGGGTTCTCCGTGTACAAAGGCACACTTGCAATTTTCTCTGTTTTTAAGAAGACATGTGAGTCAGCATCAGCTTACCAACAGTCATTTGTTTCAGTCACTTACGGAAGGCCAGGGGTGAAGCCATTGTGCAGAAATTTCATTCTAGAAAATTGTGTAGCTGAGTGTGCAGTTCTTCTGTAAGGAGGAAATAAGGTAAAAGCACCTGGAAGAGAATTATCCACACGATTATGTTGCTTCCTTTGTCAGTATAAGGACTTTTATAGCCCTTCAATCAAATGAGAAAATTTGTAAATTTTCAATGTTTTAGTTTAAATAAACAAGTCATCTCACTACTGTTGAGTTTCCTCCCAAGTATAAATCATTTTCTAATGGCTGTGTCTGTTATAGTATATTACTGTCCTGCAGGTGTCATGGAGTGTTCTGTATCTGGCTAGGGTAACGTAGAGGCAGCACTGTTTTAAAAAGTAAAATAAGTCTAATTAATATAAACCCTCATGATAAACCTATTTTTCCATCATTGACCTTTTCATGTATTTAAATAAATCACTGCTGTGTACTGTGAAAAAAAGAGAATGTTTCCAATATCAGAAAATGAACCCTCTGCCACTTCAGCCATCATTCCTTGTTCTTTCACTCCCTGCCCTATACAACTTCCTGTCTAGTCTATCCATTTTCTTTCTATAGATTACTCTTTCTTGAATAGTTCATATAAATTAAATGACATCGCATACATTCTTTGTGACTGGCATTTCTCACACAGAATAATGTCTTCAGGGTTCATTCACTTTGCAACTTGTAAAAGTTGCTCATTCCTAATTTTGGGGTTCAATAACAAGCAATTTTATGAATATAGCATAGTTAATATAGCCATTAACCTGTTGATAGTATTTGGATTTTTCTACTTCTAGGCTATTATGAGTACTGGAGCTCTGATCATTCATGTGTATGGTTTTGTGGAAATATATGTTTTCTGAGTCATATAATTAGTATTATGAATTACTGGGTCATATGATACTTTAACAGTATTTTGATAGCATCATTAATCTTGTGAGACTTTGCCATACTCTTTTCCACAGTGGCTGAAAACATTTGCCATTCTCACCAGCAGTGTCTGAGTACCTCTCACTAACACTTGTATTAGTTTTTAAAAAAATATTATTAACACCATCTTAGTGTGTCTGGAATGATATTTTGTCTGATTTGCATTTCCCTGATTATAAATGATTTTGAAAAACTTTTACAGTGTCTTTTTGTTTTGCAAAGTTTTGGAAAATGTGTGCTCAAATGTTTTGCCTATCTTAAAAAATGACTTATTTTTCTTTTTGAACTTTTATATTGAAAAGTTATTAATGAATTCAGGATGTTACATGTTTTTCAGGCACATGATTTAGGCATTTTTCCCAATTCTGTGGTTATCTTTTCCCTCTCTTGATGATGTCAATTTAATCTCAAAAGTCTTTAATTATTAAAATGTTCAGTTCCTCTGTGTTTTTCTTGTGTAAATGTGTTTTAGTTTTGATATCTAAGATATCAGTACTTACAACAAGGTCAGAAGGACGTACTCCAATAATTTCCTCTCATAGTCATGTTACTTCTTATATTTGGATCTGATATTTATTTTGAGTTAGTTTTATTTATTCTGTGATACAAATATTCAAAGAAAGTTTTGGATATGGGCATCCAGTTGTTCTTTTGCTATTCATTGTAAGATTATTCTCTTTCCACAAATTATCCTAACATCCTTGTTGAATATCAAGAGATCAACATGAAGTTTATTTTTGACTCACGATTCTACTTTATTTGAAATAAATATTGATTTTACACAACTGTCCTGTGTGTTTAAATGATATCAATTTGTCTCCATTCACTAACTCCTTTTTTTCCCACATGCCATGTATGAGTTCTTTCCAACACTGCTCACTATTTTGACTTTTTATTGTCATTGGCTAGGATTTAAAAGCAAAGCTGGGGATGGTGTTACTACTTTACTACCTATGATCCAAGAATAAGAGTGAAAGTAGAGAGAAAGAGAGAGAGAGAGAGAGAAAGAGTCCTTAACATTTTCTCTCCTTGAGCTATTGCTTGAAACTACCACTTCCCTTAGCTCTTAATACTCCTCTAAAGGATTCTAGTGCTTCTCATAGTGAGCTAAAGGGAACTTAAAAGAGAATGCAAAATAATGGTAACATTTCTCTACTACCAAGGATCTTAATTAGATTTTTAAATATTACCTATGACCACTCACTTCATATATTCCCTAGAACACATTTTTATATTCAAATATTGTTCAAGTCAAAAGTTCCCATGAGATGGACTGTTTAGATATATTTCAACTGAGACATTAATTTTCAAATGAGGAAATTCCAACTGTGACAGAAATCTACCAATACCACCAACTATATTTCTTAATTCAAAGGGAGGATGACGCTAAGGAATATTCAACTTGGGACTTTTTCTGGCAATTAGTTTGGTCATATTACATAGACATTACTTAAGAAACAAAGGGAAGTCATCCACTGACTAGAGGAGAAGATTTACTTTATAATATATCAAGAGACAAGTGAGCAGTGTTCTCTCTCCTTCTCTGGTTTACTCCTATAAGTACAATTATATTTTTATGTGATTCCTGGAGTTACAATAGCTATTTTGTGACCATGTTTTGATAAGTTTGAGGACTAAGACCAATGGACTGGAAGATGGTAGCATGGAAGGACATGGCCCTTGATAACAGGGCTTAATTGCTCAACCACCCCTAGAACATTCTGACTCCAGTTTTATGCTTACCTAAGAAATATAAATGCCTAGTCTGGTGCATTGGTTTATGGCTGTAATCCCGGCTACTTAGGAGTCTGAGATAGGAAGATTGTGGTTAAAGTCCAGTCCAGGTATAAAGCTAATGAGACACCCTTGTCAACCAGCAGCTGGGTGTGGCAGTCTGTCTGTCATCCCAGCTCTGGTGGGAAGTATAAAGTAGGAGCATGAGCCTGGTCCTTGCAAAAAGTGAGACCCTGCTTTAAAAATAACCAAAGCAAAAAGAGCTAGAGGTGTGGCTCAAGTGGTAGAGTGCTTGCCTCACAAATGTGAAGCTCTGAATTCAAATTGCATTGCTGACAAAAAACTTGAAAAAGGAAATATAAACTACTTAAAGGGGCATAAATGAACACATGCTCAAAATCTAATACAATCAAGAGTTCTTTCCTGGATTGTCATCAGTTAAAACTTTGCCTCAATTTCCTCTTCAGGTTGAATTTTTATTTCAATATACATATACACATATATATGTATTTATTTCATGGCTTCAACTCTCCAGAGGGTAATGGAGAACCACTGGAAGTTCTTAAATTAAGGTGGCACAGAGATGTGCTTTTAGAGCTTATTCTAGCAACAATGCAGATGCCACATAAAAGGGAGCATGTGGAAAATGATGGAATAAAGTTAGGAGCCACTATAATCGGGAAGCACAGTTCATTAAAATCCAAGTGCAGGAGATTTTGTGGTGGCTGAGATAAGCGATAGAATTCATTGATGCAGAATCAGTTCTTAGCACATGAGAACTGTGGGAAAGATTCTGAGTTTTTAACCAGAGAACAGTATAAATTCTATAAATAATTAATGAGCTCCTACTATGTACACTGTGCTATATTCTATACCAGGAGCACAATAGTAAACAAGGCAGAAATTATCTTTAGTTTTAAGGGAAAACAGGAATCCAGAGGAAAAAATATCTAACTGATATAATGGTAGAGGATCTACCACAGTTATGAGAAAATGAATAATGACAGCTGACTTCTAATGGCTTTACCATGTGCCAGTCACTGATTTCAACATTCGACTTATCGTATCTTGTGTGGTTATCACTGTCATGACAATCTAATGAAAGAGGTGTTGTTAATTACCTTCCTTGTTTTAGAAATTGTGAACCTGAAGCAAAGAAAGTTAGGTAACTTCCCAAGTTAGTTATCACATTTAACCCTCCAGGAGGATAACCATGTACAAGTTTCTAATTATTCAGAAGGAAAAGTTTAAGAAGTGAGATAGAATTTTTAACAATGGGATATTTCATGGAGCTAATTGGACTGAAACACTGTAATTCTTGGGAAATTTGAGATAAAAAAATTTAAAAAATGGAGCTAGAACATGTGGAAATTTTCCATTAAGGGAAGAAAGAGAAGCAATGATATGCATTTCCCATCAGATATGAAGATGAGGAGGTAGGAATTTATTTTTGGCTCTTCCTCGGGTTTTGCACAATCCCAAGAGTAAGGGAAAAAGGACATGAAGTCAAGAGCAGGATCTGTATTTCATCAAGATTTCCATGACACAGTGGAAAGTAAGTCTGTGCTCCACCCTCCTAGTGTCAAAGGAACTGAAGAATCAAAGTGTGAAATTGCTGTTTCAGGCCAGTGGTGGTCAAAAAAAGAGATAAGGAAGCATCCATGCTTTCTGGCCTAAGGACAGTGAGTTTCTGAATTCTATGTGTGTAATATCTCCCTCTATTAGAGATGGAAATCAGGAATCTATTTCCCATTACTTTCAATTGAGTTTTGTCCTGAAACTCAAGTAAACCAGGAAGGAGAATCACGGGTAGAGCAGAGCCGTGAGGGGGTTCAGAAAGCACATATGATTATTAAGTTTCTTCTCCACAGACAAAACTCTCTGCGTTATAAATTAAAGCCTTTAATCCTGTGAAATACAGTAGTAAATAACCTTTCCTATAATATGGTCACTTACTTGTGGATAAGAAAAAACATTTTGGTTTCCACCCTGCTACGGTCTAATCTGTTTTAGAAGGCAGCATCAACTTGTTTCACTTCTGCCTCTGATTTTTATGTGAGGTAGCATACCAAGTGATAGGAGAGTCTGTAGGTTCAGATTGATCCAGACTAGGACATTACCAGAGTATACTCCAAATTTATATAAAAATGTCTTGGAAATAGCAAGGGGTTCTTAATGTAATTCCTTTTCCCTGTATAAGCAGATTCTCAAAAGGAAGAATGGCTTTTGGAAATGGTTCTTTTGTGACTGAATTTGTTCTAGTGGGATTAACAGACCAGCCTGGTCTCCAACTCCCCCTATTCTTCTTGTTTCTAGTAATATATATTGTCACTACATTGGGAAATTTGAGTTTGATAACTCTAATTGAACTGAATTCACACCTTCACACCCCCATGTACTTTTTCCTCTTTAACTTGTCTTTTATAGATCTGTTATTCTTCTGTGCTTACTCCCAAAATGCTGATGAACTTTGTAGTAAAGAAGAATAATATCTCTTGGTGCATGACCCAACTCTACTTTTACTGTTTTTTGTTATTTCTGAAAGCTATGTGTTGATGTCAGTGGCTTATGATCACAATGTGGCCATCTGCAATCCATGTTTGTATAACTCTGTCATGTCCATTAAATTATGTTCCTACCATATGCTTGGTGCATACTTGATGGCATTTACTAGTACTGTGGTCCACACAGGGTGCATGCTGAGGCTGACCTTCTCTGATGCAAACACCATCAACCAATATTTGTGTGATATTCTCCCTTTGCTCCAGCTCTCCTACACCAGCACTTATGTTCCTGAGCTCCTGGTTTTCATTTTGGTAGCCATCAACACCATTGTGTCAAGTCTCAACATTTTTGCCTTGTATGGCTTCATTCTCTCCAGCATCTTCCACATAAGCTCAACTCGGAGAAGGCCTAAAGCCTTCAGCACCTGCTGAATATTTCAACTAATGAATGAATAAACAAAATGTAGCATATCCATACCATGAAATATTACAGAGCCTTCTGAAGGAATAAACTACTGGTACATTCTGCCTGTATGAATGAACTTTGAAAACATAATACTTTCTAAGAGAAGACAGTCACAGACACCACATGTTTTATGATGACACTTCTGTGAAATTTTCAGAAGAGACAAATCCATAGACAGAGAACAATTAGCATTGTACAGGGGCTACAAGGTGACTGGGGTTAAAGAATAAGAATTGACTGCTGTAACAGAGTTTCTTTAGTTGGTGATAAAATTGTTCTGAAGTTATATAATGGTGATGGTCACACAACACTATAAATATGTTAGTTATACTTACTGATAGAAAAATGGCAATTTTATTAGTAGTTTATTCCTTTGGAAGGCTCTGTAATATTTCATGGTATGGATATGCTACATTTTGTTTATTCATTCATTAGTTGAAATATTCAGTTAGTATTACATTTTGTTTATTATGAATAGTGTTACCATGGACATTCATTTGCAAAGTAGATGTATGTTTCTTATATGGACATATATTTCAATTGCTTTGGGTATATATTTAGAGGTTGAGTTGCTGAACCACATGTTAATTCTAATTTTAACTTTATGAGGAACTGTCAGACTGTTTTCAAAGTGACTGTGCCATTTTACCTTCCATTGTCAACATGTGAAGATTCTAGTTTGTCTACATCATCAGCAACATTTGTTATTTTCCATTCTTTTGATTACACTGATCCTAATGGGTCATGGTGGAGTTTTTATAACAAAACCTACCCAGGAAGATCAGAGTGCCCCATGAGATTTCAGTCATAATTAAAATTCTCTGGGAAAACAAATTTTCTAATCAACCACATGGTTCAGTCCACCACACAATAGTGGACAATGCTGATAATATTTCTCTATTCCCTCTGCCACAAACTATTTTGTTAGATTTTTGCATTTGAACTTTCCTTGATTCTAGGAACAAATCTTTTAGTTATAGTGTATAATTATTTTATTTTTCTCCTGCAAAATTAATTTAAATTGATTTCAATGCATGCATGGAAATGAAATTTTTGTATATTTTTGTGTATCATAAGAGGTTTTGATACATATAAGCTTTGTGTACCATTTAGTTCAGGGTAAAATATGCTGCTGAGTCTGTTTATTATTGATGGTTTTACATCAATGACCTTTGTACTTTTGTCAAAAGTAATACATATGAATGCTGTAATATGATCCATTGAGCTGTCTATCTTTTTTCTAAAAATCACAGAGTACTGAATAATATAGTATTCTGTAAATTTTAATTACATTTTTGTTGATTCTGCAATTCAGTCCTTTGGAAAATTATTCTGACTACTCCTTGTGTCTATACACAGCTTTGTTAAAACATATTAGCCATATGGGTGGGGAGTGCACTGTGACATTTCTGTATATGCAGTTGTATCTTGAATAGTCAGCCCCTCCATCATTTTCCCTAATCTCCCCTCCTCTCTTCTTTAAACAATTTTAACCAGTTTCATTGTTCTATTTTCCTATGTGTATATAAAATACGTCAACCATATTCACCCTTCTCAATCTCTCTATTCACTCTCCCCCTCCACCTAATATCTACCCCTGAACAGGAACTGTTTTACATTCCTGTCCCTCATTTTTTATGTGTGTCTTAATTGTTCAAAGGGTATGGATTTTCATATAAATTTCACAATTGTTTTCTTATACAATATCCTGATGAGAATTTAATACAGTTGCTTGGAATATAGACATCAATTTAGAAGTGATAAAATCTTAGCAATGCCACATCTTTCAATCCATAAACACAGAGTATAGGTCCTCTGTTTCTTTCATCAGTGTTTTCATTTGGGGTTAGCATATTTTGGATATATATTATTAGAGTTGTACCTAAGGTTTCATGAATTTTAGTGCTGTTCCAATGATAATGTTTTTTAATTCCATTTTCAAATGTTTATGTCAATAAAAAGAAATAACATTGACTTTATAATACTGTGAATTTCCCCTTCTAAAATCATGTAGAGATTTAATTGGCATTCTAACAATATTAATAGTAAGTAGCTTTAAGAGCTTTTTCTTCGGTGGCACTGAAATTGGAACTGAGTGCCTTGAACATGGTAGGCAGGCACTCTACCACTTGGGCCATGTCTGTGTCTCTAATTTTTAGTAGTGTATTGATGCCATGTACTGTGGTTCAATCCTATAGTCCTGTATACTTGGAGGTAGAGATCGGGAGGATCACAATTCAAGGCAGCACAGGGAGAAAGTTACAGTGATTCCATCTCAACACATAAGCCTGGCATGGTGAGACACATACGTGATCCCTGTTGTGTAGTAGGCATACATTGGAGGATCACAGCCTCTGGACTGATCTGGCTAAAAATGTGAGGCATTTCCAAAAAATAACTAAAGAAGCCAAAAAAGGCTGAGGGTATGGTTCAAGTGGGAGAGTGTCCTCCTAGCAAGTGCAAGGCTTTGAATTCAAACACCGTTATCATAGGGAAAAGTTTATTAATCCATGAAGGCTATTGTTTGCTGTGAGGGACAGTGACTTCTTTGAGGAATGAGTTCATTTTCATGGCAGTGAGTTTCTTGTAAAAGAAAGGATTTGGACCCTTCTTGGTCATTCTTTCTCTCCTTTCCTCCCCACTCTTTACTCATGCTGTAATCTTCTCTTTGATTTTCTGCCAGGTGAAGCCTGATGCCATTTGATGATGCAACAGGATGGCCCTCATGAGGTGCTGGCATCTTCATCTTGGAATCTTAGACTTTCCAGACTACAGAACAGTGAGCTACTAAATTCTTCTTTATCACAAATTTCTCGGTCTATGACTTTCATCTAGAAGAGCAAAAATGGACTAAAACAGGTCTTAAATTCTGTGACAATCCAAGTTCATTTATAACTTGTAGCAGAAAAATTTATCATATCATTTGCTAAGATAGTTATCTTATTTCTCATTTGGCAATTTATCCATCATTTTTCCTTGTCATATTATACTGCCTATTACTTCTTGTGCTGTAGTAGTAATGAGAGTGGAAATTCTTGCTTTGTTTGATCACTGTGAGGTAAAGGATTTGCTCTTCACTAACTGTGTGAAGTTAGTTGTGTATTTTAAAATCATAGCCTTCATTAGACTGAGGATACTTCCTTATTTATAGCTTTAAATAATCCTTTATTCTCTACACACCCTGGACTCTGGAATGCATCATTTTACTCCCTGTTCTGTGAGTGAAGTTTTTTCATATTCCACAAGTGTGTAAGAACATGTGGTATTTTCCTTTCTGTGCCTGGCTTGTTTCAATTGGCATTATGTTCTCCAATCCAATACATGTTGTTGCAAATGACAGAATTTCTTTTTTTAAACTGAATGATATTCCATTCCATTCCACACCTCATTTCTTTATCATTTCATCTCTTAATGGAACTGTAGCTTGATTCTGTGTCTTGGCTATTGTGAATAATGCTGCAATAAACAGGACAAATGTATTGTTAACAAATTGACTTCAATTCTTTTGGGTAAATATCCAAAAGTGGTATTGCTGGATCATATGATTCATCTACTTTTAAGTAACTTCCATGGAGTTTCCAGAACTGCTGTACTAATTTACATTACCACCAACAGTGTTCATAGGTTCCCTTTAATCTATGTCATCACTAACACTTGATTCCTTTGATCTTTTGATAACAGCCTGTGTGAGATCTTATCTTAGTTTGGTTTAAGTTGCTTTCTTTAACAATTAGTGATGTTGTGTATATTTTCATATGTATGTTTGCAACCTTCTAGTTTTCTTTGAGGAATGATTATTCAGGATCCTTGTTCTTTTTGTAATAGGATTATTATTGCTCCTTACAGGTTTGTTTTATGTCTTTATATATTGTGAATATTAACCACTTATCTGACGTGTGGCTTCTAATTTTTTTCTCCCAATACACAGACAGCTTCTCCACAATGTCATTTATGTTGTTATGCCGAAATTATTAATTCGATATAATCCCGTTTGTCTTTTCTTACTTTTGTTGTCTGCACTTATGATCAGTCCTCTTCCCACCCCAGAAAAAAATCTTTCCCAATCAGTGCAGTTTTCTCTCTAAATTTTGTGCTATATTTATTTGTCTCAGATGTTATGTTTAAGCCTTTAATCCATTTTGCTTTGATTTTTGTTTTGAGACAAGAATTCCATCTCAATCTTCCTCACACAGATATACAACTTTCCCAGTAGTATTCATTAAAGAGATTTTCTTTCTTCATTTCATACTCTTGGCAGCTTTGCCCAAAAGAAATTGATCATATATCTATTTATGGGCTCTGTCTTCTATTCCATTGGTCCAGGTGCTGATTTTTAAGTCAGTGACATTCTATTTTGATAACTATCAGTTTGAATGGTAGCTTGAAATCAGGTGAGTAAGCACTCAATCTTTGTGCATTGCTAGTGATTAACATGTTTTTCATCATTTTGGTAAAATATATCCTTAAGTATATTTTGCAGCAATTATAAATGAGGTTGTGGTCTTTATTTCCTGATAGTTTATTTTTGTTGTGTACAAATGCTATTGATTCTAGTATGCTGATTTTTTTATCTTATAACTTTTTTTTCTTGTATTATTTTTAGCATTTTCCCCCATGGAATCTTCAGGGTTTTCTATGTGTAAGATCACATCATCAGAAATCAGCTATTCTTTGACTTCATCATTTCACATTTTTATGCTGTTTTTCTGCTCCCTCCCAATTTCTCTCACTAGGACTTTGAATAGAAGTTCCAAGGTTGAGCATCCTTGTACTGCAGTGAATTTTAGAGGAACGACTTTCAATTTTTTCAACATTGAGTATAGTGTTAACTGTGGGCTTAGCCTATGTGGTTTTTATTGTGTCCAGGTACATTCTTTCTACACCTAATTTTATTTATTGTTGTTCCGGGCAGGGGTACATTATGGCATTTACAAAAGTTCTTACAATGTATCAAATATATCATACTTGAATTCATCTTCTCCACCCCTCTCCTTTACTCCCCTCCTCATCCCTGGAATGGTTTCAACAGGTATAATTTTTGCATTTACATATATGTGTATTCATTTTTTTGCACCGTATTCACCCTCCTACCCCTTTTCCCTGCCATGGCCACCTCTCTCTTCCCACTCCACCCTGGGCAGGATCTGCTCTCACCTCCTGTTCTCTGATTTTGTAGAAGAAAAAAGTGACATTTTTTGCTTGTTTGAGGCTAAGGTAGCTACACAGGGAATTTCCTTGTGCTTTTGTGATATTTCTATGTATATATGCATTATAACCTGAATTGGTTTCTTTATTCTACCTTAGTCCTTTTCTTATGATGGTTTCAGCTGGTTTAAGAATTCTGTATTCATTCTTGTACAGAGAGTATACCAACCATACTCATCTTAGTTTCTTTCTTTTACCCTCCTCTCATATGTGACCTCCCTTTAGTGTGACCAGTTTTTCATAATATTAATGTATTTGTATTAATTTTACATTCTACAGGTGAGAGAGAATGTAGCTTTTGGCCTTCTCTACTTTTTAAAAGTTCTTTTTAAAGAAGTGGATGATGAATTTTGAGAAATGCTTATTCTTCACCTATTAATATAATTCTACAATTTTGTGATTCATTTGTTTAATTTTTTTTCTCACATTCATTAATGTGCTCATGGCGGGTAATCTTTGCATTCGATGTATAAACCTCACTTCTTAATGATGACTCATGTAGTTTGCTGTTCAATTCAGGTAGTTAGCATTTTGTTCATTATGTTTAATGTATTGAGATCAAAGATACTGACCTGAAATTTTTTTGTTGTTATGCTTAGTTCGGGGTACATCGTGGCATTTACAAAAGTTCTTACAATGTATCAAATATATCATACTTGAATTCACCCCCTCCACCATTCTCCTTTATTCCACCCCTTCCCCATTCCTGAATAGTTTCAACATGTATCATTTTTATATTTATATACATGTGTACACAGTAGGCAGTATTTACATCATATTTACCCTCTTGTACCCTTTCCCTGCCACCTCTCCCTCCCACTGGTACCAACCTCCCCCATCCCCCTGTAGGACCTGTTCTGCCCTTCTGTTCTCTGATTTTGTAGAAGACAAAAGAAAAAAAATGACCTTTTTGCTTGTTTAAGATAGTTACATAGGAAGTTTCCTTGAGATATTTCCATGTATATATTTAGTATAACTCGAATTGGTTCATCCCCTCTATTTTTCTCCTTACTACTTTAGTCTCTTTCTTATGGTGGTTTCCACCAGTTAAAAAATTTATATTCATTCTAATATAGAGTATATCAACCATATTCACCCTTTTAGTTTTCTTCTTTTACCCTACTCCTCTCGTATGTGACCCCCTCTTAGTGTGGCCTGTTTTTCTTAATATTCCTGTACTTCTGCAGAACCTGAAACTTTGTACTTGTAATGTCCCTTACTCCAAAGTTATGAATCAGGATAATGCTGGCTTCATAAAATGCTTTGGGATGTATTCTTTTTACACTAATTTTTGGAAGACATCGTTAACAATTTACAGTAGTGAAGCCATTGTGTACTGGGATTTTTGTTGTTAGGAAACATTTTATTAGTGATTCAATCTCTTTAGTCATTATTGGTTTGTTAGGTTTTTCTATTTCTTCTTGATTCAGTATTGGTGAACTTCATATTTTAAAGATTTAACAATTTCCTATAAATTATACATTCTTGATTCATAATTGTTCATAGTAAGATCATGATGGTTTGCATTTCTGTAGTGTTAGTTGTAATATCTACTCTTTATTTCTGTTTGAGACATTTCTTTTTGTCTAGCTAAATGTTGATTTTTATCCTTTAAAAGTCAATTTAGTACCTTGAACATCAGTGTTTATTTTCTTGTCTCTATTTTAAATTTGTGTCCTAATGTCTTAATGAATTATTTCTTTTCTTATGGCACATTTGGCTTTAGTCTGTTCTTTTTATGTTCCTTGAGGTATAATTTTTTATTTTTTACAAGTAAAGCACTAATTTCTATAAGCTTTTCTCATAGAACTTTGTTGGTTATATCCTAAATGTTTAGTATGATTTATATCAAGTTGTACCTGTCTCAAGATATTTTTATATTGTCCCTTTCAATTTTGTCATTTGCCTGTAGGATACTGATGAGTATCCTACAAACATACCTGTGAAATTTCCACAAATCTTCATGCATTGATTTTTAATCTTCCTGTCATTGTGGTCAGTAAAGGTACTTGATATTATGACAAACTTCTTTAATTTGTAAAGATTTTTCTTATGCCCTCACATATTATCTATTTTGGAGCATAGTCCATGTGTTCTTGAGAAAATGTGCAATCTGTTGTTGTTGGATGTAAAGTTTAAATTAGATTTTTTTAAATCTAAAGTGTTATTTAAGTTTAATGCATCCATATTATTTTCTGTTGGGATGATCTTAGCATTTTTTAAAGTGGCATGTAAAAGTAATCTGCTGTTATTATTTTGTTGCTCTGTCTTCATGTCTTTTATATTTGCTTTATAAATTAAGTTGCTTCACTGTTGTGGACTTTCACACTTGCGATTTTTATAACTTCTTGCAACTTGACAACTTTGTCATTAAGTTCTATTTATCTTACTTCATAGTGTGTGACTTATCTTTTTTTTCCTTCTCTCTAGTTGCCTTGTTTGTGGGTTGCTGTCTTCCTATAGGGGAATACTTTGAATTGTTTCTGTTTTTGTTCTGTGTAGCTAGAATAGGCTTTTGCTATGTGGTTACCATGAGGCTTAAATAAAATACCTTATAAGGGTCTAATTCAATATGATAATAAAATTTTACATTCCACTCTATCAGACTTTCAGTTCCTCTCATGCAGTCTATATTTAATATCAAAATTTACATTCTTTAAAAATATTTCCCCTTGACAATTTTATTTACCTATTATTTCTATAAATTATTGTTCTCTTACCTTTCATACTAGGAATAAAATTCCATACCAGTATTATAGTTGGAATATTTTGAATAATGTTCTGTATTTCTTACAAAATTGAGCTTTGTCCTTTCATCAATTTCATGATATTTAGTGATCCTTTCCAGATAGGCTAGGTCAACCTATGACGCTGGTATGTTAAGTATAATAAATGTGTTTTCAGCATAGGATATTTTCACCATATGATAAATTAATATTGAGATAAAGCTTCTATAAATCAAGACCATTTGTGCTTACATCTGACATTGGGCTATTTCCTACACACAAGGCATTGTTTTAGCATTTTTTAAAAATCTTTTTTATTCATTGGAACACCACAGAAATACAATGAAATATGTGCTATTTTTTCCATCTCTAATACAAAAATATAAATCTGAACATAGCGATGTTATATAACTTATCCAAAGTACCATAATTAGGAAGTATAAGAGAAGCATTCAAAAACTGACCCTAAACTCTATAACTCCCTTTCTTTTCTATGAATTTTAGAAATTGCTGACTTCATCACTGAAGTGTTATGGATTCAACAAGGTACTCAGGAAATTCTATTAAATGTTATTTAAAAAAACCAAACTTTAATAGGGATGCATTCCATTAGAAGTGGTTTTGGAGATATCTCAAGGGTGAAAATATATGATGTAAGTTGTGGCATTACTTTCAAAAATGTAGATAAAGAATAGGAAGTCTGAAGGTGGACTCTGTGGAGTTGTTACTAAAGACATGGGGATAAAGAAGAAAAGAAACAAGATGATTTATTTCTTTTAAGCTATCACAGTGATGGGGAGCTGGGAGTTTAATATTGGCTCAAGCAGGAGGACATATATAAAGAGAAGGGAAGACATGAGTTCCTAAGGCACTAAGGACACATCATAGTCTAGAATTTAAACATAAACTGTCCATTTCCTGCTTATCCCTGGATTTTTTTCCCAGAGTAGAAAAAGCTTCTACCTTGCCTACAACCTGGAGCTTTATGTCACTAAACTCATGTTAAATTGTTTTGTGTCTCATAGAGTGGCAAATGTGGTAAGAACTATAGCTGTTGGGTTTTCTCAGATGCTTCAGGGGACTAAGAATTATTAAAATAATGACCAGTAGCTCAAAACAAGGGTATACAAAAGTCAAAGTATTGCTACTTACTGTAACAGAAAGCACCAAAGCTGTAGGACCTGATATTGCCCTTCCAAGTCTATAACAGAAATTAGTCCAGGATCCTATTTGAGGAAGGGAAAGTTTCCTGATTTTCCCCTAAATTTGTTTAATAGAAACTTCTCTAAGCAAACTACTATTGCTGCCCAGGATTAGTTTTGGAATGACCCTGACCAGTTGCACTTTGGTTGAAGGCTGATGAATTCAAAAATAAAAGGGGCTTTGAGTATTTTATCTTTTACTTCCTTAACCCCAATGTCTATGGAACCCACCTCTTTACTCTATTTACAGTGAAGTCTATGGTACACTCACACATACCCACACACACACACACACACACACACACACACACACAGCGTCTTCAAGTCTTGTGTACTATGAAATAATTTCTTGATATCAATTTTGTAGTATTGGAGACTGCATTATGTCTCTGGGATTGCATTTTTCCTCCTGGTTCCTGATTCCAGCTCCAGAGAGGTCATTCTCACTTGGAAGAGCTTGTTGAATCCAGTAAGAGGAAATGTGTATTGGTTCATTATTCACTCTTTTATATAAACACACTGAGTATAGACCCATGTGTAAATATCTCAAATGTTTTGTAACAGTTAAGAAGCTGGAAAATTCGTGTGATATCATTTATGTGTCACAGACATAAATAAGGCACATTCAGAAAAAGATACACACATACATTTTCATAATGCCACATTGTAGAGCTGCTTTATACATAGGATAAATTCCAAATGGTACCATCATCAAAATTATTGTGAAAGTTGATTTTGTTGGCATAATTTTTCCATAAGTCTGGTATAGTTTGTTTTTATCTCTCATGTTGGGAAATTTCAGTATTAATTAAGCTGAGCAGTGGTTCATCTACTGGGATTCATGTGCAAATATGGACCTCTTCCACCCTCCTGTTCTCCAATTTTTCAAAAGAGAAGAAAATGACATTTTTGTTTGTTTAAAATAGCTACACAAGAAAATTCTTTGTATATATGTATTATAACTCAAATTGGTTCATCTCTTCTATTTTTCTTCTTTCTACCATTCTCCCCTTCTTATGGTGGTTTCAACAGGTTTAAGAATTCTATATTCATTCTTGTATGGAGAATGCATCAACCATATTCACCTTCTTAACTTCCTTCTTTTACCCTCTGTCTTCCCTATGTGACCTCCTGTTAGTGTGACCTGTTTTTCATGATATTGCCATATCTGTATTAGTCTATATTCCATGTATGAGAGAGAATATGTGGCTTTTCTATGAATGGATCAGTGGTATTAAATATATTCATAATGTGCAACCATCACAACTAGGCAAGTTCAGGATCCTTTCCTCTTGCAAAATTGGGCCCATTTACTCATTAAATAGCACCTCCCTTCCCAACGTTCTACCAGCCCCAGGCAACCGCCATTCTAGTTTCTGCTTTAGTGATTCACCAGTATCAATGCCTCATATAAATGGATATTTGAAGACTTTTGTAGCTAGAATTTTGAATTTAGCACAATATTTATAATATTCATCCATGTAGTAAATCAAAATATCCTTCTCTTGTAAGTCTGAATATTATCCCATTGTATATTTACACCACATTTGCTTATCTGTTCATGTTTTGCAGGATACTTGAGTTGCTTCTGTGTTTTACCCATTGAAAATTGTGGTCTAACTTTTTGCACAAATATACCTTGGCATCCTTTCAATTCTTTTGAACATATGTTCACTCTAATGTGGAATTTCTGAATCATATGATAGTTCTATTTTACATTCTATTCTTTAATTTTTTGACAAACTGTCATACTGTTTTTCACAACATGTGTAGCATTTTAAATTCCTGACAACACTATAGAAGGGTTCCAATTTCCAAATATACTTGCCTACATGTGTTACTTTCCTTGTTTTAAAAATGTATCTGTCTACAGAGTTTATGGTGGCAGTTTATATTTTTGATTTGTGTATCCCTATGATCAGCAATATGCATATGATTTTCATGTGCCTATTGACCTTTTGTCCATCTTCTTCACAAGAATTTTCCAAGACTATAGCATTATTACTCTCACACTTGCTGTTCTTAATATGTTTGTCCATTCAAATTTTCAAATGGTGTTCATTCACAGCTCTTTAATTAATTTGAAGTAGATGGCAGGATCTTCAGAGAGATTTTACAAAAAAGTAAAGATCACCTTGTGGAACCATGGGAAGTAGACCACAAATGCTCTGGGGCCCCAGTATCTTCAATAAGCTTTTTAAAAATTATGGATGCTAATTATTTTCTTCAAGTACCAAAATGTTCTTTGAAGAACAACTCTATGGTTCTTTCATATCCTACCACTTAAAATATATGCTGACATGTGAAACAACTGAATTACATGGTAGAACTGATTTACTTTTCAAGGTGTTCTGCATAATGGCTGTACTAATTTACTTTCCTAGGGTATGTGCTGGGAAAGAGTGGGAAAAATTTCTTTGGATTTGATGCATGTAGGCAGGTATGGCAATATCAAACACAACACCATCAACAATTAACATGTCAATAAAATCTCTCAATGTATTTCCCACAAGCTTATTAATTCAGTTATGAGGTTGGCTGATAGTTGTTTATACTATTACCTAAAATATTTTTGCTACTACCTAAAAATATTTACTGGATTCATTGCTTTTCTGCATCTTCCCCAGGAAATAATTGGCATTAGAAAGACAAAACATTCCTTACACTCAGCCAGAAAGACTTTGTAAAAGTGGCTTCTTTCTCCCAGATAAATGTCCATCCAGGTGAGTGGCTCCTTTCAAAGCATTCTTTTGTACAAAGATTCAAAGCATCTCTCTTTCTTTCTCTCTCTCTCTCTCTCTCTGTCTTCCTGTCCCAATCTCTTGACCAATGAGGAGGAGACCCAATTTTCATGCACCTCAAAATCTGCTGAACACCTTCCACCAGTGTCTGGGTCATAGAAAGCATTCTGGGTCTCGTCAACAGTTTTGGGACTGATGTCCACTCTTGTTTCCCCAGTGCACCCTGATGCTGTATCTAAGATTATTTTCTCAGGATCTCCAGACAATGCACACATACCACATTGCAGGATTTTTGCATGTTGAACCATCCTTGAATTCTTGGAACAAATCCCATTTGTTATGGGTTATGATCTTTATATTTTATTGTTCATCCTCTTTAAAATTTGTTTATTTTTAATAGATAAGCTAAAGGGAAAAATTGTGTATTTCTATGGGCTACCATGTAGTTTTCTCCCTTGATAAATGAATGATTTTATTAAGATAATAAGATTACTTTTTTTAAAACATAGTAGGGCAGAGGTCTGCTACTCAAATAAATTTATAATTAGAAATATAAAAACCTTGAACATGCCTCTTCCCTGCCCAATTTAGGTTCTGGTTGAAGACTACTCCACACTTTCATTCTCAGCCCATCAAGGTTCTTTGCAAATATCTTCAATTTTATGCCCATAATTCCCTGAAATGCCTGGGGATATTACATCAACTTTTACAGAATGCCAAAATCTTTTCTTCTTTTGCAGGTTTCATGTCAAATAGACTGACCAAACAAACTAACCAAGGCAGATTACATCAAATATTGTATCATATAAAATTCAAGTTTTGGACAAAATGCATCTCTCATCCTTTGGTGTCACACAAAAATTTAAATCCCGAAATATTAACAATACTATCCTCCACCCCTTCTTCTGATTCATTGGTCTTATCCAGATGAGGTCCATGCACATTTACAGGTGAAGTCTTGGTGCCTTCTTTATTCATCATCTTCCAGAATTACTGCAGTTCCTTCAGCATCACCAGAGCAAAAGAACTCCAGCTCTGAGTCTCCTGTGTCACATACAGACCCTAAACTCCAGGGAGTTATTAAGTCACACAACAGAGTGCAAAGTACCTCAAAATTTGGAAATAACTAAAGTCCAGGAACAAATGTGACTGCCACAATAGCTTGCAATCTAGACCTTAGTTCCAGAATATGAGAGCATATCCCATGTAGCAGTTACTTTTCCAAACAAAGCATTTAACAATGAAAACTCACATTGAGGTCATCAACCATACCCCACAGTAGAAACATAGTGTAAGTGAGGTGAGAATGTTGACAGAGACAAAAGGGAAAGCAAAAATCTGCCTCTGATTTCAGCTACTCTGGGGTGTTAGACAATCTCCATCACTTTATTAGAATTCTTTGGCTGGGAATTGAATCCTTTGGCTGGGACCATCCCTCCAGCTCTATCAGCATTTCTATCTCTTGTGCCTTCTTACCCCTCATGGCCTCCCATGGTGTTTTGTGGTGCTCTAGGCTCTGAAAATGATTCCAGGAGCTTGTCTCCAAGGCCTCCACCTGCACTGTGATGTGGTTGAGCATCTCCCACAGCTTGTCCCTCTTCCACACAACTGTCCTCTCTCTAGTAACGCTAATTCTCCATGCATGTTTGATGACCCACAAGAACTGCTCCAAGTCTTCCATTTCTACCTCCTCCAGCTCTACCAGCTCCATGACTTCCAGGGGGCATATTTCCTGCCACCTCAGAACTGGGAGGTTTACTTTAGCAGAGAAGTGGTAAAAACAACAACAAATTCCCTGCGTTGTTTTGGTACATGTAAGCATTGTATAATGTTCAGTTCAGGGTAAGTATGCTGCTTAATTAATGAGTATGCTTACTTGTTTTTGAGAATTTTTGCAGCAATGACTTTCGTACTTGTGTTAATATGAATATATGTGGCTGTATTCCTGAAGTTTATATTCTTTTCCATTGAGATGTATATCAATTCTTTTGCCAATATCACAGGGCACTGATTTTTGTAGCAAGGTTTTAAATTTTAAATCAGTCTTTTTGGGTTCTCTAATTTGGTCTTTTGGAAAATTATTCTGACTATTCTTGTATAGCTTTCTGTATGAATTTGAGAATGGTACAATATGGACATCAATTTGTAGATGATGGACATCTTATCAAAGCTTCCAATCTGTAAACACAGGGTGTTTTTCTGTTTATAGGTTTTCTATTTCTTTTAGTAGTCTTTTTAGTTTGTAGTGTTCATATCTTAGGCATATATTATTGGGCTCATATCTATGGTTTCATATTTTTGGTGTTGTTATAAATGGTACAGAATGAAATACAGAGATCTAATTTTAGTATTCTGTATGCTGATAACCAGTTTTCCCAGTAACATTTGTTGAAGAGGCTGTCTTTTATCTATCATATGTTTTGGGCTCCTTTGTCAATAATTAGGTGATTATACCTGTAAGGACTTATGTCTGAGTGTTCTATTCTGTTCCTTTGGTCTTTATGTCTGTTTTGTGCCAGTACCATGCTGTTTTTATTGCTAGGGCTCTGTATTATAGTTTGAAGCCAGGTACTGTGATACCTCCAATATTACTCTTTTTGCTCAGTACCATAGTAAATGTTTTTTTCCTATTTCCCATGCTTCTATTTTGAGATTTGTATGTCTGTTGTCAGTTTGTTGTTTGGGGGAGTTTTTAATCACCTGAAATCTTTCCCTTGACTTAGTATCTATGTTCTGTTAGAATCAGTTATTGAATAGGTTGTTGTCAGAATGAGAATGGGGAGAGGGAGAGAAGAGATGCAAGTTGAGGGGGATGCATTTTAACAAGACACTAATATGTGTAGAGGTGTAGTTCAGTTGTTGTGGAGGAGAGTACTATTGTCACAGAATGCAGGATAGACTGAGAGTGATAAAAGAAAGTGATGGAATAAACCACTATTTGAATGGTTTGTAAGAAAGAGATGGAAACTGGGGAAAAAAAGGAGAAGAAAAAAGAAGAAAAAAAAGAAAAGGGGAGAATTGAAAAAGTAAGAAGAAAAATGTGGAGTAAAAGAGTGATAGAAAAATGAAAACTTAACAAAAGGGAAATATTATAGTCTTAATTTCTTCCTTTTTGAGGAGAAGAGTGGATTTCTTCTGTGTTCAATCAATACACTATGTAAGCCTTTGTATGCAGATGCTTTCTCTCAGTCCCTCTTCTTCCTTAGGATAAATATGCTGGGCTGAGAGTAAAGCTATTGTTCCTCTCCCTTGTTGCACAGGTTTGGGAAGCTTCACTTAAGCTTGTTTAGCCAAAGTCTCCTTTTGGGGGAGGGAAGTTAGATTCAGCTTGCTTAGCTAGGAGGCTTCTCAGAGGTGGTCACACCAGGCTGATTAGGGCATAGTAGACATGTCTCCAGCCAGGCATGTCTGGAAGCTTTAGCTCAATCTGCTTGAACAAAAGTTATTCTCTGAAGGCAGGGTGGGGGGAATCAAATTCACTTCACTACAGGGATAATTGGAAGTGTTTGAACAAGTTATTATTTCCTGCTCCCTCACTTCCTTTGTATAGAGAAGCACTAGCTGAGATGCAAGTTGCAGCACCCCTCCCTTGACAGGCGAGCTGGGAGATTTCAGTCAGTTTATTATGTCATAAACTTTCTCCTGAGGGGAGCAGTCATATTTCTGCACACTAAGCTGGTTTGTGACAAAGCCCTCAGGACTGAAGAGGCAAGCTCACTTAAATGGTTTCCAGGTTCCTCTTTCAAGGATTGGAGAGCCCCCAGGTTGGTGGTCAGCCACAGTGACTACCATGTTTTGTGGTGAGGTTCTTTTCTTGGTGTGTCCTTTTGGGTTCTATATGCTTCCTGTACCTGGATGTCCATGTTTTTCTCATGATTAGAGGAGTTTTCTATTATTATTTCATTGTATAATTCTTCTATTCCTTGTATTTGTTTCTTCAGCTTTGTGTATGTCTATGGTTTGGATGTTTGATATTTTGGTGGCATCCCAAGATCTTGAATTATCTAGTTATTCTTTCTCACTATCTGGATGTAATACTTCCAAAACCCTTCTTCAAGATCCCCAATTCTTTCTTCTGGTAAAAATAGTCTGTTTCTGAGATTTTCAATTGAATTTTTAATCTGACTAATGACCACTTCATTCCCCAAATTTCTTATTGACTCTTTTTCACAATGTATCTTTGTTAAATTGTTGATTTAATTCCTGCTCTACCTTCCTAATTTTATTTAACTGTGTATGTATTGCTGGGGATTTATAACCTTTAAGAAGCATTTGACATTTTTTTCCTATTTCTTGCATTCTTATTGTATTATGCATACATTAGAGTGGACATTTGTATCACTTTTACGGGATGGCCTTAGTAAGTGGATCTACCTAAATATGTGATTTGGGATAATATGTGATTTGAATTTATTTTCAGATGAACTCCATCATGTAATCCTCCTGTAGCTTAATTGGTTGTGATTAGAGAATTGGGACATAGTATGTACTGTAACAGAATCAAACAGCCCCATTGTTTCTGCTGGTCCTTCAAGAATGCAGATAGTCTAGCAGTTCAGGCAGTTGTAGTATAGACAGCAGAGTGTGTGGGCTGCACTCTGTGTGGTTACTCCGTTGTTGGGAGTGATGGACCCAGTTGGATTATGGAGTTTCTTTAGGCACTGCTGAAATGATCTCTGGTACTGGCTGCTCCAGTACGGGTGAAGGTCCTGAAGCATTTGTTTTCTTATTAGACACTGGGAAAAGTTAGGTTGCTTCTGACAGCACCTCTTCTGTGGCACTCATACCCACTCTTACCAATATTATGTATCAATATTGTGTGATTAGATAAAGTGGAAGGCAATTGATGCATGAAATACACATGTATGTGGTGAAAGAAAATGTGGTATTCCTCTCTGCTGCTACTGAGTGTACCCACCTGGATAAAGGACCTCATCTCCTCCTAGCTGTAAACACTTAGGGGTTGAGCAATGCCTAGAGGGTTTCTTATCCCTGTATCTTCCTGATGTAGTGCCAACCAGGGATCCAGTCCTGAGTGAATTATACCTTCACTGTGGAAAATTGAGTGAGAATAGAATGTGGCCAGCACCAGGCAAAGCTTCTCGATGGATCTTCTTAGGCTGTGTACCCTAAGGTCAGGTCAACATCTGGAGCTTCACTGGTGTTGTTCAAGAAGGTCCCAGCATAACTCAGTGAGTGGGGAGCAACAGAATATCAGAGCTCTTCTCTGCCTTGTTAATGATGAGTGATTTTGCGTAGTGATGGGAGAGGGGTGTGGGAGCTACATAGGCAACTACATTCAATCATGGCAACTATATGAAAATGCACATGACTGGTGCCAGAGAACAGATTTCCCAATCCCTCAGTTTTTGAGAGTATTGACCCCTGTTAACTTTTGTGTCACAAGACTCACTCCCTATGGGGAAGTGCTCTTGGTGGGTTTTTCAGGATCACTCTTTTGAGCCAAGTCTAGTTCAAAAGGCAGTGGGATGTATGAGTCAGTGCAGTGGAAGCACTGAGATGGAAACACATTGGAGTAATGTTTATACCTAGGGCAGTCCAAACTCAGACAATAGTTTCCTTCTCAAGATGGTACCTGTCTATAATATCCTAATGATCTGTCAGAAGATGAAATGAATTATTACTATACTTAGGTTGATGACAGGTGTCTATAATCCCAGAACGTAATGTGGGCAAGATAAAAGCAGGAGGATCAATCACAAAGGACATCCTGGGCTACTTAGTGAGTTTTAGATCAGCCTGAGCTATATAGAGATCTCCTGTCTCAGAAACAGCCAACTAATAAACCAAACAAAAACAAAATGAAAACAAAAACAGACTACTGTGCAGATTTTAGGTTCTTACCTATTTAGGCTATAAACCTGTAAGAGTTGTGAAACATTCCCAAAGCTTATATTGACAGTGTCTACACTGGTAGAGTATGCTGGGACTCTGTCTTTCACATTTATTCCAGGGGAGGTGAGATTTCCTCTACTACCTCTGTGGAACTAGGGGAGAATTGCTGGCATGCATTGTTTTTCTTACTATGTTGCTGCCCCATTTTCCTCTATTCTACAAGGTTTCTATCCCTCCACCATTGAATTCCAGCATTCTACAGTTGTCACTGTCCTCAGTATGCTGCTATAAACCTGTCTCTCTGATTCTTCTTTGTGGAGGAGCAGGTGAGTTCTGAGTGCCACTATTTAGGTATCTTGCAGATATTAAACATTTTTTCATTTAATCATCACAACAATCCAATGAGTGGAATGCCATTTTAACCAGGTCTTTTTTTTTTACGAGCATGAACATGAGGCATAGATATGTTAAGTAACTTTTCCAAAGTATTGCAGTTAAGAAGTGTAAGAATTCAGGGGGAGGATTCTAACATGGATCCCTAACTCCATAGCCCACATCATTTTCTCTGAGGAGTTTAGAAATTGATGAAGTGATTAATGAAGTTGTACATTGACAGACTCAGAAGGATAGTCAGGTTGCAATTTCCAGTAGGTGATTAGAGAAAATATTTTTTAGGGAGGTAATGCATTAAACATCATTTTGGGGCTAGGCATGTTGGCTCATGCCTGTAATCTCATCTGCTCAGGAGACAAAGATCAGGAGGATCACAATTTGAAGACTGGCCCAGCAAAATGTTAGTGAGCCCTGTCTCTCAAACAATCCAGATGTGGAGCACATCTGTAATTCTTACTATGTGGGAAGCATAGGTAGAGGAACTTGGTCTGTAGTCTTCGCAGAGAAATAGTACAATAACTTATCTGAAAAATAAATAAAGCAAACCAGGCTGGGGTACAGCACCTGCCTAGCAGCATGAGGTCCTGAGTTCAAATCCTAGCATGGCTAACTTAAAACGAGTCAATCTCATCATTTTGGAGAAATCTCGAGAGAGACAATGCAAAAAGTGAGATGTTACACTCCTGGAAAAATTTCAGTGAAATAAATTAAGAATGAAAAAGGTAAATTCTGTGGAATACCACCATTAAACATGTGGGGAAAAAGAAAAAAACCCAAACAATAGCTTGCCCTTAAGAAATAAAAAAAATAGGGAGATGGGAGTTTAATATTGACTTTACCATGGGGGATTACAATTCCCAAAGAGAAGGGAAAACTAGAAAATAATAGAGTCCCCTAAGGAATTATAGATATTATCATGGTCTATGTAGTAAGCAAAAATCTCATTATTTCCTTTTTATACCTAGAATCTGTTCCCTGGGAGGAGCCTGAGAAATTTTCTGTTTTTCTTATATCCAAGTTTATTATGTCATTAAACTCATGTAAAAACCTCTGGTGTCTCGTCAAGTGGCAAATGTCTTAATAACAAAGGTTGGTTCTTTTTCTCTGATGTTTTAAAGAACAAAGTTGTAAAGATTTCCAGGGAATAGGAAAATTAAGTTTGTTCTGCCCTAGGAACAGAGGGGTAGATAACAATCATGACTAAGCACTGTTTTCTCTCTTAAGGAAGTTTTGAAATCTATTCTTGTTCATTTAAGACTGTTATTCAGCTATCCCTAACATATAAGATGGTTTGTATAAGATATACTTGATGCTTTAATAGCCTAACAATGATATTACTCAAATATGTATCTCCTCTTTGTAATTATGTTTTTGTGTGGTTTGGGTATGTACATATAGTATTAAGATATATTCATATAATATTAAGATATGTCTTATTTGTAAATACCAAGTCTTTAATATGTATTGATATTTTTAACACATTGTCTATTTGACCTCCTGAAACCAATAGTGTTGCATAACTGAACCTTTTATCTTTTGGCTGACATCACTTGATATTATCTCAAATGGCTTCTGGCAGCCAGCATCCCATTCTCTGCTTCTGTGTTATAATTGTTTCAGATGGCACTATACATGAGGTCCTGGAGTATTTCTTCATCAGTATCATGCTTATTTATTTATCATCATGTCCTCATATGTGGGGATGAAGTTCAGGGATTGAAGTTGTGCCATTTTCTTTCCATGCTGTGCAATCCTGAAACTCAAGTGAAATTGATAAAAGAATTTCACTGCAATGGGCACAGAGAATGCTCAGAGTCAAGGGAAACAGAGGTTGCAGTCTCTTACTCTGTAAGTTCCATCCTCATGGACAGATGCCATACTCTTCCAGACTTGTGAGCTTTCCTGTGGCATAGGGCAGTCACTTAACCATTCATATACCCTAATTCTTTTGATTTGGATTGTAAACAGAGTTCATAGTTCTAACTCCACCAAAATCAGTCCTTCATCGATGGTCAGCACCAGTTGCTAAGGCTTCACACTTCAATTTTATTGATGAAGGCAGGGCTGAAGCAATGAAGGTATGAAAAGATAAGAGAAGGGCAATCCTATTCTGCTCTATCTTCTTTTCCCTTGGTTTTTCCAACAGTCCTGTTTTCATTTGACCACACTGACATTATTTTCTCTGTAGGCTAAGTTCATGAAGCTCTTAACTATATTAAGCTTTAAAGGCTCTAAAAAGAAGAAAAGCCACTCCACATTAAGGCAGCATGAGAATGTTCTCTAAATTTACATTTATCAGTTTCAATCACTACCAACATATAATCAATATTTGTGGGAAAATATAATTTAAAAATATCTGTGTTGTTCCTTAATGTCACTGTTTTTTATTTTTCCTTTGTCCACAGATTCTTTTACATAAGAGTGATTCTTGCAAACACCTCTTTGTTAACAGAATTCACTTTCACGGGGTTAATGGACCAACCTGACCTCCAAATACCCCTTTTCTTCTTATTTTTATTAATGCATGTAGTCACTGCATTGGGAAATTTGGGATTGATATCTCTCATTGTGCTGAATTCACATATTCATAGCCCCATGTACCTTTTCCTCTTTAATTTGTCCCTCAAGGACTTCTCTTATTCTTCTGTGGTTACACCCAAATGCTGATGAACTTCATATGAAGTAAGAATGTTATCTCTTACATGGAGTGTATGATGCAAATCTACTTTATTTGTTTTTTATCATTTCTGAATGCTGTGTGCTGACCTCAATGGCCTATGCTTGCTATTTGGCTATCTGCAAACCACTTTTGTATAACACTGCTATGTCCCCTAAGGTATGTGCCTACTTTATATTTGGCTCATATTTGATGGCATTTTCTGGTGCCATGGCCAATATGGGATGTGTCCTGAAACTGACATTCTGTGATGGAAACATTATCAACTACTTTTTCTGTGATGTCCTCCCTTTGCTCCAGCTCTCCTGCACCAGCACTTATGTCAATGAGCTAGAGACTTTCACTGTAGGAGGCATTAATATCATTGGGCCCAGTCCCACCATCTTTATATCATTTCCTTTCATCCTCTCCAATACCTTCCACTCTTTCCACTCTAGTGAGGGCAGGTCCAAAGCTTTTAGTACCTGCAGTTCACACATAATTGGTGTTTCTCTGTTCTTTGGATCAGGTACATTTATGTATTTAAAACCTTCTTCTGCTGGATCTATGGATTCAGGAAAAATCTCCTATCTTTTATACTATTGTGGTTCCCATGATAAACCCCTTAATCTACAGCGTGAGGAACCAAGATGTTAAGGTTGCTCTGAGAAAAAACCTAAGCGAGAGAAAGTTTTGATTAGAGAATAATGTATCTATACTTATATCAGATGATTCTCTGAGTTTAATTAATTCATTTTTGGTGGCATATTTTGTGTCTTATATTTTCCCTATCATGTACATAGAAATTTAGGATTTGTCTTGCTTCCCGTTATTTTTAAACAGTGTGTTTTCTTTTAATCATTTCTCCTTTCACCATTTACATATATTAAGAATAATATTAAGAAAGTAATTTATTATTTTTTTAACCATCATTATGAAATCTATTCTCAAAAGAATGAATGGTTCTGTCAGTAATTAAATAAAGTAATACTAGGTTGACTATATGCCATTGTGGAGAAAAGCTCATGTATGTCACTTGAAATGTGAGTCAGTCTGTCTGTTGCTGTCTTTCTATCTTTCCCTTGGCCTGATTATATGACTTTCAAATGCCAGTATTTCAGGATTCTGATATTTCTTCATGGACCTTGATATACAATCCACCTTCCAGCTGTAAACATTATACACTAAGAATTTTTCAGAGGTGCTATATTTACCTCTTATAGTTAAATCAGCACACATTAGATTGTCAATATATTTCTATTCTATGAACAGGATATTGAAGCTCGGAGAAAATAATGTGCTAATGTCAGCCATCTCCTTACATAAAAGACCTACAAACCTGGTATTCTCTCAATTTCAAATCTACCACTCTTCCTATTATGCTTTATGTCTATGCCATTTTATTTCACTAGACATGAATTATGAGGCAGCATTTCTGCTTTGAAATTCATCTGTCCTTTATTCCTGGGTGATAATGAATTCATCTAAATTTCTTTTATTGAGTTACTCTTTTTGTTCAGGAAATCCATTTTCTGGTTGTTTTTGTGGGGTAAGAGGAAGTGTGTTGAACCAGTATTATTTACAGGATGAAATGTAATCCCATACAGTGTAAATGATGTTTAGCAATTATTTCATAAAACTTAAGCTTTGAAATCACTGTGTATGTATGTGGTTGCGTACATTTGTGTGTGCTTATGTGTGTGTGTGTGTGTGTGTTTTACCCATAGGAATGCAGTGTAAAGAGAAATGTAGAAAATGCTTTCGATAAAGACTGAGGGTTGAGGAAATAGAAGATATAGCAATGAAAGCCCCTGTACTTCTGACTTCATCCCCTTTAAGTGCATCTACTTATGGTTATTCAAAAACTAATTCAGAGCAACAATAGCAGCTTTCTTAGAGAAAGCCTCTGTTTGTCAAGTTCAGGGTAAAATCAGGAAGCTTTCTTTTCCATCTTTAACTAGCAGGATCATTCTTTGTTATAGACTTTATAGTCCAATCTTTATCATTACTGTAGAAAAATACCTTTCATAGTACATGGGAAAAGGACAATCCCTTGCTTCCAGTTTAACTCTCAGCCGTGACAGCCTTAGTAAAATTCTTGTTTCTCTCATAATTTTTTCCATTTACATAATAAAAAATTTTAAACAGAGATAACCCTATGTAGTTTATGTGAACACCAAGACTTGGTTATCTTTCTTCTGAAAAAAAATCCAGTGCTTATGTTGCAACTGAAGCAGTTACATTGTTTTCCTTGACTTTGACAAACCACATTTCAACTTTAAAAATTAATTTTATAAAAGGTTAAAATATGGGGCTTAATTTTAAAAAGACAGTTATCTTTTCTGAAAATGAACCACACATTTTTTGCTTTGGTCTGTTCATATTGGTGCTTATCAAACATGACTGATAAGAGATTAAAGATGATGTTAAATGTAAGAACTTGCTATTCACCCTGAGACACAGGAAGCACCATTAAGAGTAGTAACTTCTATATGCCAAGTTTGTGCATTTCCATTATTTAATAGGCTAATATAAAATAAGAACAAAATAATAATAAATTCATACATTCTAAATTGGAGAATAAAGACACAAAATATGGACTACTAGGGATACTTTCTAGACTTTTATGATTTGAGCATTTTGCTTTTACTTTTATTATTTGTATTTTATATTTTGAGGCATTTTAATTTACTAAAACCATTGTTCCCATTTTCTTGAATTTTTAGCAGTAGGTCAATTTTGTATTAAATTTAAAAACCTGATGAATTTAGAATATCAGCATGTCTCAGTCCTGGTTTGTACCTCTTATAAGTTGTTGAAACAAGCCATAAACATCTTTGAGCATCAGGTCAATCATTTATGATGTGGGAACTACAGTTCCTCTCCTCACTGACTTAACAGTTCTTTCCCAAAGAACATGAGACTGAAGGATGGGACATTGTAGAGAAAACTGCAAAGCATTCATGCTGAGGGCACTGTACCGTTGGTATGCATCTCTGCACTGATGTTTGACACTAGCTCAACTCTGTCAGGGGAGACTTTAAAGCAGGTAAAATTATTCCACCACCCTCCTCCTCACTCAGGAAGATGGAGGTTTTGTGCTCTGAAAGTAAAACTTCCCCATACAGAGTGAGATTTCAATGTTTTTTTAAAGGTGCATATTTGTACAAAAAAAAGTCCAGAAATGAACCACTGTCATCATCTTGTATTGAGTTTAATTAATGCTGACACATTCCAATGCTAGAGACCAAAATCAACTTGTCAGGCTTATGGAAAAAAATTATAGTTTTCTTCCAGTAGACATGATATGAACAAAATAAAATTTCAGAGTAATTTTAATTGTAAGGCCATTTGAACTTTATCTCCTGTATGATGTAACTCTACTATAAGCGTTATGAAAATCAGCATTTATCTTTCTCTGTCTGTGCCTTATTTATGTTGGTGACATACAGCATATTGACAGACTTGATCTTTATCAAGCACCAGTATGAGTAGCCAATGGTGGTGGAATTTCTGATACTCAGTCTTCCTTCAAAATACTCATTTACTTGTCTTTCTTGCAATGTACAGATGCTTGTGACAGTTGCAGACATTATGAACACCAATTCAGAGCCAAAATGTACACTTTCCACACTTTCTTCATCTATCTGTTGGCTGGATGCTAGTGATGATGAAAACCTACTTAAGTGAAGAAACTATAAATAAAACTCTTGAAGTGATTGCAACAGAATCAAGATGGGGAACTTGATGGAGCTACCATCAGAAAGGGCACATGGAAGGTTTCTGGGATAGTACTGATAGTATACTCATAACTCTGCATGGTTGTTATAAGCTGTTCAACATGATTAATTATTAAGAAAGTGTAAGTGAAAAACCACAATTTTGTATCTGCCTGTTTGGATGTCTATTACCAAAAAGACAGCAGATAAATGTTAATGAAGGTCCAGAGAAAAGAGAATCCTTATATGTTCTTTGTGAGAATGTAGATTTGTAAGCCATAATAGAAAATGATATGAAGATTTCTCAAAAACCCTATATAGAATTTGAAGTCTCACTTCTGCATATGTATCCAAAAGAAATGAAATGAGCACCCCAGAACTATCTGTATTCTCATGCTTGTTTCAGCTTTATTCACAATAGCTAAAATATGGAACTAACATTTGATCAGTGGTCAACTAAATGGATAGATTCATAAGTAATGGATAAATAAATAATTAATGGATGAATAATTCATGAGGCTTTTCTTTACTACTGAGTTATCTCACCATTCTTTTGAACATGAACATTGCTTCATCATTTAATTATTACAGTAAATGTTGAAATCAGGTGTGTGAATTCTTCAACTTTGTCTCCTTGAAAAATTGTTTTATCTGTTCTTGTTTTGTTGTTTTCAATTGATTTGAGAATAAGCCTTATGGAAAATATCTGCTTTCTACTTAATGCAACTGAATGAAATGTACACATCATTTAGAGATGATGGAGTTTTTATTAATAGTAAATCTTCCAGTTATGAAAGACAGAATGCATTTCTTTTCATACATCTCATTCCTCTTTAGTTGATGTTTTTACTCAGAGTGAACATATTTTACTTAACTTTTAAACTTAAAAGTTTAAAATTTTAATGCTGTTTTAAATGGTAGTAGTTTTTAAAAATTTCAAGTTCCATTTTTCTTTATTAATAAAAAATAATAGTTTTGATTTTATGTTCCCTGAATGTTCTAAAATTTGTTTTGAGTTCTAGTGTTATCGTATACATTACCTCACATACTTATTTTTCTTTTTGTGATGCAAATAGTTAAAATCTATTCTCAGCAATTTTTGATAATATGCTGTCATTATCTACAGTTACCATGTCCACAATAGATCTCTTGAACATATCCCTCTTTTCTAGCTGCATTTTTGTGTGCTTTGAATGACAATACCCCATGTTGAGGATAACCACCATGTTACACTCTTCTTGTACAAAGTCACCTTTTTTTCTACATATAAGTAGAATTATTTCTGTGTTTCACTTACATTGATAATTGATGTGTTTTCATTATTTTCCTTAATGAGTCAGTGTAGTGGGTTATATTTTTTTGTAGTGCTGGTGATTGAACCCAGGTACTGGAACATGCTAGGCAAGTGCTCTACCCCTGAGATACATTCCCAACCCAGATGATCATTTTATTGCTCTCAAAAACACATTTTAGACTAACTGACTTTATATATCATTATTCATTTTCCTTCTTTATTACTTTTTCTGCTATGTACAGCATTTCTTTTTTCTGTCTTTGTTTTTAATTTAAATTATGTTTCACAGTCTTATAAAATAGGAAGGCTTTGATTTGAGAGATCTCCTCTATTTAAATATAAGCATTTAAGGACCAATAATTTTTATGTAGGGAAGAACTGAGAAGGCTGGAGTCAGAGTGACCTGGAACAGAAAAGCCATTGGAACCCAGTAAGTAAAAGTGGCAGCTCATAGAGATCCGACTGATTGTGGCCCATGGTGAGTCCCTGAGCAAATAAGTTGCCTGGAGAGGACAGCAGACCAAGTAGATTAGCAAACAACGAATAGCAAAAAAGTAAACATTAGGAAAAAAACCCAACAAAATGACTAGAAATGCTACATACATCTTAATGTTAACACAGTGTTATTGGCCTCAATTCCCCAATCAAAAGACGTAACATAAGAAGCTGGATTAAAAAGCAAATCTGACCATTTTTTGCTTACACAAAACACACCTCACTGACAAAAGCAAACATTGGCTTAGAGTGAAAGGGTGGAAAAAGAGCTTGCAAGAAAATGGAAGGCATAGTATACCTGACTTTATAGCTATATCTGTACAAGTACATTTAAAACTAAAAATAGTCAGAAGAGGCAATGAACATCACTTCATTTTAATAAAAGAAATGCTTCCTAACATACATGCAACAAGTATCAGTGCACCCATCTACAATGAAAAAAGAATATTGACTTAAAAACACAGATAGACCCAACACAGTGATAGTGGGAGACTTCATTACCCCACTGTCACTAATAAATAGGTCAGCATATAAAAAATCAACAAACATCAGAATTACTAAACACAATAATCCAAATGTGCTTAATAAATGTCTACCAACTATTTCCTCCAACTACCATGCAATACACATTCTCATTAGCACGTGAAACTTTTTCCAAATTGATCATATTCTAGGACAGAAAGCAAGACTTAATAAACATAAATAATTCAAATAACAGCCATATCACATATGATCATCCTGACTAATATTTGATGTCAGTTGTCGTTTTAGTTATAACCATCTCTTGGGTGATATTTTAATTTATTTTGATTTTCACTTCCCTGATTATTAATGGTTTGAACAACTTTTACATTGTCTTTTGATTTTGTATTTCTTCTTTGGAGAAAAGTGTTTAAATTCTTTGTTATAATAAAACTGTCTCTTTTTGGTCTACTTGTACTTTTACATTGTAAAAGTCATTAACAAATTCAGGATGCTACATGTTTATCAGATACATGATTTGGGAATATTTCTCACATTCTATGTGTTATTGACTCCTTCGTTGACAGTGTCAATTCAATCTAAATGCCTTTTATTGTGATAAAGTTAGTGTCTCTAGGCTTTTCTTTTTCACTGTGCTTTATGTGTAATATCCCTGAAACCATTTCTTAACCTGACATCTCCAAGACTACTCCAAAGCTTCCTTTTTGCAGTTTTACTTGCTTACTTCTTAAGTTTGGATCTGATATTTATTTTGAGTTAATTTTGTTTATACTGGGAGATAAATATCAAAATAAATATTTGAATGTGGATGTCCAGTTTTTTCTATAATTGTTGAAAAGAGTAAACTTTATCCATTAATTACCCCCTGACATCCTTGTTGAAAATCACGTGAGAGCTTATTTTTTACTTATAATTCTATTTATTTTGAAATAAATGTTTAAATTCTGTTGATTTGTCTCTATACACTACCCCTTTTCTTCACATGCCGTCTGCATTCTTTATAACACTGTATCACTATTTTTATTGTTTACTACCATGGGCTAAAATTAAAAGCAAAGGTGGAGGTGGAGTTAGAATGCTTTCAAGCTACTATTTCATAATTTATGATTCCAGGATAAAAGTGAAAGTGGTATAGAAAGAGGAAAAGTCTAAATAATTTCCCTTCTTCAACTACTGCTTGAAATAACTGCTTTCTTTACTTAGCTCTTAATGCTTCTCTAAATGTGCTTCTCATAGTGAGCTAAGGGGAGATGAAATGAGAATGCTATGTAATATGGCATTTTTCTGCCACCACATGACAGTTGACAATTTCTGCAGGTTTTAAAAATTTGACTATCAAAACTCATAATTTGGTTTTTCAATATTTTCTTAAGACATTTGGCATATTCCACAGAGCAATATTTTACATTCAGATGTTTAAGTCAAAAGTTCCTCTAAGATGGAGCTGTTATGTGTATTACTACTTAGATGTTAATTTCCAAATGGGAACATTTCTGTCTGTGATAAGGAATTAGTTAGATCACATAACTATATTTCTTATTTCAAAGGGTTAACATAGAACTACTTTCATACTGTTATAGTTTTGGTACTGGAGATAACTGTTACTTTTATGGCAATTGAAATTTATAAAAATCTTTCCCCTACAAATCCACTGTTTCTTCTATAATTTGTCATGAATTACATTTTAAATGTGCAGGGATCTTATGATGTAGCAAAATGTCAAAAACTAATTTCTCTTAAAAGTAATTCATTAATTCCACAGTAGGCTAAACTCTGAATTGCTGTAATTTTCTTCTCAAAATATGTGCACTGATACATTATGGGAATTGCCAGGGCATATTTCTGAGTCACAATGTTCAGAAATAGAATAGTTTATTGCTCCATTACCTTTTCTCAAAATTTCTATACTTTTGGAGTGTACAGAAACTTGAAATTGCTCATTTCAAGAACAGGAAATAAAAGCACTCAATCATGACAGCTGCATTTGGACAGGGGCTGTACAATGAATACACCAAATCCATAAACCATAGGTCATCAGATTTTATTTGTGCTTTTCTATTTTCACTGATAGACTAAGACAGAAACATAGTCAGTTTAGCCAGCTCTTAGTGCTTCATAACATCCATTGGAAGCTTTGTTTTATATAGTCATATTTGTTTCAAAAAGGAGAAGCAGGAGAGTAAGCAGATGCTACTTAAAACACCCACCAGTGTTTGTGCCCATTACTATGATTATTATATGTCAGTAATTATTTTAATTGAAAAGAGAGACAACTAGTATAATTTTTAAAAAGTAGCAAGTAAGTGTGGAATATCCTAGGACCATTCCTAATTTAAATTTTGTAATTTATAATTATCTCTTAAATTTGGATCATCTCCTGTAATGCTGCATTATGAATTTTCTTACTTTTTCTTACCTAGCATAATATGTATAGAGTTTTCACAGCCATGTGCAGTGCATTGGGAAAAAAACAAAGTAAGAGAGAAAAAGAAAAGAAGTAGTTTTGAACTGAAACACAACACTAAAATGTAAGAGGGAACAAGTTTAACTTCAATGAATCAAAAATTCAGTGTCTAATTGTTCTGTTCTATATCTTTTACTTAAGTGATATTACATACACACACCTATCTCTGTTTTGGGTTGGAGGCACTATTTATTTTGAGCAGGATGAAGACATTAGATTGTCTCTTTGGCTAATAAGGAAACCCTTCATACAAACATAGAACAAAGCCTTTTCTTCCACTCAAATACATGTAAGCATAGGTAAACATATATCATGAATATTTTTCACAAATGTAAATTTTTGTTTAGTATTGACTTATGATTATTTTATTATGTAAATATGTAAGTATTTATTTATATGATGAGCTGAATATGACAAGTTTAAAAGTGTAAATACATAAAAGAGTATTTAAGAGTAACACCAAGCATACTTTTAAAAGTAATTGAATATAACACTTTTCATGTTAAAAATGACAGATATGCTTGCTTAAAATAATAAGTATAATCTTTAGCTAAATGGAACAAACAACACACTCTCACTCATCTTTTTATTCATGGCAATGTGTTGGAGACCTACCCAAGACAAATTCCTCCTCTCTATTACCTTAATTACTAAAACTACTTTCATGAGAGAGGCTGAAAATGGAATTCAACTTGAGAGTTGTCCTCGCTTATGTTGGCCATATTACGTAATCCTTAATGGAGAAACATGAAGGGAGATCATCCATTGACTGTGGGAGAACATTTACTTTATTATATATAAAAAGACATATGAGGAGAGTTGTCTTTCCTTCTTGTCTAGCTTTTTTCTGCAAATATAGCTATGTTTTTAACTGATTACTTTAGCTACAACAGCTATTTTTGTGACCATGAGTGGTAACTGTTAGAACTAAGGCCAAAATGGTAGTGTGAAAGAGAATGGTCCTTGATAAGAGTGTTTAGCTGTTGACATCCCTTGAGCATTTTACCTCCAGATTTACAGTTAGTTACATTAGAAACATAAACTTCTAATTTATTTATTTATTTATTTTCATTTATTCACATGTGCATACATTGTTTGGGTCATTTCTCCACCCTGCCCCCCTCCCCATCCTTCCCCCTCTTCCCCCATCCTTCTCCTTCACCCCCACTCAGTTCCAGGCACATCCTGTTCTGCCATTATCACTGATTTTGTTGAAGAAAAGACACAAGCATAATAAGGAAGACAAAGCATTTTTGCTAGTTAACGATAGTTATACAGAGATTCCTACTACTGCTTTCATGTACCCATGTGTTATGACCCATGTTGATTCAACTCTAACTGATCTTTACATTGGTTCCTGATCCCCTGCTCATGATAACCTCTGTTGTTTTAAGGTTTCTGTATTAGTTCCTCTGGAGTGGGGACATCGAACGCTTTCATGTTTTGGTTTTTCTACCTATCCCTATATCTCCCGTATGTGCTCTCCCCTTGTCATGTGATCCAAGTCCAACCACATTGCTGCATTTGCCCTAGATCTAAAGTCCACAAATGAGGGAAAACATACGATTTTTGGTCTTCTGAGCCTGGCTGACTCTGCTCAGAATGATGAAACTTCTAATTTAAATGGATGTTTTAAATTAAGATAGCTCAAAATACTTAAATAATCAAAACAGTTCTTTCATGTCCTCTAATCATTTATAACTCTGGCTCAATTCCTTCTTCAACTTTAAATATGACTAAATATAATTTTATTTCACAGTTTCTTCAAGTGCCCAGAGGATAATAGAGAACCACTGGAAATTATTGAGCTGGGTTGGGACAGAGCTATGCTCTCAGAGCTTATTGTAGCAGCAGTGCAGGTGATACATAAAAGGCCATGTGTGGAACATGCTAGAGCAGCATTTAGTTGTCACTACAATGAGAAGCATGGTTTAGTCAAAAACCAAAGTGTCTGAACTTGTGTGGTGACTGAGGGAAGGGACAGAGGTCACTGACATTGTAGACTCTATTCTTAGTCTGTGGGAAATGTGGAAGAGGTGCTGAGATTTCAACCAGAGAAAAGTATAATTACTAAAAATATTTAAGACGTTCCTACTGTGTACTCTGTGCTGTACTTAATACTAGGAATAAGGAAGTAAACAAAGTAGAACTGATCTTTATCCTTACAGAAATTATACTTTTTAGGGGAAAACAGGAATCAAAACAAAAATATATCTGATGAATGCAATGATAGAGGGTCTACAGGAGTTATGAGATGTGAATAATGACAGCTGAATTTTTCTTGACTATGAACCATGTGAGAGAAACTAGTCATCTGATTTATAGTGCTCATTTAATTGTCAGGACAACCTAATGAAAGAAGGGCTGCTAGTCACCATACCAGCTTGGAAGGCAGCTATGCTCACCTCTATACCACCAACACCATACAACCATACCAGCTTGGGAAAATGTGAGGCTGAAGCAAAAAAGTTTGGGTAACTTCCAAAATTAGCTATTATGGTTAAATTTCCAGGGAATTCTCAGGAAGAAATTTCTAGTTGTTCAGGAGTAAGCACTTTAGAAGGGGGAAAATTATTTTGAAAATTAAAATTTTGGGGTTTTTAGATAGAGAAAATAGACAACATGGAGCTAGAACATGAGGAAATTTTCCAGTTGGGATGTAGAAAAGGAGATGGGGAGGGGGGATTTTATGTTTGGTTCTGCATTGGGTTTTCTACGAGCTCAAGGGTGAAGGGAAAGCACAAGTAAGACTGTGAGTCCCTCAGGAACTAAGACAGATCGTGGACCAGGGTGAAAATATAATTCCCTTACTTCCATTTCCTACCTAGAGTCTATTCCCTAAGGAGGATACCTAACAAGCTTTTACCTGTTCATTGCCAAGTGCATTTATGATTACATTCACATTGAGTGTCCAGCATCTTATAAAGTAACAATTATGGTAATAATGGTGACTCTATGTGAAAGGAGATAAAGCCATAAGCAGTTCATCAAGGTTTCTAGTGCACATCAGAAATTCAGTCTGTGCTGCAACCTTTTAGTATGAGTGGAACTGAAGACACAAAGTCTGAAATAGCATCAGGACCTGTGGTGGCAAACAATGATAAGGAAACACCAATGTTTTCTGGCACAAAGACAGTGAGTTCCTGAATTCCATGTATGTTACTGTCTTTATTTATTTGAGTTGGAAGTTCAGTGACCTATGATCAGGTCTGTTCTTTCCAATTTTGTTTAGTCATGATACTCATGTAAAATTAGCAGGAGAATCTATTCAAGAGAAATCAGAAAATGTTCAGAGACATTAGGGGAATCAAAGTACAATCATTAGTAAGTCCCTTCTCCTAGAATAGAGCTCCCATGTTCTACATTTAAAGCTGCAGTTCTTTGCCATGGAGACTTTTTCTATAGTCTGATCCCTCCATTTGTATGAGAAATAAATTTAGTGTTCTTACCTACCATAGCATTATCAGGGTTAGAAGCAAGCACCAAATTGCCAAGGCTTCTCTTTCTAATTTTTCTATCGGGGTGGATCAACTGAAAGAAAAGAGTGATATAAGAAAAGGGTGATAGTGTCCTGATCCAGTTTTCTACATCTTTCTCTCTTGGTTTGTGACCACTCAGCTTTGAATGTAGAAGCACAGGCCTTTATTCATGAGTCTAATTTGGAGAGATATTTGTATATATTTTGCTTAGTAACACTGCAATAAAAAGGAATCTGTGCCATTAACCATCATGGTTATGGTGTGTAGGGTATTCTGAGAATTCAGTTTGGGATAGACTTGAAGAATGCCAGTGTATACCTCAGTTTTATCAGGAGAGATATTATGGGATATTTTGGCATTTCCTCTAATGCAACTCCTTTTACTTGTGTCCACAGATTCCCAGATAAAGAGGAATGGCTTTTGGAAATGGCACTTTCCTAACTGAATTCATTTTAGTAGGGCTAACAGACCAACCAGAACTACAAATCCCTCTATTCTTTGTGTTTCTAGTAATATATATGGTTACTGCATTGGGAAATTTGAGTTTGATTACTTTAATTGGATTGAATTCATACCTTCATACCCCCATGTACTTTTTCCTCTTTAACTTGTCCTTCATAGACCTCTGTTATTCTTCTGTGCTTACTCCCAAAATGATGATGAACTTCATATTGGAGAAGAATATTATCTCTTATATGGGGTGCATTACCTAACTCTACTTTTACTGTTTTTTTGTTATTTCTGAGTGCTATATGTTGATGTCAATGGCCTATGATCATTATGTGGCAATTTGCAATCCACTTTTGTATGACATTGTTATGTCTCCAAAATTGTGCTCCTGTCTTATGCTTGGTTCATACCTGATAGCATTTTCTGTTGTCGTGGCTCACACAGGATTCATGCTGAGGCTAACCTTCTGCGATGCAAGCAATGTCAATGACTATTTCTGTGACATCTTCCCCTTGCTCCAGCTTTCCTGCACCAGCACCTATGTCAATCAGCTGCTGGTTTTCATCATAGTGGGCATCAATGTTACCTTGTCTATTCTCACCATCTTTATCTCTTATGGATTCATCCTCTCCAGCATCCTTCAAATAAGGTCCAATGAAGGCAGGTCCAAAGCCTTCAGCACCTGCAGTTCCCACATAATTGCTGTTTCTCTGTTCTTTGGTTCAGGTACATTTGTGTATTTTTAAACCATCCTCAGCTGGGTCTATGGATGAGGGAAAAATCTCTTCTGTCTTTTATACTATTGTGGTTCCCATGATGAACTCCTTAATCTACAGCTTGAGGAACAAAGATGTTAAAGTTGCTCTGAGAAAATCCCTGACCAGAAGAAAGTTTTGATGAGAAGCTGTGTCTCTCTCTCTGTGTACTTGCATGGTATGGGGTCTCTGTTTTACTACAATAGGCAAGGAAGTAAAATATTTTCCTCTTGTTTCTTATTGTGGTGATGTCAGTTAACTATCCTCTCAATTTGCTTCAAGTTTTCACCAGTAGTAAGTTTTCTTATCTTCCATCATTTATTCGTTTTATTTTTCATCATTTTCCCTTGTTAATAATAAAATCAAGCAAGTTTTTCTGTATGTTTTTATTGTCATTATGGATTTTTTCCCTTGGGAAAGATGAACTCTTCTTCAAATGATAAAAGCACTCTAAGATGGCATTGTGCTATTGCAGAGGATTCTGAATCTTTTCTACTACTTGTAATTTTCCTTTGGAAACATGAGTTACATGATATGACTCTATCCTTGAATTTCCATTTTCTACTAAACAGATCCCGTGTACACCAGTATTCCACACATACAAGTTTCCAACAGGATTATGTAACACAACCAATTGTACATTTGTAAACTCTATACATTAGAGTATAATGTATTGCCATAATTTTCATATTTACATTTGTACACTGAAGTTCCTCACAGTAGATTACTCATGTATATCTATTAGTTGCATGGTATACTGAAGTTCAGGCATGTGAGCAATTTAATAGTTAAAGTCTCACCTTTTTAATGGAAAAGACAGGAATAAATTGTTTCATTATTTCAAATCTATTACTGTTTATGACATAATTTGCTTGTTATATTTTATTAGTTTAACAAAAGATAAAATGAGAGAAACATTTCCATTTTGCAAATTGCTTATGCTTTGTTTCTCAGTGACATAAATTTATCTCATTGGCTCTTGCTTTTTTTTGTTCCAGGATATAATTTAATGCTAATTTTTGTTGACAGAAAGGAAAGCCTGTTGATATAAGATGGCTGAGTTCATTGTTTCATTTATGGAGCTTATTTTTGTACAAAATAAAAATGAATTAAATTGGAAATTTTTCAGTTTTTATAATTTAGAGAAGAAGACAAAGGGAAAGAAAGGAGCCCAGCAACATGACTTCAGGGAAGAACACCAAGGCATACATAGATACTGAAAAAGAGGTTTTGCTGTGAGGTATGGTAATTGAGGGTAGAAACTGAATTTTATCTGAATTGGTATTTGTTCTGCAGACTCCTGTGATATCCTTCACTGCCATAAAACTTTTTATCAAAAAATATAAACCACAACATCCATACATTAATAACATTGGAGGAATCAGTGGGGAAAAAGGAGGGACACATTTGTGAAGAAGGAGGAAGAGAAAGAATAGCAACTTTAGGGGAATAGCTGAATGGTCATAGAAATTCAAATTAGCAATTTAGAAAGTAAAAGATGGAAAATTAAAGTTCCTAACTGTGACATTTCTGTCATAATTGAAAAGTCCTCGACATTTTATGGAGATCACAGGATTTTTCTGAATAGGTTAAGGCTTAATTTTCTTTTCATTTCAGTTTCTTTCTTTCTTCTTCTTCTTCTTTTTTTTTTGACGCCACTAGGGTTTGAACTCAAGGCCTGCACCTAAAGCAACTCTGCCAGCTCTTTTTTTGTGCCTTTTTTTTTTTTTTTGAGATAGGGTCTTGTGAATTGTTTGCCTGGGCTGACTTTGTACCATGATCCTCCTGATCTCTACCTCTTGAGTAGCTGGGGCTACAGGCATCAGCCATTGGTGCCCACTGAGGCTTAATTTTCTTGATATTAAGGAAATATTAAAGCCTGAGGGCAGGAGGACCTTAGAAGAATTAAATCCTTACAGTTTTGTGATATTTTATTTGATAATTTTCTATAGGATTTTAGATATGAGAATATCATATTTTAATTGGGAGAGTAATGTAATTATCTGAAAGAAATATTTTGTGAATGAGTTCAGATTGTGACATTATTTTTTTCTACAATAGGATGCTGCGTTTTTCACCCTTTGAGAAAACAGCAAAAAGATTACTGTTTGGGTGATTATATGTAACATCTGCATCTCCATATTAGATTATAATCTCCCTTCTCACCCCCACTCAAAACTCTTCTGCATTCCTTTTATGCCAGACTGAGGTCACTTTCATTTTCTATTTATAGTCCTCCAGTCATCAACTTTTTTGTCCATATGAATGGCTTCTGCAATGCTTGACAAAGTTTTGAGTGTCTTCTAGGAGCAAGTTGTTTGAAACAGTCTACTTGACAATCCTCAATGCTTAATGATTTTTATGGCAACAAGGTCAGCAAGACATGTTTTTTTGGTTCTAATCATAGTTGCTAGTGTGTTTTCTTATATAAAGAATTAAATTACTTCCAACAATTTAAAGCAAGTATAAATTTGACTACTCTGAAATTAAATATTACTTAATGAAAGAAGAGTTTAAATGCATTATACTGCAATAATATTTACTATATTACCATTCTAATAATATTCACTTAATAATTCTGATAATCTTCACTTAAGCATTGTGAAACAGCATATGATGCTTATTGGTTTGCTGTTTGTTTTTAGATGTTGGCATTGCTAAATTCCTGACTTACACTTTGAAGTGACCACTCATATCCCATATCCTAGCCCAATAAGAATTTGCATGATTCTCACTCAGAAAAAATTCTATCTATAGCTGGGCACCAGAAGCTCATGCTATAATCATAGCTACTTAGGAGGCTGAGATAAGAAGGATCAAGGATCAAGGTTCGAGGGAACAATTCCATGAGATACCGTCTCAGTCAATAGCTTGGCCAAATGCCTGCCATTGCAAGCTATACAGGAAGCTAAGATCCTGAGGATCATGTTCCATGCCAATCAGTACAAAAGTTTGTCAGACCTCATCTCAACTGAAAAAAACAGGGTGTGGTGGCACAGATCTGTCACATCAGCTATGACAGGAAGTCTAAAACAAGATGGTACTTCCAGCCTGGCTGGGAAAAAAAGCCAGACTTCAAAATTACTAGTGTATAGAGAGCTGGAGCATGGATCAAGTGGAAGAGGACCACGTAGAAAGTGCAAAGCCCTGAGTTTGGACCTCAGTATTGCCAAAACAAAACAAAACAAAGCAAAAAATTTCATTATCATGGAACTTCATTTTGCACCCCTGTGTACACTGGTTCCCTGAAACACACACCCACACCCACACCCACACCCACACCTGTACTTGTTAAGTACCTAGCAACTTGTAGTAATATCCTAATATCATGTGTATAACCCAGAAAAATAAGGCAAAGTAAGAGAAAGATGTAGGGTAGATGTTCACAGTGTAATCCACAATTGTAATCTACATGTAGAAGGTTTATAGAATTTTCTACACAAATTTCCTCCTAAAATTTGATTATGATATCATGTCTTTGTTGAAGATTAACATTTTTTTCCTAAGTTTCCTCAGATATTTTAGGAAAAATATTTTACAGTTAATTCAGCTGAGTACTAGACGAAGTAGTTCATATTTAATGTTGAAGTTGTGGAAATGCATCTTTATACATTAAAATGAGCAGTGTTAACTTTTGAGGCAGAGTTCCCACCTTCCTCAATGAAGTGGGAGGCTAGTGAGATGAAGCTGAATTAACTCATTGCAAACATCACGCAGAAGGGACTTCCTGTATGGAGGAGATCTTAGCTGTGACATCAGAGATGATGAACCTGAACTTCAGAGATGTTCGTGTATTGCTGCAAATCACAATTCACAAGTTACAGAGCTGAGACAGGACATGGATGCCTTTAATCTAAATCAAATAGCCTTTAAAATATATACTTAAAGTATACATGCTCATGGGATTTTGTGAATTGAAAGTGCCTCGAGCACAAATAAAAGCACAATGCTCAAATAAGAGAAAGACACACAAAATAATCCTTAATAGTTCATATTTTACTACTCTAATGCTTAAGTTAAAATGACTACACTTTTAACTTATTAGGACCTATAGAACAAATGAAAGAAATAAAAGTGGCTTATGCCATTATTCTTCGTTTTATGCACCTACTCAGTCCCAGCTCTACTCACAATTGCTAAGATATGGAAACAGCCTAGATGCCCCACTACTAATGAATAGATTTAGAAAATGTGGTATTTGTATACAATAGAATTTTACTCAGCCACAAAGAATGAAATTTTGTCATTCACAGGTAAATGGATGCAACTGGAGAACATCATTTTAAGTGAAGTTAGCCAGGCTCAGAAGGCCAAACCTGCATGCTCTATGTCATTTGTGGAATATAGACTTAACAAAAATGTAGCAATATTATGAAACACTGGTCACACTAAGAGGAGGTCACGCAGGAAAGGGGTTGGAAAACTAAGAACTTGAACAGAGTTTATATACCCACTATTGAAGAATGAATATAGAAATTTTAAATTGACAAAAACTTCAATAAGAAAGGGGCTAAAGTAGAATGAAGAAAATTAGAGGACATAAATCAAGTGGGGTTATAATACATACATACATGGAAATATTAAAGGAAACTCCCTATGTAGCTATCTTTAGCTCAAGCTAGAATGTCATGTTTTTCGTTTTATCTTTCATCGTTTTTCTCTTACAAAATCAGAAAACAGGAGGGCAGAACAAGCCCTGACCAGGGGGAGGGCTGTCACCAGTGGGAGGGAGACAGTGTTGGGGGATGGAGGTAGCAGAGTGAATGCAGTGCAATAAAATGTGTACATATGTATGTAAATGAAAAATGATACTTGTTGGTACTCCAGGAATCAGGGGAGGGAGGGATGAAGGAGAATGGTTGAGGGGGTAAATTCATGCATGATATATTTGATACATCGTAATAACTCGTATAAATGCCACAAGGTGTGCCCACACATCAGAAAAATAAAGGAAAAAACATTAGAAATGGTGATTTAAATTTTGCGGAATTTTATCATTTTCATTTTATTATTTATTTATTTTTATTGTTGTGCTGGATGGGGGGCATTTTGGCATTTACAAAACTTCTTAAAATGTATCAAGTATATCATACTTGAATTCAGCCACTCCATCATTCTCCTTTGTCCTCCTCTTCCCCCATTCCTAGAATAGTTTCAACAGATAACATTTTTAAATTTATAAGCATGTGCACACAATACTTAGGATGTATTTTGTTGTGCTGCATTCTTTTCATACCTCCTTTTTTAAATGTTCTTTTATAATAAGTGGATGTTGAATTTTGTGAAGTGCTTCTTCTGCATCTAGTGAGGTAATTCTTTGATTTTGGTGACTCATTCGGCTGATTGTTTCTATCACATTTATTGGTGTGCTGTTAGTGGACAATCTTCACATCCCACATGTGAATCTCATGTAGTCATTGTGATCTATCTGTTTTATTTGTTATTGAATTCACTTTGCTAACATTTTTGTTGAGAAATTTTACTGTAATGTGACCAAAGATAATGACCAGAATATTTAACCTATAGTATCCTTTCTTGCTTTGAATATCAGGGTAATGCTGGACTCATGAAATGATTTATGAAGTATTCTTTCTTTTTGTGTTTTTGGAAGAGTTTGTTAAAAACTGTTGTTATTTTGTTCCTTTTGATAAAATTGGTCAGTGAAGTCATTCAATCCTAGAATTGTTGCTTTTGGGAGACATTTTATTAGTGATTTAGTCTTCTTACCAGTTTTTGGGTCTGTTTAGGTTTTTCTGTTTTCTTCTTGATTTGGTATTGGTAAGCTTCATATGTCCAAAACTGATCCTATCAATTAAAGGATCACTGTTCACAGTGATCTCACAATGCTTCTGTGGTGTTAGCTCTAATATCTGCTTGTTCATTTCTATGTTCATTTGAGAATTCTTTTTTTGTCTAGCTAAATGTTGAATCTACGCTTGAAAATGGACTTTATTTCATTGAAAATAATACTGATTTTCTAGACTCTTTTGTAAAAAGTTTATTATTCCTTTTCTTAGGACACCTTTGGCCTTCTTCTGTTCTTTTTCTTATTCCGTGAGGTATGAGGTTAAGTAGTTTATTTTTTTACTTTTAATTAAATCATTGGTTGCTATAAAACTTCTTCATAGAACTAGTGATATTACCTATCCATTTTCACCTGTCCCAATATGCTTTCCCTTTCAATTTCCTCATTGACCTGTAGGTTGCTCAGAGCACATTAATCAATACACACTTGTGAAATTTCCACATTTTTCATGATTTCAGGTTTCCTATAATTTTGGTGAATAAGGTACTTGTTATTATGTCATTTTGTTTTTGCAGAACTGGGGTTGAACTATGGCCCTCACATTTCCTAAACCAGCACTCTATTACTTGAGCTATTCTATGAGTCCTTCTTTGCATTGGCAAATAAGTAAGAAAGGGTCTCACTATTCCTGGGCTGAATGGACCATGATCATCCTGCTTGTGCTTTGGACAAGAGAGAATAGGCACATAACACCCTGCCCTGCCATTGGTTGAAATGGGTCTCACAAAACCTTTTCCAGGACTGACCTTGAACCACAACCCTCCCAATCTCTACCTCTCAAATAGCTAGGATTATAGGTATGATTCACATCTGACACAAAATTCTTAAATTTGTTAAGCCTTGTCTTGTGGCCTCCAATAAGATCTATTCTGGAGGATTGTCTATGTTTTATTGAGAAATTGTTTAATCGGTTGCTGTTGGATGAAAATTAGGTCTCCATCTTTTAAGGTACATTGATGGATATTTGTTCATTTTTAAGGTAGATGACATGATTTTCTGGGTCTCTGTAATCCCAGTGTCCTTATATTGGAGTCTGTGCATTAAAAAGTATAGTTGCCTCTTCATGCATTTCATTGATTTAGTTGTTATTTTAATACCATTTTAGTGGGTTTTATTGCTTTTATAAATATCTTCATGTAATATATCAAAACCATATTCACCTACCCCAAGACCCTCTTCTTTCACCCTCCAGCTGCCTACTGTTCCAAGAGTCCAATAGTCTCCATTTTATAGCCATGGTTTTTTCAAGATCTGAATTTCCCCTTATGGGAATGCAATATAACCCTTTCCAAATCTAACTACATCATTTAACATGATGATTATTTGAGAGAGAGAGAAAGAAAGAGAGAGAGAGAGAGAGTACTTCAGCATTTAGTTGAGCCTTTTACTCTGACTCTGGATGAATCAGGGAGCAACAGACCCAGGCAGCCATGGTCAGGATTTGTGCTCTGTAGATGTGGTGTCATTCCTGTGAGTTTCCATGGAGCAGCTGGCTGTGTGCTGTCTGGTGAGACCATTGGCTGAGCTCCCTGTGCAATGAAGCAGAAATGTTAGAGGGGTTCTTGAATTGCTCCTGTTTAGGACAGGTCACATTATGTATTCACTGGTCAGTATTACTTGTGTTTGAGTTTTGTAGGTGGAAAGTTTTTAAAAGGATGAAAGGAGTTATTATTCAATAGGAAGAAGATCAACTGCTATGTTCAGTGGGAATGTTTGGTTGACCTTTGCTTCCTTTCTTAGGCATGGCATTTGGGTGGACTTTGGGGTTGAACTCAGCACTATTTAAACTCATGGCCATGGCAGAGCTATCCCCTTGTCATTGTTGAAATATACAGGGGTGGATGTGGCTCCCATGACTGGAGACTAAGAAAGAGGCTGAGGCTGACAATGAAGGAATTTAGTTATAGGACTTTCAACTGCTTCTGGGAAGCAGGAGTGAGCAGCTTGTGTTTGCAAGTGGTTTATACTGTTATTGTATGCTTGTGATTAGGTACCGACACTGGCAAATACAAAGAGCTATCACACATATCTTGGCTTTGGTTACTTTGGGCTCCATCTCTTCCTTCTTTTCTACCTGACCCCAGGTGGTAGGTCTCTACCACACATTTAGCCCCTGGTTTTCCCATGGGGTGAGATTGGAATGGCTTGATGTGTTACTTGTTAAAATTCTGTTCATTCCCAATGTAAAAACCACAGAGCATAAGGAATTCTCTCTGTGCCAACCATGAAAGAACCATAAGGGGGGAGGGGAGGAGCAATGCATTCCATGTGAAATCATTTCTCTGTCACTTCCAATGCAGACTTTATGTAGTTATGTGTTCCATATTGGGGTGTCAGGCCAATTTCCAAGTTGTGGGATCCCAAAGATATACTTGTTTGTGAATGGTGCTAGTTCTACCTTCTGTGGGGTTAGTGAAGCTGTGTATCTTATATTCTGGTATTTTGCTGATGTCATAGTTCCTGAAACTTCTGGAGGAATAGAAGAAGAGAGCTCAGTTTTCAGTGCTTATGTCAGCAACAAGTAGATGGCTATATAGGAGCCAAGAGATGTGGAAATACTGCAACAACAGTAACGAGCCAATACAATTAAATATTGAGTATTATTCAGCCAGAGAGAAGCAAAAAACATGTGGCTTGTGGGAAAATAGATGGAATATTAGATCATTGTTTTGAGTGCAATAAACCAAACTCAAAAAGCAAATATCACATTTTAGCACATATTTATGATTCGGGTCTAAAATGATCATAATAATATATTGAGAACATGATTTGAATGTAAAAGGAGGACTACTAGGGTTGTGGAATAAGGTAGCAAGGGTGAGAGAAGGACTGGAAAAGCTAGAGGTTCAAAGCATATTACACATACACGTAAGAAGATAGCATAATGAACCTATCAAATACTGTTTGAAAAGGAGGAGAGGAGGGAGGGCTAAAAGAATATAATGGAAGGGGTGAACTACTTCAGTGTACACCATACACATTTATGAAATGTTCTTAATGCAACTCTCCTTGTACTAATTTGATTACAAAATAAAAATTAATAAAAATGAGTGAACTTCTGTGTAAGCTGGCCAAAGGGCTGGAAGTCATTGCACGTTTCACCCTTTTGTTTACCATGTGAAAATTAGGAGATTCTGAATTCTTCAGCTATAGACAAATAGGATTTTCAGACATATTTAATTAATATCTACTAGTATTCTGCACTGTATTTACAACTAGGAATAAAGTAGTGAACAAGACAGCAATGTATGTATAACTTATATACAAAATTTACAAAAGAGATGGGAGTTACAGAATATACGCTTTGTGTAGGCACATAATAATTAAAAAGTGAAGGAAAAAACTTTGACAAGTGTTCTGATGGAAACCATGAAAATACAAATATAAATGGTCCTTAGTATATAGTGGTTCAAATTACAATTTTAGACTTTTTTATAGTGTGAAAATAGCACACTTTTAGTAGAAACTGACCTTTGAGTTTGAAAAATGATGTTTCCCTTAGCTGGCGAAAAGTGTTCTAACACACTAGTGATGCCTAACTGAAGGCTAGTGTAAGTATTCTGAGCACATTTGTAGTAGTGTAGGGCAAGCTAGAATGCTTGGTGTGTTATGTATAATAAGTCCATTTTAAATCTGGGTTATTTCAATCTTAAAATGAGATTGTCTGGGCATAATAACATCAGAACTCCAAGACCACCTGCATTCACAGCTGAAATTTGACTCTTTCCTACATGAATACTGTTGTTTCAATCATTCCTCTTATTGTTTTTCACTGAAACCCCACAATAAAAATGTATATGCTATTTTTTTTTACCATCTGTGATCCATAAACATGAACCTGAGTCACAGAGATGTTTAATAATTTGTCCAATATATAGACAGACCTTCTAACTCTATAGCCCCATTCATTCCTCTGAAGAGTTTAGAAATTGCTGGTCTCATCACTGAAGTGTTACAGTTAAGAACTCAATGGGATACTCATGTAGAGATTTTCAGTATATGTTGATTCAAATCTTTAGTGAAGATGAAACCTATAAGAAGTGATTTTGGAGATGTCTCAGGAGTGAAAATATATAAAGTAAATTATTCTACTCATTTAAAAAGTCAAATGAAGAAATAGAAAGCCAGAAGGTAGATCTGTGGAACATACTATTAAGGATTTGGGAGTAAGACAGAAATAAACAAAGCAATCAATTTCCCTAAAGACATAAAAGTCATGGGAGTTTAATATTGGCTCAAACATGGAGAATGTACAATCTCTAAAAAGAAGGGAAAACCGAGTGAAATATTGAGCCCCTAAGAAAGTAAGAACAAGCGTGGTCTAGTGTCTAGTATGTAAATATAATCACCTCATTTCATTTTTGCACTTGGAATCTTTTCTCAGGGTAGAGACTGAGAAAGCTACTACTTGCTTGTAGCCTGAAGCTTTATGTCATTAAACTCATGTTAAATTATCTGGTGTCTCACTCATTGGCAAGTGTGGTAAGAATAAGGACTGTTTATTTTTCTCAGATGCATCAAAGGACTAAGAATTATCATTATAAATTATGACCAATAGCTCAGCAACATTTCTGGGAATACGAAATATTTAATTTTTGCTGCTTCTTCCTATAATTGTAGTAATGAAAGCCTTGGACCCTGATATTGCTCTGGGACCAGTGGGGTAAATCACAGTGATAAGGAAGCACTAACGGTTTTTCTCCTAAGGAGGGTAAGTTTTGAACTCTTTATATTAATGCCTTACTTTTTGTTTGACACATTTAGTAAGATATGATTAACAAGTAAATGGTAAACATGAGTTATATAAATAGTTGTTTTGTCCAACATTATTAAAGGTAAAGTGTTAACATATCAAATCATTCTAGATAGTTACTTTTGTGAATGTTTTTTGAATATTGTACACTTACAATGACCCAAGTAGCAAATTCTTAGTATACAATGCAGTATTGTTGACTATTGTTAACATGCCATACACTGGATCTTTAGAATCTGACCGTCTTGCATGATTAAATCTTCATAGCCTTTGGGCAGCATCACAACATTTTCTCTCCCCCTGGCCTTGACAACCAGCAACCAACTCTTCTGCTTATGTGAATGTAACTGCTTTGAATGGCTTGTATAGGAAAGGTCACGCAACATGTTTTTTTCAGTGTCTTGCTTACCATGCTTAGCATAATGTCCTCATGCTTTGAGATGAAGTTCAAGCTTCTATTATATGTCATTTTCTTTCCATTTTGTTTAAAAATATGATTTAAGTGAAATTGATCCAAGAATGTCTTTGAATGGGGAGCAGAGAATATATTCAGTGTCAGTGAACAAAGGAAGGGGTAAGTGCTATAATAAGTAAGTTTCCTCTTCATAGAAAGATCTCACATTCTTCTGGATTCAGCGTTTTCTGGAGCTCCAGGGCAGGAATTTTCTATAGCCACAGCTGCTTCTTTTGTTTTAGATTAGAAGCAGCATTCATGGATTCATCTCCATCACAGTCTGCTATATTTTGAAAGTCGGCACCAGGATCCTAAGACTTTTGCCTACAATTTTACCAGGGAAGACAGGGCTAAAGCAATGAAGAAATGATGAAAGAAGTGGAATCCTATCTTGGTCCACTCTGTTCCTCATTCTCCTGTGGTTTTTCTAAAAGTTATGTTTGCATACGACAGCATTGGCCTTAGATCTGGAAGCTGGGTTGTTGATACGCTTTACTACCAATATTAAATAAGATCACTCAGTATCATGGTAGCATTAAAGGTTGGATCTGTGGATTCAGATACGTTGGTTTTAATTACTCAAGCATACACTTCACATTGTGAGAGAACACGGTTTAGAGTATCAGGGATATCTTCTGATGTTGTTCTGTTTTTTGTGCTTATAGACTCTTTGATGAATGGATTCATTCTTGTAGTCTTCACAGAAAAGCCTGCCCTCCAAATACCCCTATTCTTCCTGTTTCTAGTAACACATATGATCACTATGTTAGGAAATCTGGGACTGATAATTCTCACTGTGCTGAGTTCACATCTTCACACCCCCATGTACTTTTTCCTCTTTAATTTGTCCTCCATAGATCTCTGCTATTCTTTTGTGATTACACTCAAAATGCTTATGAACTTCATATTAAGCAAGCATATTGTCTTTTACATGTGATGTATGACTCAGGTCTACATTTTTTTTTGTAGTTTCTGAATGCTGTGTGCTGATATAAATGGCCTATGACTGCTATGTGGCCATCTGCAATCCACTTTTGTATAACACTGCCATGTCCCCTAAAGAATGTTCCTATCTTATACTTGCTTCATATTTTATGGCATTTTCTGGTGCCATGGCCCTTGCAGGATGCATTTGAATGTGACTTTCTGTAATAGAAAAACTGTCAATCACTGTTTCTGTGACCTCTACTCTTTCCTCCAGCTCTCCTGCACCAGCACTTATTTCAATGAAGTAGAGATTTTCATTGTAGCAGGAAAAGATATATTTGTTTATTTTGTTCATTTATTCACATGTGCATAGATTGTTTGGGTCATTTCTCCCCCCAGCTCCCCACCCCTACCCTCTACCCCCTAACTCCCCATGCTTCCAGGCAGAACCTCTTCTGCCCTTATCTTTAATTTGTTGGAGAGAAGACATAAGCATAATAGGAAAGACAAAACATTTTTGCTAGTTGAGTTAAGGTTAGCTATACAGAGAGATTCCTAGCATTGCTTCCATGTACAAATGTGTTACAAACCAAGTTGATTCATCTCTAACAGATTTTTTACACTGGTTCCAGATCCCCTTCTCATGTTGACCTCTGTCACTTAGGTTTCTGTATTAGTTCCTCTGGAGTGGGGACATCAAATACTTTCATGTTTTGGGTTTCCTACCTATCCCCATACCTCCCATATGTGCTCTCCCCTTGTCATGTGACCCAAGCCCAACAACATTACTGATTTGCCCTAGATCTAAAGTCAGAATACGAGGGATAACATGATTTTCGGTCTTCTTAGCCTGGCTAACCTTGCTCAGAATGATGTTCTCCAGTTCCATCCATTTACTTGGCTGAATACAATTCCATCGTGTACAAGTACCACATTTTCTTGATCCATTGGTCAGTAGTGGGGCATTTTGGTTGTTTCCATAACTTAGCTATTATGAATAGCACTGCAATAAATATGGGATTGCAAGTGCCTTTGGAGTAACTTGTGTTGCATTCCTTTGGATATATCCCTGGGAGTGGGATTGCTGGATCATATGATAGTTTTGTTGGGTAAGAGTATCCTAGGATTGAAATTATTTTTATTCAGTGTCTGGAAGACCTTGCTCCATGCTCTTCTTGCTTTTAAGGTTTCTGTTGAGAAATCTCCTGAGATTTTGATGGGCTTACCTTTGTATGTTATTTGTTTATTTCTCTTACAACCTTCAATATTCTTTCTCTATTCTCTGTGCTTGTGTCTTAATGATAATATGTCATGGGGTAGTTCTATTTTGTTCAAATCTTTTTGGTGTCCTGGAGGCTTCCTGTACCCGAATGGGCATAGTTTTCTCTAGATTTGGGATAGTTTTTGTTATTATTTTGTTGAATATATTATGCATTCCTTTTGCTTGCACCTCTTCTCCTTCTTCAATTACCATGATTCTCAGTATTGGTCTTTTGATGGAGTCAGTGAATTCTTGCATATTCCTTTCACAGGTTTTGAGTTGTCTGACTAATATTTCTTCAGTTTTTCCTTTAATTTCCATTTCATCTTCAAGTTTTGAGATTCTTTCTTCTGCTTTTTCTAGTCTGCTGGAGTTGCCTTCCATTGTGTTTTGTATTTCTGTTTAATTCTTTTTTTTTTGAGGTTTTCTATATCATGAGTCACTTCCCCTTTAATATTGTCTACTGTTGTCTTTAATTCACTTATCTCTTTATTTATGGTGTTCTCTGTTTCATTATTTAGGGCTCCTATGAGTTCATTTATTTGTTTTTGTGTCTTCTTATATTCTTTAGTTTTGTTTCTTGGAATTTCTTGAGTGCCTCCTGTACATTTTGGTTGACCTTATCTAGTAACATCTCCATGAAATTCTCAGTGATTTTTTGCAGGATTTCTGCTTTCAGGTGTTCTTGTGGGCTTTGTTGGGTTCCTTGGGATAGTCTATCTTTGTTTTGTTGGAGTCTGGAACTGGGTATCCATTTTCTTCATTTTCCTCTGAATCTTGTGCTAATTAATTTTTTGGGGGAGAATGGTTTCCTTGCCTTTTTCATCTTCCCATTGTTCCACTTGGTGCTGTTTTTGTCCCTGTCTGTGTGTAGTTTAGTATTAACTAAGTTACAATAGTAAAACTAATGATACCTAGAAAGAAAGAGAAGAAAGAAAAAGAAAGAAAAGAAAAAAATAGATAACCAGAGAACTCAACAGGGAGAGATGGTGGACTAACAAACAGTGAACAAGACAAACACTTATAGAGAAAAACAAAAAAAAATATTCCATGTTCAGGAACAGTAGACTTTCAGTCTTAGTAGTCTGGTGTTACTCCTTCACATCCAGTCCTGGTGTTGGTATTTTAGCAGTAGCTCTGTCATTGTCTCGTCAGGTAGTTGGGTCAGGATGCAAGGTTTGTGGACCACTATCTGCCTTATTACAGGCAGTGCCTCATCACCCATCTACTGTCAGCCGTCTACTTTTGCAGGCTTTGTTTACTGAAAGTTTGCACTGAGTTCAGCTCCTTTCTTCTCCTCCCTTTCCAGCGCAGTGGCCTTTTGGCCATCTACTTTTCCAGGCTTTCTTTACTGAAAGTTCCCACTTGTCCAGTGTGCTCAGAGCACCAGCCTTCTCTGCTGCATATTCCTTTTCAGTTCCTTGTTTATTATTCAGTTTTTTTATTTTTGTGGGGCAGGGGTCAGTCTGTCCAGGGTGCTATGCTTGTATATCCGAGGCATAGCTGTGGGAATACCACATGCTGCTTATTTGCTCATCTGTTGGTATGCGTCTCTCAAGCAGGGTTGGAGCTGGCGTTTGGTGGCTCCCCCAGTTTCTCCATGTAACGTGGAGTGGAGAAGCCTTGTGTGGGCTGGGGGGGCTTCAGGTGTCAGAGTTTTGCTTCTTCTTGGTGTTTCTTTTCTGCCAAGTGTGGCTCCACCATCTCAGCAAGATTTTTGATTTATGGAGCCCACACTATCTGCTTCCTCCCTCTAGTAACTATCTTGGATCCCTCGAGAGTGAAATTTGAAAATTGTTTACTTCAAGAGGTTTTTTTTAACATTATTTTTCCATACCTTTTGCACAATTTCTCTTTGTACCACTTTATGTGTTTGAGAATGACATTGAGGAATTGACATTTCTTTTTAATTGTCATTATTGTGTCACATTACAAACTAATAATTGGTTTTGCTAACGAATAAACAAAGGAATTCTTGGTTGATAGTGTCCATTGTAAGCACATATGTAAATGCCACAGTGAAAGTCCCCTGTATAACTAGTATATGCTAGTGCAAATGTTAAAAGAAGATCTGTAACTATTAGCAGTAAATAGTTATTCTTCAAATCCAGTTCCTTAGTGACCCACGGAAAGCACTAATCTTTCTATTTCTATTCATCTTCCCATTCTGAAATTTCATAGACATGGGACCATAAATCACATGGTCTTTGTGATTGACTTGTTTCACAAAGCACAATATTTTCAAAGATCATCAGTGTTGTAGGCTATATCAATAATTCATCCCTTTATAAGGCTCTATAATATTCCATTGTATTCACATACCACTGTTTGTCATCCATTCATTACTTTTTGGGCTTTTGGGTTATTATCACCTTTTGATTACTATAAATACTGTGATCATGAAGTTTCATTTGCCATATATGCATATATACACATATATAACATATAGACACACACATATACACTCACACACATATATATGTATTTATAGGTAAAGTCTTTAGGTTATAGCATCTATAGTCTTAGTGGGTTATATTGTAGGTTTCATAACAAATTCAAACCAAGATGACAGAGTTGCACTCTGATATTCACAGTGTTAATTAAAATTCTCAGGCACACATATTCTTTAAGTAGCCTCAGGGCCCAATAGCACGGGCTATTGAAGAAGCATCAATGCTGACACTTTCCTGTTCTTTCTGCCTGTGTTTCCTTCTTTGATGAGTCAAGGACAGGGTTTCTTAAGATGCAGGTCCTAGACCAGCAGCATAAGCATCACCTGGGAATCATTTGGCAATTCAAAATGTTGACTCCATTTCAGAGACTCTGAGGGGGCCACCAGCTCTCTGTGATTTCAGATGATTACACTGCCTTCTCAAGGTCAGGGGAAGGCATAGGCTCTATAGAAAACTTTTGCCTTTGAACATCAGCTTTAACCATCATATTAGTGGCAACTAATATACAATAAACCCATTTTTCCTAAAAATGTGGGTGACAATATCACAGGAAAGATATGTATTTATTTTATTTATTCAGCATTAGGTACTGAACCTAGAGCCTTGTGCATGGTAGGCAAGGATTCTACATCTTGAGTCATGCCTCCAGTCCAAAGGAGATGTTTTTGAAACATTCAATAATGCAACTTGAATGGAAATTTGAACTTTCCAGTAATAAGTGACATTGCTGATGTAAAATGTTCAGAATTAATTGTGAACATGGAAAACCCAGGTGGAAGGTACATAGTACTTTCACACACACACACAAAAAACAAAAACCCAATGAATTTCCAAGGCAGTAACCTAATTTCCCTCTCATCTGCTATTGTAAGTGTTTCTGTCCTTTCAAAATTCCAAAGAACATGCTTCTGTACTGATTTATTTATTTGAAAATAGGGTGGCCCAGGAGCTTCACAAAGCAATCATTTGAAATAGTAAAGATGACGCAAGAAACCACATGACACAGATCACAAATACCCTGGCACACTTCTATGTTCAATACCATTTTAAAAATTAGGGAAAAGTGTCCTTTAAATTAAGACTGTATGTCTTTCATGTTCTGCTATTTAAAAATCTTCTGTCATTTATATATATGTCCAAAAGTGAGACAGCTAGATTATATGGCAGATCTACTTTTAGTGTGGGCAGGAACCTCAGGAAGAATATATCCCAGCATTCGCTGATTAGATTTTTATGTCACTTTACTTATCTGAATAAATGTGTAAATGTATCATTCTTTTGAGGTGTTGTTGATCACTGTTCCACCGTATAGATACAATGCATTTTGTGTGCTCATGCAGTAATTGACATACTGTTGGCTTTTTCTAGTCCCCGACTATTTTGAATGTTGGTACTACCAATGATAAGTTTGGGGCAGGCATAGGTTTACATATGCTCTTGCAGAAGAAACATTGGTTCATAGAAGTGCTATTTTGAACCTGTCATTCCAGCTATTTGGGAAGCATAAATAGAAGAATTGTTGCCCAGGCTGGCCTGGGTATTAATACAAGATTCTATCTGAAAGCAACACTAAAGTATATAAGCGGGGAGTACTAGGGTTGTGGTTCAAGAGGTAAAGCACCTGCCTAGCAAGTACGAAGCCATGAATACAAACCCTAGTACTGCAAAAAGTAGACCCTACTTATGACCCTGCTATGCCAGGTTTGGGCATATATCCAGAGTATAAATCAATGTACACGAGAGAGACCTGCACACTTAAATTTATCACAGCACTATTCATAATAGCCAAACTGTAGAATCAGCCTAGGTCCCCAATAATCAAAGAATGGATAAAGAAAATGTAGTCTATATACACAATGGAGTATTATTCAGACATAAAAAGAATGAAATGATGTAATTTTCAGGAAAATGGATGGAACTGGAGATCATAATGTTGAGCAAGGCAAGAAAAGCTAAAAAGCAAGATATCCATGTTTTTACTCTTACACTGAATTTAGACCTAAAATAATGAATAATGAACAGTAACAATGAAACATGTGTGTAAAGGTAGAACCATTGGGGTCCAGAATCAGTGGAAGGGGAAGGGAGAAGGAAAAAAGGAGAGGATCTGGGTGGTATTTACACACATACCCCCTCTCTTTATACATACAAACACACACACACACACACACACACACACAAACACACACATATATATGTATATAAAGAGAGAAGAGAGAGGGTGGCTAAGGGAATATGATAGAGGTGGTAGACTTGTTCAAAGTGTACCATGTTCAACTAGTGCATGATCACAATGAAATTACTTTCTGCTATTAATGTATACTAAGACTATAACAGTACTCAAAAGTTCAGATTTGAAATCATAATGAATGTTGCCTAAGATTGACTTTAAACTCTTAGACATGATTGCATAGCAAAACAATATTTGTACATGAAACCAGTAGTTATTTTATTTTTAAAGTGGTCGTAACAAATAAATACAGTACCACTAAAAACTGTGTTGACTGAAATGCAACTATGCAATGCTTAGCCTTAGTTTACCTAAGTTATCATTAATGAACTCTTGTTTGGTTTTTCTTCACTTTTAACCAAGGTTGAATCACAATTTTGAGACTCATGCTTTTATAACTTTATGACAGTTGTTTAGTATATAATGAAAAAACATTAAAAATTCTGAATTGTTTAATATTTAAAATTTTTAACTATAAATTCACAAATTACAGATGTGTATATTCATGGGGTGCAAAATGATATTCTGAATAAGATGCAGAAAAATTAAATAAAGCTAAAACATGTATCACCACCAATATTTTTTGTAATGAGAATATTTGAAATTTATTCTCAGCTGTTTTGTAAAATACCATATATTATTATTAATCATAGTCACTACATTAAGCAGTAGGTCTCAAAATATATTCTTCCTCTCTCTATGATTCTGTATTATTAATTGAACAAAGGGGTTTCATTATGATATTTTCATGTATGTATATATTGGGCTTTGGCCAAATTTACCACCTCTATGCTTTCTTATCCCTTTTATCCTCTTTTTTATTTTTTTTACATTTTCAGTGGATATCATTATTTTCATAAATCAATATAACGTGCTTTGATCATATTTATACCTCATCACCCTCTTCTTTCAAACTCCCTCTTCCCACTAGCTCTCCCTGCCTAGGAATCCCCCTTTGAAATTCATTTCAATTAATTTTTCAGGTGTGGAGAGAATTGTGTGATATTTATCTTTCTGAGGCTGGCTAATTTTGCATGGCATAATGATGTCCAGTTCCACCTCCCTTTCATTCTCCCTATTCCTAGGCCTCTGGAAAATGAAACTGTCCTGTCATATAAGAGCTATTGCTTTAGATTACTCACATGAATAAGAAGCAGTATTGTGTGGGCCTGGCTTATTTCAATTTGTATAATGTTTTTCAATTCAATGCATGTTGCTGCAAATGACAGGATTTTTTCCTCTGTAATATTGAATAGCATTCCATCCTAAATGTATTTTACATGTCCTTATCTGTTCAACAAATGATGTTGGGAAAACTGAATTCTACATATGGAAAACTGAAACTAGACCCCTGTCTCTCAACTGTTAAAAACACCAATTCTGAATAGATTTAAGTACTTAATGTAAGAATAGAAACACTGAAATTGCTAGAAAAAATAGGGAAAACCCTTTAATATATAGACATATGTAATATTCTTTCTGAATAGAATCCCAATTGTGCAGAAAATATGAGCATGAATTGAGAACTGGGATTGCATCAAGTTACAAAGCTTCTGCATAGCAAACAATTAACAGAATCAAGAGACAACCCACAGAATAGTAGAAAGTCTTTGCCAGTTATTCATTGGATAGAAGTTAAATATCCAGAGTATATAAGCAGCAACAAAACTAAACACCAGAATAATAAATAATCCAATTAATCAATGGTCAAATGAATAGAAGAATTTTCTAAAGAAGAAGTACAAATTGCTAATAAACACATGAAGAAATGTTCCATATTCTTATCCATAAAGGAAACACAAATGAAATCATCATTGACACTCAATCTTACCTCAGTCAGAATGGTTATCATCAAGAAAACAAACAACAGAAATTCTGGCAAAGTTGTGGAGAAAAGGGTAACCCTTACACATACACTATTGGTGGACTGTAAATTAGTTCAGTCACTACAGAAATAAGTATGGTGGCCCTTAATAAAATAAAGGTAGAGGCCATATGATCCTGGTATACCACTCATGGGCATATCTCTAAAGGAATATAAGTCAGTATGTAATAGATGTACCTGTACACCCATATTTATAGCAGCACTATTTATAATAGCTAAAATATGGAAGCAGCCTAGGTACCCATCATCTGATGAATGGATAAATAATATATATGTATGCACATTGGAGCATTATTTAACCATAAAGACAAATGATATTATGTCACTAGCAAGAAAATGCATGGATCTAGTGATCATCATGGTAAGTGACATAAACCAGACCGAAATGACAAGTATCTCATGCTTTCTTTCATATGTGGAACCTAGTCTTTAGAAATGAATAGCAGGAATGTAAAGCAGGTGCTGTTTGGGGATGGGTATCAAAGAGAGAAGTAAGGTCGAAAAGGAAAAGTAAAGAGGGAGTGAATATTGTAAAAATACTTAATGCCCATGCATGAAAACAGAACTATAAAATCTGCTGAAATTGTTTTATGAAGAGGGTAGTGTGGCAACAGGGAGTAAGAGAGGGGGTGAATTTGATCAAGGTACATTATACCCTCAGATCCTGATGGGGTGCCATGACCTGTAGCCTCAGCCTGGGATCCCAACCACTTTCAATGGAGGAGAAGCCCTGCCAGCCACACCTTCAGCACCATCACAGCCACCACCATCCACACCACACCCCCAAAAGCAGCAACAGCAGCAGTCACATCACCACCACCGTTATTATTTCTACAACTGTAGTCACAACCTCCACCATCACCAGCAGCCTCACCAATACCTCCAGCATGTTGCTGAGGGCAGCCTCAAGGCCCAGCCAAAGCCATTGAAACAGGAGCAGAAACACCTTCCAGCAGCAACAGGAAATGCCAAAAAAGAAAACAGACTTTGGTGAAATATGTGGTAATGCTGGAGAAAAGGAAATATCTTTAAAAAGCCTCGGTTCTGATGAAGTTACTCATCCTATTTCCAGGGTCCTCAATGGCAACCAACAAGTTGTAGATATAAGCCTAAAGCAGACTGTAAAGGCTGACACTTTGGAGAAGCAGGAATTAAAACTAAGAATTTCTTTCAGAAAAACAATATGGACAAAAGGAATGGGAAGTCTTATGAAAATAAGTCTGGAGAGAATCAATTTGTAGCTGACTGCAGCAATTCCATATGGTGTTGTAACAAATAATTCAGGCTATATTACTGATGGTTATATGGGCAAAGAGCAGATAATGATGGTAGTGGATCTGAGAATAGCTATACCACTTCTAAAGAAAGGAAAGCTAGGTGCAATGGTGCCAAGGGTTGTGAAAACCTTTATTTAGTGCAGGACAAAGAAATGAAGCAAGAGACTAGTGTCCCATGGGGACTTGAAGCTTTCAAGCCTGACTATAGTGAACAAAAGGGAAATCGAGTAGAAAGCTCCAAGCCTGTTTGGAAGTGTGAAACTGGGCCTGGCAGAACGAGTTGAGGAAAAACTGCTGTGGGCAATATGCTTCACAAAAGCTCAGATAATAAATGTGCTGTGAACAGCAAAAAGTTTTATGATCAGCCCAAAGGAAAGCATGCTTCAGCTGCTGCCTCCAAAGAGGACTCATGGATCTTATTTAAACCACCCCCAGGTTTTCCAGTGGACAAGAGCGGTTCTAAAATAGTTCCTAAAATAAGGTATGGAAGCAAATTTAAGGAAAACCTCAACAATACTGTAGAGAACTATTCTGAGTCACTATCTTCATCTTCATCCTCTTCATCATCTACTGGGGAAACTCAAACCCAATCTTCAAGCTGGTTATCCCAGGTCCCTATGTCAGTGCTGAAATCTTACATCTGCCAACTTTTCTAATGGGCCTGTTTTAGCAGAGACTAATGCAAGTGTGTATCCTCCAGGGGGTCAGCCACTGTTAACTATTGCTGATAATACTGTAACACCCATCTCTTCTGGAGCTGATTCAGTTGTCCAGGACATGAGTCTAACTTCAGCAGCTGTTGAACAAATTCAGTCTAGCCTTTTTATCTACCCTTCAAATATGCAAACTGTGTTATTGAGCACAGCACAAGTAGATCTGCCCTCTCAGACAGATCAGCGAAACCTGGGTGATATCTTCCAGAATCAGTGGGGTTTTTCACTTATAAATGAGCCCAGAGCTGGCCCTGAGACTATTGTGAGAAAGTCATGAGATTATAAAGTGATGGAGGTGACATTTCAAGACTATCCTGCTACTTTGGTTTCACAGGGTACTGAAATAATCCCCTCAGCAACTGAACATTCTATGTTTCCAAGGCTTATGAGCGGAGACATGGACTAGTCCTCAAGTTCTGAAAGTGGAACCATATCCTTGGAACCCAGTCATATAGGTGACCTGCGAAATGCAGACACCAGTAGTAATGGTGCTATAGTGTTTTTCTCAAAGGACTATGAGATAGAAAATCAAAATTCTTGGCATCTCCTATGAACACTTTGTTAGGCTCTGCCAAAGAACAGAAATAACAGAGAGGCTTAGAAATAAATGACAGCTGTGGTTCTTTTGACCTGAGGGTTGCTACTATATATCACACTAAAGGTAATTCATTTTCTAAAAAACAAAAAACAAAAAACTGGTACATTGTACGCATCTGTGGAAGTATCACAATGAAACATCTTTGTTCACCTAATATATACTAATAAAAAAGATCGCATTATCCACAAACAGCTGCAATAATTTCATTTCTTCATTTCCCATTTCTGTGGTTTTATCTCCTCTTCCCAATTGCTTTAACTGGAACCTCCTAGTGTCGGTTGAACAGAAGTGCCAAGAGTGGGCATCCCTGTCCTGTTTGGGATCTTAGAGCAAAGTCTTTCAACGTTTAATACTGAATATGATATTAGCTGTGGGCTTATCCTGTATGGTCTTTATTGTGTTCAGGTACATTCCTTTTATAACTATTTCTCACAACCTGCATGAGCAGGTCCCTTGACCTGACTGGGAGTGACTGGGGATTGAGAAAAAAAACACAGACAGACATATAGAAAGGTGGGATTGGATGGGTCTGATACTCCTGATGGGACATGCTGGCAACATCTCCCACTCCCAAGCTTATTTATTTATTTATACAGCATGTATGGGAATTTGGGGTGAAATGCAGGTCGAATTCTCATGGGTCCAGTCGTGTAGGTGGCAGGAACAGCACAGCTGTGGTATGTTGTTATTTACTACAGACTATCCTGACTGGGTCAGCATGTCCTGTTTTTCTTGTAAGGCAGCCCTGCTGAACCTTGCTTACCTCCGGGGCCTTGCCTTCTCAGCACAAATGACATTTGTCACAGCTTTACTCACATCAAACTTTCTTCTCAGTCTTTAGTTACTGGTCCCCCACACCTAATTCTTTGAAAATTATTTGTCATAAAAGGACATTGAATTTTGTGAAATAATTTTCTTCATCTAATGAGATAATTATATAAATTTAGTCATTCATTCTTTTTTTGTTTCACTTTTATTAATATGCTTACATTGGATCATGTTTTGCATTCTATGTATAAAATTCACTTGGTCATGGTAAACTGTCTATTTTATACCTTGTTTCATTTTATACATTTAGTTTCATTGTATTTTTTGAGAATGTTTATTTTATTAAGCTGAAGGATGTTGACCTGACCTTTTATCATTTGTAACATCCTTGTCTGGTTTTGATATTAGTAATACTGGCTTTATAAGATGAATTAGGCAGTATTCCGTTCTCTTTGATTTTTTTTGGAAAAGTTTGTAAAAATCAGCATTATTACTTTATATATTTGGGAGAATTTAGTGGTGAAGATATCACATCCTGAAATTTTTGTTTTAAAAGTCATTTTATCAGCGTTTCAATCACCTTACTGATTATTGGTCTATTTAGGTTTTCCTAATTCTGCATGATTCAGTCTTAGTAAATTATATGTGCCCAGAAATTCATCCTTTTATCATTTATCCAATTTGTTGATTTATCTTGAGGTGTTTCCTCTCATGTTTTCCTGTAGCAATTTTAAAAATTCAGGTATTTCCTTAAGGTCTTTGATTCATTTTTAATTGATTTTTGTACGGAGTGAGATACAGGGATCTAGTTTTTGTCTTCTACACATAAACATCCAGTTTATCCAGCACCATGTACTAACCTGACTTCCTTTTGTCTAATATATGTTTGTGACAACTTTATAGAGAATCACAATAGTCCTGTATGCTAGCCCATAAGCATAAGTTTTTAGTTTCATGAGCAAACTCAGATATTTTTTTTAATATGGCTCTGTAGGATAGTTTGAAATAAGCATTGTTTTACCTTCTATCATTGCTCTTTTGCACAAGATTGTGTTGGCTATTTAGGGTCTCTTGTCCTTATATATGAATTTTAGTGTTGATTTTGCTATTTCTCTGACAAACCTCATTGGAATTTTTGGTGAGGTTTATATAGAATCTGTATATTGCTTTCAGTAATATGGTCATTTTTCACAATATTAATGCTGCCAATCAATGAACATATGAAGAGTTTCATTTTTCTTGTTTCTTATTTCATCTATTTCTTTGTAGTTTTTATTTTAAAGGGTTTATGACTCCTTGATTAGCGTTAAATGCTCTGTATTTCATTCTTGAAGTTATTGTTATTGTGATTGTTTTATCAACTACTTTCTTATTGGATTAATTATTGGAGTATAAAAGAACTACTGATTTTTTGTATGTTGGGTTTCTTTCCTGCTTCTATTCTGTATTTGTTTATCAGATTTAAAATTTTTCTGGTGTAGTCTTTACAACCTTCTAAATACAGGTTCATGTCATCATCAAGTGGCTATAATTTGACTTCTTCCTTCCCCATTTGCTTCACTTTTATTTTTTTTACCTTTTACTTTTTCCTTTTCTTTTTTCTCTTTGTCAATATGGCAGCTTGAACTTGGCCTCGTGCCTGAGAGGCAGGTGCTTTATCACTTCAGTCTTGGCCATAGCCTTAGTTAATTTTTTTTATTATTCATATGTGCATATAAGGCTTGGGTCATTTCTCCCCCCTGCCCCCACCCCCTCCCTTACCACCCACTCCGCCCCCTCCCTCTCACCCCCACCCCCTCAATACCCAGCTGAATCTATTTTGGCCTTATTTCTAATTTTGTTGTAGAGAGAGTATAAGCCATAATAGGAAGGAACAAGGGTTTTTGCCGGTTGAGATAAGGATAGCTGTACAGGGAGTTGACTGACATTAATTTCCTGTGCGTGTGTGTTACCTTCTAGGTTAATTCTTTTTGATCTCACCTTTTCTCTAGTTATTTTTTGATTTAATTATTTTTCTGGCAGGGTCTCCTGTTCGTGCCCTGGCTGGCTTAGACCAGGATTCTCCTGTCCACAGACTCCAATGTAGCTGGAATCACAGGTGCATTCTTCTCGGCCTGGCTCTCTGGTTGAGACTGGGTCCCACTAACATTTGCTTGACCTGGTCTGGAAATCAGAATCCTTCTCATGTCAACCTCCTGAGTATCTTGTGTTACCTGTGTGAACCCCCATGTCTGGCTTCCATTTTATTTCGTTCTCTTTCTGTGTTGTTCTAGCTAAAAATTCCAATTCTATATTGACTATGAACAATCTCCTTCCTGATTTTAGTGGAAATGCTTTCACTGTTTGCCTATTCATTATGATCTTGGATATGGGTTTGTCATATCTAGCTTTTACTATGTTGTGTTGTGAAACTACCATTCCTAGTTTATTGTGGGATTTTACCATGAAGGGTTGGTAAATATTTTCAATTTTTTTGTTCTTTTTTGCATCAAGATGATTGTGTGACTTTTGTCATTGATTCTGTTTTATGTGCTGTATTACATTTATTGGTTTGTCTATGTTGATCCATTCATACATCTTTTTGTTGGAGTTGTGTGTATTAATTGTACAAAGTGAGTGATTTCATTGTGATACACCCATTTATGCATATAATGTACTTCGATCATGTTCGTATTCTTAACTACTGTTTCTTAGCCCCCTCTTCCTCTTTTTTTCCCCTCCTATTCTACCTCACAGTATTCCCCCTTTTTACTTTCACAATGTTGTTTTCTGTTTTTAAACCTAGCTTCTATAGATGGGAGAAAAACTGCAATGCCTGTCTTTGTGTGATTGGCTTATTGCACTTGACATGATGATCTCCAGTGCCATCAATTTTCCAGCAAATGACATAATATCATTCTTCTTTATGGCTTAGTAAAACTCCACTGTATATTTATATCAGTTTTTCTTTGTTTATTCATCTGTTTCTGGACATCTAGATTGATTCTAAGTATGATTCTTTGAGTAGTGTCATAATAAACATGTGTGGGCAGGTATATCTGTAATAAATGACTTTGACTCTTCAGATTATATACCAAACGTGTTATGACTACCTCTTATGGAAGATCTATTTTCAGTTTTTTAGGAACTTCCACAGTGATTTTGATTATTACATTTGTTGATTTGCTAATGTGTTGTTGAAATAAGTCAGAAAATATTTCAGTGAGGATGCCTATGTTCATGTTCTTTAAGGATTTTGATCTGTGGTTTTCTTTTTTGGTTGTGTTCTTATTCAGTTTTGTTATCAGGGCAATTCTACCTTCATTGAATGAAATGCAGAGAAACTAAAGCAGATACCTTAAAGCAACTGAGGCCAATAGGAAAAGGGGACCAGGAACTAGAGAAAAGGTTAGATCAAAAAGAATTAACCTAGAAGGTAACACCCACGCACAGGAAATCAATGTGAGTCAATGCCCTGTATAGCTATCCTTATCTCAACCAGCAAAACCCCTTGTTCCTTCCTATTATTGCTTATACTCTCTCTACAACAAAATTAGAGATAAGGGCAAAATAGTTTCTGCTGGGTATTGGGGGGGGGGAGCGGGAGGGGGTGGAGTGGGTGGTAAGGGAGGGGGTGGGGGCAGGGGGGAGAAATGAACCAAGCCTTGTATGCACATATGAATAATAAAAGAAAAATGAAAAAAAAAAAAAAGAAAGGTTCTTTTTTTTATTTTGAGGACTAGTTTGAGGAACGTTACTTCTTCTTTAAAGATCTGTCAAGGTACAAGAATGAATACATCCTGTCCTGGAATTTAATTTGTTTGGAGACTTTTTCTTACTGTGACAATCTCATTATTTATTACTAATTTGTTTATATTTTTAATCATGTTGGCTCTATTTTGATAGCCAATACGTTCCTAGAAATTTATCGATTTCCTCTACATTTTCTAATTTATTGGAACAGAAGTTTTCTAAATAATCCCTACAGATTTTCATTTTTTTCTTCAGTAGTACCTGTTATAATATGCCCCCTTTTCTCTCTAGTTCTATAGGTTGACGTTTCCTCTCTGCTTCTTTTGGTAGTTTTGATAAGATTTTGTCAATCTCATTAAAACTTTCAGAGAATCAATCCTTTATTTCATTGTTCTTTGTATTATTCTTTTGGCTTCAATTTCAATCGCTGCAGCTCTGATTTCTTTTCTTTACTACTCCTGGGCTTTGTTTTGCTTGTTCTTCTTTTCCTAAGACTCCGAGATGCATCTTTAGGTGTTTTATTTGAGAACTCTATTTTAATCAAAAAACTCCTAACTACAAACTTCTATATTAAAACTGCCTTTACTGTATCTAACCAATTCTGATAATTTGTGTTTTCATTGTCACTTGATTTTAGAAATTTCTTGATTTCCATCATGACTTTTTTAGTGACCCACTGATCATTCAAAACTATGTTGTTGGACTTCAATTTGTTTGTATAATGTCTGCAGTTTCTTTTGCTGTTGAGTTCTATTTTTATTCCAGTATTATCTGACAAGACACCAGAAATTTTTTCTATTCTTTTGTATTGGTTGAGATTTTCTTTTTAGCTTGAAATGTGGCTTATTTTGGAGAAAGCTCAATGAGATGCTGAAAAGAATGTGTATTCCATAATTGTTGGATGGAATATTGTTTAAATGTCTGTTAAGTCCATTTGTCCTATATTGTAGTTTAGCCCTCAAGTTTCTTGGTTGACTTATTTTCTAGATGACCTACCCATGGGTGAAAGTGTGGTTTGTAATTCACCCACTGTTATTGTGGTGGAGGCTTTCTGTCTCTTTATATGCAGTAGTATTTGTATTATAAAATTAGGTACAATAACTATCATTTTCAAACCTTATGTAACTTGATGTGTTGTTCTTTTACCAATTTTTATCGAGTTTTTTTGGTCTTCTGACATGTTTTGACTTGAATAGTTTGAGATTCTATACCTGAGTTCTTCCTTTGACATCAAAAATAATCAAGTTTGGGACTAGAGTGAAAAAGATGTGTGTAATAAAAAACAGAAGAAATGTTTCAATATTTAAACAGTGAAAAGGGGTAAAGCAGGAAAAAATTGGAGCATGAGGGCCATAATTGCAACAAAAAGTAAGAGAAAGATTATATCTTTCTCTATCCATCATCTCTCTAGATATTTTTATTTCTTTGTTTATGCATATTACTTTCTCTCTCTCAACACACTCCTACACACATATGTATATTTGCACACACATATCAATCTCCAATCAGCAAATATCATAAAATATCTTAGCAATAATAGTAAAAATATAAAAGAAAGGCATTTTCTAGGCTGTTTTGGTCATAAAATCAAGAGCATATATGCACTACCTTTTCTAATCTCCACTTGTTTCTGTGTCTTCCTGGGCTATGCACCCCTTGGAGAAAGCAAAGGGTGAGAGAGTTTCACCTCTTCCTCTGATTTTTATGATGCTCAGCAGTAAGCCAGTGGAAATACTTTGGGGCCAGATGTGGTGAGAATAGCTTTCAGTCCCTGCTTCTTAGTACAAGTAGTATGGAACCAAAGTTCCCTCCACTGGAGTTTACTTCAGACAGATAAACTCTACATAATCCTAGGGCATGGCTAGTATCAAGCACCATTATGGGCCTGGATCTCAGACTCCACACTAAGGCCACACAAAGGGTGAAACAACTAACAGTATTAGGTGGAAAGTCCTATGCTTTCCACCAGCCACTGTAGTTTTTCTGAGGTGCTGTTCCTGAAGGCAACCCTGTCTAGCTGCCCAGTTTTTCAACCCTTTTTAGCTGACTAACAGAGCTGCCAGTTATAAAAGGGAAAGTGAGTTTCATTGCTTTTCCTGTGTGTGACTCAAATTCCACTACATATATTTTTCAATGAACTTTCATTTGTTACGTTCTGTTGGGGCCACACTTAGTCACAAGGTAGATGCTGTCTGGGACACTATGGCAATAATTGCTGTGAGTTCTAGTTGAAAGTAGGATGTAGGGTCTTGTTTTCAAAGAGACAAAACTTGGGTGCAACTTTCTTAAGGTGGTTCCCAAGTATAGCACCAGGCTTTTACCTTGAAACACAGAATACTTCTCAAGTGTGAGCATGTGGTTTAGTTCCCTGATCAGCTAAGTACAGATGCATTTCTGTTCTGTGTCTTGTGTCTGTGTCAATTTTTCCTTACTAGGTCTCCACTGTTGCTCCTCCTCTTTATCATGACACTTGACAACTTGGGCTTACTGCTAATGTGCTGGTTTTGCCCTCTATTCCAATAACTAGAGTGGTTTTTTCCAAGTCTTCGTTTGTTCAATGTTAAACTTCTCTGAATAATTCAATCAGCAACCTCACTAAGAATGTTTTTCCTGGCTGATTTGAATCTGAGCTGTTGAGAAGCTGGAAAGGGTGCCTTGAAACTAATCTGCCATCTTGGCTTCTCTTACTAGTTGTTTTTATTCTCTTATTTATTCATTGTCTAAATTCTTACTTTGTGCATGTATGGTTTTACAAATTTTATTTAAGTCTTAAGCATTTATTCTTATAATTTATTGAAATTCACTGTTGGGAACCAAAAGTCACAGTCTGACAAGATCACTGTGGCTTAGCAGCATTCCAAAAAGGTCAGAATCTACAGGTGCACCATGTCTCTGTCACACTGGGATGGAACGCTCAATGGTTTCCCTTGACTGAAAAGAAGTTTAACTTAGTCAAAGACACTGGCAGTAAGAATGCAGGATGGCAAAAACAGAAAGGTTGTAACTAAGTCAGAGCATTTTGATGTTTAAGTCTCTTCCTCTTTTGTACAAAGCTTGCTGAGAAAAATAAAGTTTTGCCAGTTGGTCATCAACCTGTTGACCCTCTCCATATGTGTTTTGTCATTCCCTTCTTCAATGAGTGAGTCCCTCTGTGTGTCCTGTCTTGTTCATTCCTGCCCTGAGCCCTTTCGGGTCAAGGACCTCTGCGATCCTGGTAATTCACTAAGAAGATCATCCATCTTTGCATGGTGTTTCATAGAGTTCCATTTCTTTAGGTTTATCACTTGAGTTTATTAATTATTTTTGGAGGTGACATGATTTCCTGAGTCTTTGTAATTGTTGTGTGCTTACATTGGAGTTTTTTGCCTTAAAATAATTAAATATATAGTCTCCTCTTCTCGTTTACATTTATATGAATACATATGGTTGTATGTATTTATCATATATGAATACTCATATCTATATAATACTTAAATAATATATTAATTAATGCTAATATGTATATGCTATATTTGAAAATTATAAATAGTTGTTGTATATTAATATATTTATACATAAATATATATAAATATAACTATATATGTTTACAAAGGTAGATCTTCACCATTTAGTTCAGCCTTTGACTCTGGATGGACTGGGTGGTACAGCCATGGCAGTTATAGCCTGTATTTATGTTTGCTAGATAACTGATATGTTACCTTTCTTCTGAGTTCACACAGAGCACATGGCTGGTGCTCCATATCTGATGAGAACATTGGCTGAGCTTCCTGTGCAGTGAGGCAGAGATGCTGGATGGGTGCTTTGATTGCATTTGATTGGCTCAAGCCACAGTACGTATTTGCTGGCCAATGGTAGTACTATTAGTTTTGTTGTTGAAAAGAGTTTCAAGTGTCACTTAAGGATAAATGGAGACATTGGCCAGCTGGAACAGGACCAGGTGGTATGCTCAGTAGAACTGTGTTTGCTTCCCTGCCTAGACAAGGCTTTTGTGTGTACTTTCTGGCTGATATCAGCACTGTTTAAATTCCAGGCTGTGGCAGAACTATGTCCTGATGTTTGTTAAAATGTGCAAAGGTTGCCTTTCACCTAGTGTGTGACCTTGTATAGAGTCTGAAGCTGACTGTTTAGTGATTCAAGCTAAGTAGAAGTTTCCATTGCTTCTTGAAGTGATCAGTGTTCCTTTGCCAACTGGACTGCACTATTTTAAAACAATAATTAGGCACAGCGCATAGGGAACTACCACCAAGATCTAGGATTGGTTAGTGTGGTCTCCATTTCTTGCTTTGTTCTTACCTTGCCCCAGATGGTCTAGGCACATGTTTACCCTTACTTTCCCTTGGAGTGAGATTGAAGAAGTTTGTTTTGAAACTTCTTGAAATGTTACAGAAGACAGGTGTCTGCTAAGAGCTCCTCTTTACCACTGTAGAAAGCGTGTACCCTAAGATTCTCTCTGTGTAGACTATGCTAACATGGGACAGGGGAAGAGCAATACATTCAAAGTGAGACCATTTCTCTGTCGATGAAGATTTTAGATCTGTCAAAGAAGGTTAGATCAAAAAGAATTAACCTAGAAGGTAACACCCATGCACAGGAAATCAATGTGTGCAGTCAATGCCCTGTATAGCTATCCTTATCTCAACCAGCAAAAACCCTTGTCCCTTCCTGTTATTGCTTATAATCTCTCTACAACAAAATTGTCCCTTCCTGTTATTGCTTATAATCTCTCTACAACAAAATTAGAAATAAGGGCAAAATAGTTTCTGCTGGGTATTGAGGGGTTGGGGGGGAGAGGGAGGGGGCGGAGTGGGTGGTAAGGGAGGGGGTGGGGGCAGGGGGGAGAAATGAACCAAGCCTTGTATGCACATATGAATAATAAAAGAAAAAGGAAAAAAATAAGGCCTATTTCCAACTTTTGGGATATTGCTGTCTGTGAATAGTTGCCAGTTCAATGTTCTATGGGTCAGTAATGTTTGAAACTTATAGTCTGTCTTCTTGCCAGTATGAATCTTTCTGAAGGTGTTCAAGCTCTGGAGGAATTGAGCTCAATGCTCAGAGCTTACTTAAGTGGAAAATAAGAATGAATACAGGGAAATGAGGGAATAACAGATAGGACCTACAATTCAGTAACAAGTTCAGAAAAAAATTTTAAGAATTTTTTCCCAACTTCTTTGGGAAATGGAGAGATGTAGGGAAGTCATTGTATTATACCCTCTATTGTTTATGATGTGAGAAAGTATGAGCAATTCTGAATGTTTTCAGCTTGAGAATAATGTGATTTCCAGTATTTAATGAATGTCTGCTATGTGTTTTGTACTGTACTTACCAACAGGAACAATCAGGAATTAAAGCAGAACAATGTATATTATTAACTTATATATCATTTATACAAGCAATATAAGCTATATAATTTCTAGTTTATGGAGTAACAAAGCCATTAAAAAGAGAAAAAACATTCCTAATGAGTGTTATGAGGGAGTATACATGGAAAACAATGAGAACATGAGTATCAATTATCCCCAATTTTTAGTATATGTATTTAAGATGTTTTACTTTACAATAATGTAAAAGTAGCACATGCTTAACAGAAAATCTGCTTTGAATTTGGATTTTTATCATTTCCCTGGCTAGTGAAAAGTGCTCTGATATTCTTCTCATACTCAAGTATAAGCTAATATCAGTATTCTGAGCACATTTCAGGTAGGCTCTGCCAAGCTATGATGTTTGGTAAGTGTAATGAAAGCACTTTGAATTAGGATATTTTCAATTTATAATGAATGAATATGAACATAGCCCTATTTTCACACCTGACATTCGACTGTTTCCCATATTTGGAACATTATTTTTAACCATTTTCTTATATTTTTCCATTTAATCACCACAACAAACCAATGAAACATATGCAGTTGTTGCCACCCCAATTTTATAAAGCTATACCTGAGTTACAGAGATGTCATATAACTTGTCCAGGTATTGTAATTAAGAAGTATTGGGAGATTATTCAGACACAGACAATGTAATGCTACAGATCCCATTCTTTTCTGAGGAGTTTACAAATTTTTGATCTCATTAAGTTAAGAAGTTTACAGTTAAGAACTCAACAAGAAATGCAGGAAAAATTTCCAATAAGTGTTTTAAAACCTTTAATAGAGACATAATAATTAGTGGCAATTTTGAAGATATTTCAGGAGAGTAAATATCTAGAATTATTGCATTTCTTGAAATACTTTAGATGAAGAACTATGGAAGCCTGGAAGTGAAATCTATAGAATATTACCATTAAAGATATGAGGATAAAGAGATAAAAAACAAACAATAGATTTCCCTCAAGAGATCAAGGTGATGTGGAGATTGGACTCTAATATTGACTCAAACATGGAGGTTGTACAATCCCTAAAGAGAAAGGAACACAGGAGTCCCAAAGGAACTAAGAATACTAAGTAGTCTAATATGTGAACACAATCTCCTTATTTCATTTTGGTACCTGGAATCTGTTCTCAGGAAGAAAATGAGAAATTGTCGATGTAGATATCCAAGATCACTACGTCTATAAATTGATGCAAAATGTTTAGGAGGCTCATCAGGTATCATATGTAATAATAAAAATGGCTGTTTCTTTTTCACTTATGCTTCAGAGGACTAAGGCTCATCTTTATAGACATTACTAGCAGCTCAGAAATATTTTTAGGGAATTTGAAAACTTATGTTTGTGCTACCTTTTCTTAGAATCAAAGGAACCAAAACTTCAGAGTCAGATCTTGCTCTGCCTGCCAGGACTACAGGGCAAATCTCACTGATGCAGAATTGTCAAGGTTGATTCTCCTAAGAGGGTAAGTTTTTGAATCTACATTAATGCCTTACTTTTTATGTTACATGTTTATTGAGATATCAATATAGAAAGGATATATATGAAGTATACAACTCATTATTTTAACAAATACATCATAAAATTATACCAAAATCTATCACCTCTACATAGTGACCCTCATCTGTTTTTCTGTTAAATGTGTATGCACATGTTGAGAAGGTAATTTTAAGATGTCTCCACTTAACACACTCCAAATATACAATAGAATATTACATTGTGTTAACAGATTATACATTAGAGCTCCAGAACACATGTTACATGATTGAACCTTATTACTCCTGGTGAGCATCAACTGATTTTCCCTGTCATTGGGCATGGCTACAAATATCCTATTCCTTGCTTAAATAAATGTAACTGGTTGCAGTGTCTTAGTAAGTTTTCTCTCCATGGACTCTTGAGTGTTTTGCTGTGACATGGGAGTGAACATGATTTTACTCCTAAACTCTGCTTCCTTGGTTTTGGATTAGAAACAGTGTTTATGGTTCCAATACTGGCAGAATCCGGTCTGCATAGAAGGTCAGCATAAGGTTACTGAGGTGTCTGCCTTCAACTTTACCAGTGGAGGGAGGGCTCAAGCAATGAAGAAATGATGATTTAAGAAAAGGGCAATGAAATCCTGATCTGACCATTTGTCCCTTCTTCTATAGTTTCACTAAAAGTCCTGTTTGAACATGAGAGCATAGACCTTAACTATGTAGGCTAAGTTGTTGATGTGCTCACACACAGCACAACAATAAAAAAGACAGTAAAAAATAATTTTAAGAAGGAAAAAACCATTAATAAGGGGAAAACAATGTCATTCAGTGTCAGGGTAGAATTAGAGGCAAGTTCTCAGGATGGAATATCAGCTTCAAATGCTTCCACATAACCTTCACATTTATGGTTGAAGATACTGTTGGAGAGTTGCATTTTCCTCTAATGTTCCTCTTTTTCCTATTTCCACAGACCCTTTTACAGAATGGGCCCTGCAAATAACACTTTGGTGACTGAATTCATTCTGGTGGGGTTAACAGACCAGCCTAACCTTCAAATACCACTGTTCTTTCTGTTTCTATTGATGTATATGGTCACTTCCTTGGGAAATTCCGGCTTAATAATTCTCATTGTGCTGAATGCACACCTTCACACCCCCATGTACTTTTTCCTCTTTAACTTGGCCTTCATAGACCTCTGTTATTCTTCTATGGTTACACCCAAAATGCTGATGAACTTCATATTAAGCAAGAATGTTATCTCTTATATGGGATGTATGACTGAGCTCTACTTTTTTTGTTTTTTTATCATTTCTGAGTCCTATGTGTTAATGTCAATGGCCTATGATTGCTATGTGGCCATCTGCAATCCACTTTTGTATAACACTGCCATGTCCCCTAAGGTGTGTTCCTACCTTATCGTTGGTTCCTACTTGATTGCATTTTCTGATGCCATGATCCACACTGGATGTGTCCTGAGACTGACCTTCTGTGATGGAAACACCATCAACCACTATTCCTGTGATGTCCTCCCTTTGCTCCAGCTCTCCTGCACCAGTACCTATGTTAATGAGGTAGAGATTTTCCTTGTAGGGGGGAAAGATATCACTGTACCAACTCTCATCATCTTTACCTCACATGGTTTCATTCTTTCTAGCATCTTCAAAATAAGGTCCACTGAGGGCAGGTCCCAAGCCTTCAACACCTGTAGTTCCCATATAATTGCTGTTTCTTTGTTTTTTGGATCAGGTGCATTTATGTATCTCAAGCCCTCCTCAGCTGGGTCTATGGATGAGGGAAAAATCTCTTCTGTCTTTTACACAATTGTGGTTCCTATGATGAACCCCTTAATCTATAGTTTGAGAAACAAAGATGTTAAAGTTGCCCTGAAACAAACCATAAGCATGAGAAAGTTTTGATCAGAAACCTTATCTTTCTATTCCTGTAGCAAAGGGAGATTTTGCATGTTTAATTAGCTTTCTTTGTCTTCTTTTATTTTCTGTGGGGAAGGAAATCTGGGGCCTGCTTCATTTTCAATTCTTTTTACAGTAGTAGGTTTTCTTTTTTACCTTACATTTTGCATAATTTACTTTAACTATTTTAACTGTCTAATAATGACGTTAAGCAAGTAATTTCTTTTTATTTTCACTGTGGAATTTATCTCGAAAAAACTAAAAAAATTTCTGCCAGTGATTAAATTCATACTGGACTAACAGTGTGCCATCAGGCAGGACAGTTCGTGTTTGTCACTTGAAATGAAGCATAGGGCAGATAACCTATCTCCCCTGTGGTCTTTCTAGCCTGCACTTACTTGGCAAGAATCATTCACTTTCAAATGCCAGTGTTTTATAAGACAGCTATTTCTGTGTAGACTATTAAATACAACTCACATTGCAGCTACAAATAGTATGCATTAATATTTTTTCAACTGTGTTATACTTACATTGTAAATATGTTTTTACACATTCTAGATTATTAACAGGTATTTACTGTATGAACATGATGTTGAAGCTCAAAAAGATGAAAACAATACAGTCTGTCAGATTCTTAAATAAATGGTTCAGAATAAACTGACAATGTTTTTATCTCAAGACTACAACTCATTCAAGTCTATTCTCTGTCTACTTCATTTTATTAGTCTTATTGCATAAACAGGAAGCATGAGGTAACATTTATCCTTTAGAATTTGACAGTGCTTTTTTTTTTAGATGATACATAATTCATTTATTGCTTTTGTTTACATTGATTTTTGTTGTTTAAGAAAACCATTTCACAGTTCCTTTTCTTGGGATACAGATCCTTTTGGACCAGTATATTTGAAAGATGATTGGCTCAACTTGGGAACTTTGGTGTTTTTTGTTTTGTTTTGTTTCTTTTTTGAGTCAGGATCTTGCTAAAAGACCAGTCCCTACAGGGACTCACAAAACTCCTGCCTCTGAACTACTGAGCTAAGAGACATGCAAACCAAAGCAGCTTAAAAAGAGGGCTTAATTTTATTGTTGTTGTTTGTTTCTTTCCTTTTCATTTTTTCTTTCAGATAAGGTCTCCTTATGTACCAAGGAACTCCTGAGTGCTGAGATTACAGGCATAAATTGCAACACCCAACTTTGGATTTGAGATTTGTTTTAAATGAAGTTGGCATGTTTTCAGTGTCTTTAGTTGAAAGTAAGGGACTTGGTTGAGAATAGATCTCTTAGTCCAGGGACTAATGAGACATCTACCGAATAAAACAGAGATCTCTGTTTGAAGAATGATAAATGAAATTTTAAATAGCATTTTCATCTGAATTTGTATTCTATAGAGTACTCTAATTAAAACTTCTAATCTGTGATGGTCCTAGGTTCACAGTGTTTGGGGAGTGAAAGTGCTCTGGACAAATTTGGGTGGGCACCAGTCAAATGTGAAACACAATTTAAGAAGGACTTTAGAGAGTAAAATAATGGGAAAATGGATGCTCCCATTGTCTACTCTGTTTGTGGAAGGCACTAGAAATATTTAGTGATTATAGGATTTCTCTAGTTATGATGTATGGTTGTTATTTGGTACTAAAGAAAGGTTCAGACCAGAGGATACGAGGACCTAGAAACAACTACAGTACTCCTGTCTTTCTTGGCTTTCATGTGCTGTTCCCATATAGAAGATAAGGTATTGAAATGTCACATTTCAATAGGGAGAGCAATGAGAATTTAAAAGGTATATTTGGTGAATAAAACAAAATGTGACAAAATATTTTTGTATGATGATCAGTTTTCCTATTGAGAAATCAGGCAAACAATGAGTAAGCTGATTTATTTTTGCATACTGGGGTCTTAACCTAGGGTCTTGCCTGGATTTGTGAGAGAAGTGACTACAACTTGATGCACACCTCCAGCCCTTTTTGCTTTATTTTTCACATAGGGTCTCACTTTGTTTATTGTTTTGTTTGACCCTCCTAACTATGCTGTCCCCACAGCTGGGATTACATTTTTTTGCCACTAAATCCAGCTTTCAGCAGACTGGCATCAAACTGTGATCCTCATGATCTCTGCTCCCTGAGTAGGTGGGATTACTGGCATGGTCACTGTGCTCAACCTGCAAAATTTTTAACTGAAAAATTTCCTAAGAAAGATACAATTAACATATACTATTGTTCCATTCAATGTTTATGTATTGTGAAATTTAGCATAAGTGGTTTCTTGGTTTTAGATGTAAAACATAGCTAAGCGTTTGGTTTATGGTTTGAAGTGTCCACTTCTCCATTCAATAGTTCAATATCAGCATGATTTACTTTTACTCAAAGAGTGCTCCATAAATTAGAATCAAATTTGGTTGAAAATTGTTGTCTTGCCGTGTCCCTTTTGAAAAATTGCTTTCTTTATTGAATAAATCCGTATTTCAGGAAGAAAGTAATACATGTACTATGTTGTGCCATTTGTAGACATGACAAGGTTGTGTGTACTCCATACGCATTTCATTACAATTTGAAGTTATCAAGAATGGACTAAACTCTATCACCAATAGTTCAATTGATTAACCTCAAGATACAAATTACGCCTGTTTTATTTTCAGAAAGATTAGCTTCCTTTAAAATTTAAGCTCATACTTTCACCCTTTTTTGTAAAACTCACTTGTAAGGTTTAAATACACTTTCTAAAAGTTAAGGACATTGAACATTGATAAAAGGTATTGTGGCTAATTTAATAAGCAAAATTAGCTCTGTGTGTCTATTTGGATTTTTTTTAAAAGGAAGGCTACCTTGTCTGGATATTTACATGAAATAGATAGAGGTATTCATAGTTTTTTTTCATTTATTGTATTATGTGAATTGCCATAAAGAGAGTATGGAGAAAATGTAATTCTATTGACATAGTCATAGCAGAGTGTTAAAATTGAAGAAAATATATTTTCTTTTGCCATTGTTGTAGGGGAACGATGTTTCTACACTAGTGTGAAATATTGGGCTTTATGGGTTGTAACAAAAAATGATTCCACTAGTTAAAAATGGAAAAGAAAATTTCCTGATTAAACCCTGAATTCGCTTAACAGAAACTTTCTGCAACCAGGCTGCTTTAGTTGCTCAAGATTAGTTTTACAATGACCATGAACAGGTGCTTGCTGGTAGAAGACAGATGAAATCGGAAGTAAAAGGGGCTTTCAATCCTGTATGTTTTGCTTCTTCAATCCCCACATGTTAATAAACCTTTTTATTTCACTTTTGAGTGAAATTCTATGCTATACCAAACATACACCTCCCACACACACACATTTCAATTGTGTGTGCTTGAAATGATTGCTTAACATCAGTTATATAGCATATGGCCAAACTTCATTGTACAAGCACCTACTAGTAGATAGTTCCTGTTTCTAACTCTAGAGAGGTCAGTCTCAATTTGCTTTATCCAGTAAGAGGAAATGTTTATTGATTCAATTATTCATTCCTTTATATAAACACATGCAGAGACTCCAGACACACTTGAACAACCCTTTAGCTGAAATTAAGGGCTTGTCATGATATGCTGTATGTCACCAACAGAAATAAAGTGCAGAGAAAGATATACAGGTAAATTTTCATAATGCCACATAATAAAGTGATCTCCTATGTGAAAATTGATTTTGTTGGCATAATGATCATGGTGAGGACCAACATGGAATTTTTCCATAATTCTGGCAAAGCTGATTTTTGTCTCTAGAATTGGGATATCTCAATATTTAGCAGAACGTACATAAAGAGAGTGGTTCATCTGCTGGTCTGTTTTATACAAAATATGCACCTTTACACATTGAAAAATCTTCTGAGAGCAGAGACTTCATCTTTTTCTGTGAGTTTGAGGCTGGCAGAATCACCTGCACAGATTAAAAATCTCCTCAGACATAGTGTTAACCAACTTCTAAAATCAGTGCAGGTACACATGCCCATGGTACAGTGTGCCCATGAGTAGTGGTTAGGTACAGTTTCCTTCACACTGTCCTATCTGCCAGTTTCTACATTCCTTAGGTTAGATGTGGAAAATAGCAAGGGAGGGAATCACTGCTCCCACTTAGGATGCAATGATCCTGATGCTCAGATATTTTCACGGCTCATTGCAATTCATAATTTGAAAGCTGTTGAACTGATACTGGGCTGTGGCATTTAAAAATTATAGAACATTTATATATATTTAAAAATTTGTGCAACATGAAAACAATGAGTTAATGAATAAAAACTCTTTAAGGACAAATAAGAACAAAATACCCCAAGTTAAAAAATGTCCAGAAAGCCTTCTTCACAATTCATTTTTCATAGCTCCATTGCTTGACTTAGAATGTGTGAATATACTGTTATCTCATACTGGGCTATCCATTAACACAAACAGGTATGAATGGCCTATGTCATCATTTTTGCTTTTGAGTGTCTACTCAGTCCTAGGGGCAGCCATAAATCCATGCATTCAATATCTCATCAAATCTCACAACAGTGATATTTGGCAACAATATGAGTGGCTCAGTGTTGCAGAGATGACTGCTCTTCACCTCATCCTCGGGAACACAGAATTCTCAATGTCTCCTGCTGTGACGTCACTGAGAGGTTGAAATTTAACAGACATCATTCCAGGACCTGGTGGTGTCTTTTCCACTTTTCTGTCTGTGCTGGATGTAGATGACAATGAAACCCCATGTAGATGAAGAAGTTGTAAAGCAAAGAGAGAGACTTAACACAATCAGCGTGGAGAAGGGATGAATGGATGGAGCCACAATCAAGAATGGACAAGTTGAGGGATATGTTGCTCACAATATTCTCTCTCTCTCTCTCTCTCTCTCTCTCTCTCTCTCTCTATATATATATATATATATATATATATATATGTACATATATATTAGATACTTACAGTAAGTGGATAAATTTATGTGCCTTTCTGTTTGCATTTATGTTATTTTCACAATATAATAGGTTACAGAATTTAGATTAGAACTCTAGTCCAAGTGAGAAATATACTAATCCATAAACAAAGAATAGAATAACGTTTATTATCTGGGAATATCTTCCTCATAGAAAATGTTTCATCTAGGACATGACCAGCAGGTAAAATATGCAAAGAAATCTAGACTGGGCCAGGGCATGGACTATTTATTCCCTTTACCACATCAGATTTGAAATTCCACAGATGTGGGTTCTATGGATGTGTGAAAGTCAGTGTACCATGATATGGTGTGAATTTCTATTGCATTAAATATCATTAGGCTTAGTTTCATGATAAAGAGAATATAATTCTTATTCCGTGTTATATAACTTCATCTTTTCTACCCTTTCAACATTCCTCAGTTGTTCAATTAAAAACACTTCTTTAAACTTTATTTGTTAATAATTTCATGTTCCTTTCTTTTTGCTCCAATTTTGAAATTGTAAAATATGTTGCAAACAATGTATCATCTTAACTATTTTAAATGTACAGTACAGTGGTATTAAATATATTAGTAATATTGTGCAGTCATTACATTACCTCTAGCCAACTGCAATATTCTTTCTATCATGCAAAATTGGGCTCTCTACCCATTAAAAATTAATTCCCCATTACTCCCTCCTCCTATCCCAAGGTAACCCCATACTAATTTCTGCCTCTATGACTGACTAGTATAAATATCTCATAGAAGTGCCTAGATTCATGCACTTGCTATGGTTCCAATGCTTATGCATGTTGCAACATATCAAAATTAGGCTGCATACTATTGCATTATGTGTGTGTGTGTATATATCTGTATATATATATATATATATATATAATGCATAATTATCTCTTTTGCTTTTTTTGCTTATTTTCTTATCTCTTCATCTGTTGAAGGACAGCACTTGGGTTGCTTCTATGTTTTAGCTATGGTGAATAATGCTGTTTAACATGTGTACAAATGTACTTTGGAATACCTTCTTTCAATTCATTTGAACATGTACCTAGAGGTGGAATTGAAGGCAGCCTTTTGGCTGATACATATTTTTCAAAGTACATGTACCATTTTACATTCCACCAAAGAATGTAAAATGGTACCAATTTCTAAAATCCCTGCCAACAATGTTATCTTCCATGAGTTAAAAGTAATTATGTTCCACTATTTAAAAAATCAGTGGCTACCCTACTGGAATTGAGGTGTTATCTCATTAAGTTTTGATTTACATTTCTCTAATGATTATTGATACTGATAAAATACTTTCAAGAAGTCTAACTTGACTATTCATCTTTTATTGCTTATAACTCTGGTGTCCTGCACAAGTAACTGACAAATCCAATGGCATAAAATTTTGCCTTATAAATTTTTAAAGAGGATTTTATAAGTTTAGGTCTTACACATGCATCTTTGATACATTTTTTTACTCAATTTGCATGTAAACATATAAATATATACAAAAGATGTTTCCAAAATTGAAACTGTTGGAGGAATCTAAGGAAGGAGGAAAAGAAGAATGATGGAGTGAAAAATTGTGAAATATATCACATCTGTGTAGGAATAAGACACAACTGAACACTGAAAACTGTTGAACAGTGCAGAGTAGGGGGAGAAAGGATGGAGAATAGTAGTGGAGGAGGTTAGGCTTATTTAAGCACCATATATTTACAGGTAAAATACCATGCAAAATTCAGGTTAAGGGGAGGGCACTTTTAAGAAGGCAAGGGTAAATGAAAAGGGTAAAGGAGGGTGAATATATAGTTGATGTACTTTCTATAAAAATATGAATATGGAACATTAAATCTGTCAATGTCACTTTAAAAAGGGCGATGGCATGGGAGGGAAAATAATGGAGGGGATGAACCAAATTGGTGTACAATACATGTATATTTGGAAATATCACAATGAAAACTCCTGTATAACTATCATATACAAATAAAATGTTTTAAAAAGTTATAGAGTTTATACTTTTTAGAGTAAATGTGTATACACCTTTTAATTTGAAGATATATCTCCTTATTAAATTCCAAATATACAATAGAGTATTGTTACTTATTGTTAACATGTTACGCATTAGATCACCACACCTAATGATACTACATAAATGAACGATTTACCCTTGACAATATCGCTTATATTCTCTATCACTGGTCATTGTTACCAACATCCTACTCCGTGCTTAAGCGAATGTACTGTTTTAGATTGCACATATAGGAGAGATATGCAGAATTTCTCTCCTTCAATGTCTTGCTTAATATGCTTCAGTATAATGCCCTTATCTTTTGAGATGAAGTCCAGGGAACAAGAGATATGCCATTTTCTTTCCATTTTGTTTGATTTTATGATTCAAGTAAAATTGGTAGATGAATCCCTTTGAATGGGGATCAGAGAACATTGAGAAAATCAGTGGTCACACAGGTGGTGTGAAGTAATCAGTAAGTTCCCTCTACACAGGCAGACCTCCTACTGTTTTAGGTTTGTGTATTTTCCTGTGATAGGGGCAGTAGATTAACCATTCTTAGACTCTGCTACTTTTGTTTTAGATTAGAAGCAATATTTATGGCTCCAATTCCACCAGAGTCTGTTCTACATTGGAAGTCAGAACCAGGTTGCAAACGCTTTTGTCTGAAATTTTACTAGAGAAGGGAGGGCTGCAGAAATGAAGACATGGTGAGGTGAGATTTCTCTGAGGAAAACTGTAAGCAGAAGTTTTTGATCAGAAATTGAATCTCTCTAGGTTCTGTGTTTTTCATTAACACATTTTTAATGGGAGCTTTGTTTGTCTTATATCTTTCTTACTGTGTGAAGAGAACTCTGGGAACTGTCTTGTTTTCAATGTTATTATAGTTTATCTTTATTTATAATTTCCTATCACTATTTTACCTGTCTAAGAATCACATTAAGGACATAATTTATTTCTTTTAGTATTATAATTACAGAATATATCTGAAAAACTAATGAGTGGTTCTACCTGTTATTAAATAAAGTGTTACTCAGTTGACAGTGGGAAAAACACTTCTCATTTGCCACTTGAAGTCAAGCATAAGTCACAAAGTATGCCTCTGCTCTGGGATTCCCATCCTCTGCTTGACAGGAATAAGTTATGTTCACATGAGAATATTTCACAATACAGATGTTTCTGTGTAGATTATTAAGTACAACCTACATTACAGCTGTCAGTACTATACATTAAGTATTTTGTCCTTCATGTTATGTTTACCTTGAACTTAATCCATAAATAAGCTTCTGAACCTCAGAAAAACTAAAAATTTATATATAGCTTGTTAAATAAGAAGTCCAGATTTAATTGTGAGTCTTTTGATTTCAATTCTACCATATTTTCTAATCTATTTTCTGTCTACTTCATTTTATTAGCTTTATTTAATTGAGCACAAAATCTGAGCCACATTTCTACTTTGAAATTTGTGCTTTGTTCTTGAATGATTCATGAATTTCATCGAAGGGTTTCATTTGCATTAATTATTTAAAATTTTTGTTTTCCCTCACAACCTCTTGATGCTTGTGTTTCTTGGGAAAGAGAAAGCCTGTTGGACCAGCACAGTTGAAGGATGATTGACTCAAATTTAGAACTAACTTCCTTCCTTCCTTCCCTTCCTCTTCCTTCCTCCCTTTCTCCTTTTCTCCTTTACTCCCTTTCTCCTTCCCTCTTTCCTTCCCTCCCTTTCTTCTCTCTCTCTCTTTCTTTTTTTCATTGACATTTTATTGTTGGAGAACAAGGCTAGCCAGAAACTTGCAATCCTCCAGAGTGCTGGGATGAAAGGCATACATTACCAACCCAGCCTAGAACTAAGATGGATTTTTTTTGACTGTTTGAAACAAGGTCTCACTCTGTAGCCCAGTTCGTCTTGAACTCTAAATCATCCTACCTCTACCGCCCAAGTGCTGTGATTAGAGACATAAACCACTACACTGGGTTTCAGAGCTGAGTCTTTTTGAAAAAGTGAATTTAAAATTTATTTGGGGTCTTCTAGTAGGAGAATAAGGATCTCAGTGAAATTCGGTCTCATAATCAAGGACCTAAGGAGAAACATGTCCAGTAAATCAGAGCTCTCTGTGTTGAGAACAATCAATGAAAATGTGCACAGTATTTTTATATGAGTTTGTTTTGCTCAGTAGAGTATTTGTAGTTCACTCCTTGCTTCATAAACTTTTGGTAAAATACACAGTCAATGATATCGTCAGGTTAACAGTATTTTGGGGAATGAGAGGGAAAATTCTGTGAACATTGTAGGGAATGACATCGTAGGGCACAAAATAGAGAATGCCAGTCAAAACTCAAGTAAGGAAGAAGGAACTTAGAGAATAAGACAATGAGATAATGGGGTTCATGCTTTCTCTTCTCTTTGTGGAAAGCACTAGAAATATTTAGGAATTATAGGATTTCTCTGGATTTATATCATATGTTATTTGATTCTAAATAGACTGCTCTGTAGATGCCACAATGTACCTCCATCTGGAAAGCTCACACACAGAGGGCAGAAAGACCTAGAAACAACTCCATCTCCCTGATTTTCTTAGTTTTCATAAATTGTTCCCATGCAGAATTTAAGGTATTAAAAACTTACATTTATGCCGGGAGAGCAATAAGAACTTGAAAGATATATTTGTTGAATAAACAAATTGTGACAAAGTCTTTTTGAGAGTAGTATTTTTCCTTTTGAGAAAATAGGCAAAAAAGTTGAGTAGCCCCAAAACTCTTACTCTGTTAACAAGAGACAATTTAAATACTTCCTAAGATGAATATAATAATTTATACTATTGCACTTTGTACTGTCCATTCAGTGCCTCAGTAATGTGAATTTTAGCGTAAGTGGTTTGTTGGTTCATTTGCTAAATGTACAGATTTACTAAATGCCTGATTTACGGTTGAAATGCACTCATTTTCCCCCATCAAATGGCTCCAATATCAACATGCTTGATTTTCAGTCACTGATTTTTGCATATATAAAAGAGTTGAACTTGCTTGAAAGTTTTTTAAGTTTTTCTGTCCCTTTGGTAAAATTGAATAAATATGTACTTAAGGAAGAAAACAATATTGATATCAACAATGAACAGGATGAGAAAGAAATCAGAACAGCGATTCCATTCCCAATAGCCTCAGAAAAAAACACCCAGGAATTAACTTAATTAAAGAGGTGAAAGACCCTTACAACAAAAACTGTAAATCCTTAAAGAAAGAAATTGAAGGAGACACCCTAAAATGGAAGGGCCACCTATGTTCATGGCTTGCCAGAGTTAGTGCTGTGAAAATGGCTGTACTTCCAAAACCAATCTACAGACTCATTGAAATGTCTATCAAGATCCCAACACTCTTCATAGAAATAAGGGTAGAAATTGATTCTAAAGTTCACATGCAAACATTAAATATACCAAATAGTAAAGGGAATTTTGGGCAAAAAGTGAAATGATGGAGGTATCATGATATTGGACTTTGAATTATTCTACAGAGACACACTGATGGGCAAATTATATATCTATGTGCAACAGAGTATGTTTGAAATTTACCAAACTCCATATACATAATTTAATCCAAGAAAACAGCAAAGTCCTGTGTAAAAGGCCTAAAAGTATAATATGCTTAAAACACAAGCCAAATCTCTGTGCTGTTGGATTTGGCAGTGAGCTATTAGACATGACACCAAAGCTCCAAGCAAGGTCAAGTATGTTTTCCATGGTGTATGTGGGCCATTTTACATTCCTCCCATCAGTGTATGAATTTCCCTGATGACACTGCTATGTCCCATGATTTAAAAGTCATAGTGGCTAACTTTGGTTTGGGATAGCATCTTATAGTTTTTTAACCTTTCCCTGGTGAGTGATAGTGATAATATTTCTTCTGTGCTTGTTGGTAATTTATATATGTGGTTTAGAGAAATATATTTGAAAGCCTATGTTTATTTTTGAATATGTTTTCCAATTTGACTTTTTGTTTGTTTCCTTTAGTAATTTTGTATATGTCTAGATATTATTCTCTTATTTACTATATGATTCATCTCAGGGCCTCACACTTGCTAGGCAGCAACTCTAATACTTGAGCTACACTGCTAGCCCTTTTAGTCTTGGGTATTTTTGAGATAGGGTCTCATAAACTATTTGTCCATGCTGGATTCAAACCACAAACCTCCATCTCCTGAGCAACTAGGATTACAGGTGTGAGCCACTGGTTCCTGGCTTGATATTATCTTTTGATGTACAATTTTTAAACATTTTCAAATAATTCAACTTGCCCATTTATCTTCCTTTTTTTTGTTTTTTTTTTTGCTTGGAGCTTTGGTGTCATGTCCAATAGCTCACTGCCAAATCCAATAGCACAGAGATTTGCCTTGTGTTTTAAGCATATTATACTTTTAGGCCTTCCACATAGGACTTTGATGCCTTCTTGGATTAAATTATGTACATGGAGATTGGTGAATTTCATACTTTGTTGCACATAGTTATAAATTTGCCCATCAGTGTGTGTTGAAGCTGCATTTTTTATTCTTATAAAAATTCATTTGAGTGTATATGAATGGATCTATTTTTTCTGTGTTCAATTCCTTCTACCTTTAAACTAGTACCATATTCTTTTGATAAGTGTAGTTTTGTAGTAAGTTTATTTTTGTTTTTTCTGTTTGTTTTTATAATTTTATTTGATATTCTTTATAATTTCATCTATAGTAGTATAAGGGAGTTCCATCGTGAAAATTTCATAGATGCATATACAGTGTACTCTGAACAAATTCATCACTTCCATTTTTTTCCCATGGTCTCCTTCCCCCCAGCTCCTTTCTCCATTTTCAAACAGTATTTGGTAGATTCATTATGCTATCTTCTTACATATGCCTGTAATATACTTCAACCTTCTTCACCTCCCAGTACCCTCTCTTATCCACTTCCTCTCTCCCACTGATTCCACCCCTCATATTTCCATTTTAGCATCCAAAACCTATCTTTATTATTTTTATTACTATTATTATATTTATATGAGGTTGCTTTTGTATTTGTTGAAAGACACTTAGGTGGCTTCCATGTTTCAGCTATAGTGAATAATGCTATCTAACATATGTGTACACATGTCTCTTGGAACACCTTGTCTTAGCTCTTTTGAAAATGTACCTAGATATGGAATAGCTGAATGATGTGGTAATTTTACCACATCTTCACCAACATTTATTGTTGTTTATTTTCTTGATGATAGCCAGTGTGAGATGGAATGTCATGTAGTTTTGACTTGCATTTACTTTTTGGATAAGGATATTGAACATTTCTTTATGTGCTTATTAGCCATGTATTCTTCTGAAAGCTATCTGCTTAATTCATTTTCCCATCCACTAAATGGATTATTCTCTTGCTGTTTAATTTTTGGAGCACATATTTGTGATGTGCTATGTTGTGTTTTGATAACTGTGAGCACTGTGTGATATTTAACTCAGGGTAAATATGCTAATGAATCAGTTTGATGCTATTCTGTTGAGAAATTTGCATCAATGGCCTTTGTATTTCTATTTCCAAATTCTATATTCTGTTTCAGTGAACTGTTTATTGTTTTACCAGCATCACGAAGCACTGTTTTTCATAGTGATTTTGTAAGTTTAATGAATATTTTTTGCTTCTTCACTTTTGTTCCTTTGGAAAATTATGGGGACTGTTTTTGTTTGGATTTCATATAAATTTGAAAATGAGCTTCTTAAAAAATAACCTGGCTGAAATTTAATGTAGTTGAATGAAATATACAAATCAACAGAGAGAAGGTAAATATCTTAGAAATGCCAAATCTTCTAATCCATACAAACATTGTCTTTCTATCTGTGGATCTTCAGTTTCTTTCATTAGTATTATTAGCATGTAGTGTATATCTTGGACCTGTACTATTAGATTCCTACAAGCTTTCACGCTTTTTGGTGCTGGTATAAATGGTATTGCTTTCTTAAAACTTCAAATTTTAAATGTTCACTGTTAATAAAAATAAATATTACTGACCTTAATATGCTTTGAAGCTCTCCTACAAAAATCATCTTGATATTTAATTGCCAATGTAAAAACATTAATAGTGCCTTAAATTGTTATTATACCATGAGGGGTGTCTTTGTGAGAGATTAAGTGTACTTATTGTCAGAGTGGATTAATTTTTAGGGTGGTGGGTGCCATATAAATAAAGGTTTTGGACTACTCATGCTCATTTTCCTCCTTCCCTTCCCTCCTCTTAATCTTTGCCTCTTTTTGCTCTTCTGCTATGTGAAGCATAATGCCAGGTGATGATGCTGCAGGAGGCTCTCACCAGGTCATGCATGTCATCTTCATCTTGCTCTTTTCAGCCTGAAAAATGGTGAAGTAATAAATATCTGCTGAGGATAAATTACTCAGTCTATGCCTTACTGTTTTAGTGGCCCAAAAGGATGAAAATAGGCTTATATTTTATTACACTCTAAATATACTTACAGCTTATAGTAGAAAATGTTCAATGTTTTGGGTTTTTATGTAAACAATAATGTTATACATTAAGATATTTACCTATTCCTTCCTTTAGTGTGTGTTGCTCATTTATCACTTTCTTGACATATTTCACTGTCTATCCCTTCTACTTAAGAAATAGTGGTGAGAGTAGAAATTCTTCACTTTTGTTCTCACTGTGAGGTAAAGGATTTATTCTTCATCTAAATGTGCAAAGTTAGCTGTACATTTATAAAAGTATATCCTTCATCAGAATAAAGAGGTTTCCTTTTACTTTTTGTTTTTTAAAACTGTGAAATAAACATTGGATTTTGTTAAAAGGTTTTGTATATCTATTAAGATGATCATATATTATTACTACTTTACAGTTTTGCTCTGGTGTGTTATACTTTTTGCTAATCATATATTAAATCAGTCTTGATTCCCGAGATGATATATTTTAATTGCAATGATGCATTGTCTTTTTATATATCTTATGCTAAGTTTGCTAAAACTAAAAAGATACGTCTATGTTTGTAAATGATATTTTGTTCTCTAATCTTCTTTTAACTATGCTTTTGGTGTCAGGAAAATGCGAATTGTGAATTTCCTCTGCTATTTAAGTTTTAAAATGAGTAGAATTGTAAATGATTTTGGTAAGTTGTACATAAAAGTTTCTTTTTAGTGAAAGAATTAACTGAAAATTCCATTTCTTCCATAAAAGTTTATTGTAGATATGTCTGTTTTTATTTATACAAATAGTTCAAATAAAGTATCTATCATTTCATATCAAATTAAATTATACAAACTAATTCATAATCCCTTACTTTTATTTCACTATTTCTAGGATCAAAATTTTTATACATATAATTTGACCTTTTCTTTTCTCTTTCATTAACCTAAAAATTACACATATTGATTAACTTATCCATTGTTCTTTATATCATTCACTTATCTACTTATTTTGGTTTATTTTTCACATTATTTAATGTTTCATAATGTAGAAGTTTAAGTTGTTGACTTAAGACTTATTTCCTTTCCCATTTGGAATGTTCTTTCTTCACTTCTTTTTCCAGTACACTTAGGTTCAAGAAACTCTCAGGTAAGAAAAATAACTATGTTTTACACATCTTGATATATTGTGTTTACTTATTAATTAATTTACTAATGTACTTTTATTAGCATATTTATATCATGGTTTCTTTCATTTATAGTATTCTTTTTTTCTGGTATTTAGTTGATTTAGGTATAATTTACAAGTTATACAATTCACATCCTTAAAATATAAAATTCAATAGTGTTTAGTTTACTGACAGAACTATACAACACCTACCACATTCAGTTTTAGAGCTTTCTCATCACCCATAAAGAAAATCTAAAACACTTAGCCATCACCTTTCTAATCATTCATACCAACCCAAGGAAACCACCAATCTGTATTCAGTGTCTCAAAATTTATATCTTTGTAACAGTTACTTTTCTTGTCTCCATGACAAAATTCTTGACAGGAACAACTTAAAAGAGAAAACAATTACACTTTATCTTGGCCTCAGAGGCTTCAGTCAATCATCGTGGGGAGGGCATAGAAGACATGCTCACATCATGGAGGTCAACAAGCAGAGAGAGAGTATGCCTGTGCCAGCAGACTTCCTCCCCATTTCCCTTTCATTCTACCTAGGTCCCTCCTATAGGATTGTGCTGCCCTCATTCTGGATGTTTCTTCCCATTAGTTAATCCTCTCAGGAAAGTCCCTCACAAACACACACAAACAGAGAGTGGATTTAATAATTTCTTAGGCACTCCTCAAACCAGTAAAGTTGACAATCAAGGTTTAGCATCACAATTTTCTTGAATTTCAAATAAATCAAATAACACAATTCTTGGTGCTTGTAGCTGATTTTATTTAGTATAATGTTTTCATGGTTTATCCATGTTATAATTTGTAAATGTATTCACTATTTTATTTTGTAGAACAATGTTCCATTGTATGGATATTTAAATTTTGTTTGCTCCTTCATCACACATAGTTGAATTTTTCTAGTTCTTGACTACTCTAAATGTAGGTACTATAAAAGTTTTTATAAAAGGTTTTGTGCAAGAATAGGTTTTAATACCCTCTGGACAGGGAAGGATATGTCATACAATAGTTCTTATTTTATCCTTTTAAATACTGCTAGAATGATTTTCAGTGTCTGCAACATTTGATCCGCCACCACTGTAATAATTTATGTACATCCTCATCAAACCTGGATATTATTTTTTATTTTACTATGGCTATCTCAGTGAGTGTGAGATGACAATGGATTTTATTTGCACATCCCTGGTTTCCAGTGATATTGAGCATCAATTCATGTACTTAGTGACCTTTTTGTATCTTGTTGGAGAAATATCTACTTAAACCCTTTATTTATTTTAAACTTTACTCTTCTCTAAATATATTTAGTCTTGTCAGGACTTTATTTTGTTAATACTAGATCTTATTTTGTGACTATTAGATGTTTACCGGTACATGACTTGTGAATATTTTTCCTATTCTGAGGTCTGTGTTTTCCATTTCTTGAAGTTGTTCAAGCCTGAAAAGTTTTAAAAGTTGAAGTCTAAGTTATTTACATATTTCCATACTTTGTCACTTGTGGTTTAGTTTTCATGTCTAAAACAACTGTCTACCAAGAGGTCCCAAATGTTTACTGCAGTATATGACAGTTTGAAATTTCCTGTCAGTTTTGTTTACAGTTGCTTTTATTTATGATGTGTGGTAAATATCCATATCTTCCATACTATGGTTCAAATACCACTTATTGCAAAAACTATTCTTCCTCCATTGTATTGAACTGAGCATCAATACAAGTGTGCTTGTATATGATATATATATATAAATAATGCTGTTATTTTTACTTATGAATACACTGAACATATACACTGATCATGTTATCATATACATATTTTATTAAATATAAATATTTGAATATACACATCTTATACAAAAGTATATATGTTTTATTAGCCATATATTTCATGTATATTTCTGTATATAGTCTATAATTTCTGCATTTCTATATAATACACTATATACTAACAGTATATACATCTTTTATTCATGTATCAAGCATAGCCAATTTGACTTTGTGTTGTACACTGATTTCTTTCAAATATTACTTGTACTTTGTTTTTTGACTACACTAGCATCAGTTCTTTAAGCCCTTTAATCTCCTGTTTTTGGCGGTGCTGTTGAATCAAACCCAGGGGCTTGCACATGGTAAGCGAGCACTCTGCCACTCATCTCCGTCACTAGCTCTAACACACTTTCCTTACCAGTTAAAATAACAGTGTAGCACTGTTAGAATACTTTCAAGCTACTATATTCATTATTTATGGTCACACAGCAGGGAAGAGTGAAAGTGATGAAGAAAAAGGATGAATCTTCAAAGGTTCAAGTTTTCAAGCTTTTTCTCTCCTTTAACTGCCCTTTGAAAGAATTACTTCCCATACCTTTTATCCCATAAAAGCTCACATACTTTATATTCCATCTTTCTGATAATAGTCTTTTGTGTAGATATGAGGTGATTTTTCATGATGCTTCTTTAGTATTTAATATATATGTTGGTCACTTTCATGTTTCCATTGGAGAGATGATTGTTCAGGTCCCTTGCACATTTTTAATAGGATTGCTTATTCTTTCTTATAGATTTGTGATTTCCTTATAATTGTTTATATTAACCTTCTATTAGGAGCATGGCTTCTACATTTTCCCTCTAAATATGTGGATTGTTGCTCCATTCTGTCGTTTCCTTTGTTTTCCAGAGCTTTTTAGTTTGACATACTTGCATTTATGGATTTTCACTTTTGTTGTCTGCTCATGTGAAGTCAGAACAAAGATTTTGCTGTGCAACATCATTGCTTAATGCAGTACAGTTTTCACTATGAGCTTTGTTCTTGTAGTTTGACAATTTTTGATGTCATGTTTGAGCCTCCAATCCATTTACATTGATTTGGTATGTTACAACAGTCCACTCGCATGTATCTTCATACTGATATACCATTTCTTAACCATTTTTATTAAAGATATTTTCTTTTCTTCATTGTGCATTCTTGACACAATAGTTGAAAATAAATCGATCATACATGCATTCCTTTATTTCTGGGCCCTATATTCTGCTCCAATTGTCATTGTGTCAGTTTTTAAGCCAGTATTATAATGTTTTGATTACTAACACTTTGAAATGCATTTTGAAATGAGGGAGGTAATTCCTCAAGCTTTGTTCTTTTTGCTCATGATAACCATGTCTTCCCTCTTTATGGTTAAATTTATTCTTAAGTATTTTTTCGCAGCTATTATAAATGAAATTGTGGTCTTTATTTTCTTTTGCAGATAGTTGATTTTTAGTGTGTAGAAATGCTATTTATTTATGTTGATTTTGTATCCTACCACTTTACTGTATTGATTTATTATTTCTGTCTGTTATTTTCATAGAATCTTGGGTTTGTGTAAGATCATCTCATAAGCAAACAACTACAATTTCAGTTTTTCATTTACTATTTCTGTGTTTTTATCCCCTTTTCTTTCAAAATTGTGAGGATTAGGACTTCCAATTTTGTGTTGAATAAAGTACCACTAGTGGAAATCCATGTCCTGCTCTGAATTTTAAAAGAAGGGCTTTCAATACTGCACTATTGAGTGCAATGTTAGCTTTGGACTTATCCTATAGGGTCTCATTGTGTTGAGGTACATTCCTGCTGCACTTTTAGAAATTATTTTATAATAAAATGGCTGTTGAATCTTGTGCAATGAATTCTCTGCATCTAATTTAATAATCATGTGACTTCTGCCATTCATTCTGTTAATGTGTTGCCTGTCATTGATTAATGCTGTAATGTAGGACAGTCTTTGCAACCTAAAGATAAATCTTACATGGTCAGGGTGAACAATCTGTGTCCTATATTATTGAGTTCTCTTTGCTGGCAGTTGGTTTAGCATTTGTTGTACTTATTATGATCAAAGATTTTGAATTGATATTTTTTTTTACTGTAGTGTCCCTGTCTAGTATTGATATCAGGATATTGATGGCCTCATAAACTTAGTGGGGAAGTATTCCCTTCTCCTTGATTTTTTTGGAAACTTTTGTGAAAAACTTATTTTAGCACTTCTTTCTACTTGGGAGAAAGACTCTGGGATTTTTGTTGTTGGAAGACATCTTATTACTGTTTTTATCTCTTTACTCATTATTGGTCTGTTTATATTTTTCTATTTTATTATGATTCAGTCTTGGTTGCATGTATCTAGGAACTTATCCATTTTCTCTAGATTATTCAACTTGTTGATTTACAATTGTTTATAATAGTCTCTTGTAATATTTTGTATTACTGTGGTATTAGTTGCAAAATTTACTCCTTCATTTCTGATTCTGTATACTTGAATCTTTTTCTATTAATATAGGTAATTTTTTACTTTCTTTTCAAACATCAACATAATCTCATTCAAGGTTTGTATTGTTCTTCTAGTCTGTGTTTCATTTCTTTTGTCCATTTCTTTGTTTTTTATTTCCTATGCTACTTTTAGCTTTATTCTGTTCTCTTTATGTTTCCTTCAGGAATAATGCTAAGTGGCATAATTTTTCTTTTTGATGTAAGATTTGACTGATTCAAACTTTCTTGCTATATCTATTTCAAGATATTTTTAAAAATTCCCTTTCAGTTTCTTCATTGACCTGTAAGATAATCAGAAGCGCTTCATTTAATTCCACATACTGTTGGATTTAATGATTTTTATAAGGTTATTTTGTTCTAAGGTGTTTTTCACTTCTAATATATCCATATTATTTACTATTCAGCTGATTTTAGCATTGTTGAAAGCAAGATATTGAAGTGCTCTACTATTATTGTCTGAAATAAAATAATAATTCTGTTGTTCACTTTACATGTTTTAAGGTGTTCCTCTGTTGGGTCAATATATATTTTTATAATTTTTTTAACTTCTTGATGAATCGAGACCTTTATCATTCCATAATGTTGCTTGTCACATTTTATAACTTTTCCCAAAGCATTTTTAAATCCAAATGTCTTTTAAATATATGAAGTATTATAGTTTCATATAAAATACCCAGAAAATATGATTGAAATGTATTTTTGATTTCCTAGATAAGTAGTTTATCCTTTTCATTTTATATTTTTTGGTTTTCTTCTTTTATTATTCATATGTGCATACAAGGCTTGGGTCATTTCTCCCCCCTGCCCCCACCCCCTCCCTTACCACCCACTGTGCCCCCTCCATCTCCCCTCCACCCACTCAACACCCGGCAGAAACTATTTTGCCCTTATTTCTAATTTTGTTGTAGAGAGAGTATAAGCCATAATAGGAAGGAACAAGGGTTTTTGCTGGTTGAGATAAGGATAGCTATACAGGGCATTGACTCACATTGATTTCCTGTGCGTGGGTGTTACCTTCTAGGTTAATTCTTTTTGATCTAACCTTTTCTCTAGTTCCTGTTCCCCTTTTCCTATTGGCCTCAGTTGCTTTTAAGGTATCTGCTTTAGTTTCTCTGCGTTGAGGGCAACAAATGCTAGCTAATTTTTTAGGTGTCTTACCTATCCTCACCCCTCCCTTGTGTGCTAAAGCTTTTATCATGTGCTCAAAGTCCAATCCCATTGTTGTGTTTGCCCTTGATCTAATGTCTACATATGAGGGAGAACATACGGTTTTTGGTCTTTTGGGCCAGGCTAACCTCACTCAGAATGATGTTCTCCAATTCCATCCATTTACCAGCGAATGATAACATTTCGTTCTTCTTCATGGCTGCATAAAATTCCATTGTGTATAGATACCACATTTTCTTAATCCATTCGTCAGTGGTGGGGCATCTTGGCTGTTTCCATAACTTGGCTATTGTGAATAGTGCTGCAATAAACATGGGTGTGCAGGTGCCTCTGGAGTAACCTGAGTCAAAGTCTTTTGGGTAAATCCCCAAGAGTGGTATTGCTGGATCAAATGGTAGCTCAATGTCTAGCTTTTTAAGTAGCCTCCAAATTTTTTTCCAGAGTGGTTGTACTAGTTTACATTCCCACCAAAAGTGTAAGAGAGTTCCTTTTTCCCCACATCCTCGCCAACACCTGTTGTTGGTGGTGTTGCTGATGATGGCTATTCTAACAGGGGTGAGGTGGAATCTTAGAGTGATTTTAATTTGCATTTCCTTTATTGCTAGAGATGGTGAGCATTTTTTCATGTGTTTTTGGGCCATTTGAATTTCTTCTTTTGAGAAAGTTCTGTTTAGTTCACTTGCCTATTTCTTTATTGGTTCATTAGTTTTGGGAGAATTTAGTTTTTTAAGTTCCCTGTATATTCTGGTTATCAGTCCTTTGTCGATGTATAGTTGGCAAATATTTTCTCCCAATCTGTGGGTGTTCTCTTCAGTTTAGAGACCATTTCTTTTGGCATTTTATATTTTTTGACCTAAAGTCTCTTTTGTTGCTTATAAGTATAGTGACCCCTACTCTCTTTTATTTAATTTTTCATAAAATTGTGTTTCTTATACCTTCACTTTCAGTTGATATGTATCCTTATAAGTGAGTTGAGTCTCTTATAGGTAGAATATAGTTGCATTTTCTTTATTTTCTCATTTATTCTTTCTTGGTCTTTTTATTGGAGAAGTGAATGTTTTTACATTCTAGGTAATCCTTGAAAGATAAGGACTTACAACTGCAATTTTATTGTCTACTGTTTATTTTTTAGTTACCTTCTTTCTTTATCTCTTGTTGTCCTCCTTTGTGCTTTGATGTCTTGCTTTAGCAGAATTCTTTAATCTTTTCCATATTTATTTTCTGTAGCTGTTACAGGTGTTTTTTCTGGTTATCATGAAACTCAAATAAAATGCCTTATGAGTCTACTTCAGCATGATAATAAATAAACTTTATTTTCAGACAACTCTATTTCACTTTCAGTCCCCTTTGTACATTTCATGTTCTGGTATAGTAATGTACATTGTTTTGTAATATATTCCCTTCTATAACTTAATCATTGTTATTAATATTCTCATTTTAATTCTAGTACTAAAAATAAAATTATTTTACACACCAGCATTATTGTTCCAGAATATACTCATTATTCCTTATGTGATTGCATTTTGTTCTTTCATCATCAATTTTTCTCCTGGCCTTTTTTGTCAGCTAAAAGAAATCCTTTAGTTATACCTGTAACGCAGGTACTGCCTTACTAGTACTGATTTACTCCTATAGATTTTGTCTGGGAAAGTTTTTATTTATCCTTCACTTCTGAAAGACTGCTTCACCGGGTTAAGTTTCCATGTGTTGGATTTTTCTTTCAGTACTTTAAATGCATCTTTCCTTCTTTCCTAGTCTGTTGGGTTTGTGCAGAGCAATCTGCTGTTAGTTCGATCACCACTCCTTTGATTATGACAAGTTGAGTTTGGCTCTCTTAGAATTTTTTCTTTGTGTTTGATTTGTGATAGTTTGATTATTATGGGTCATGGTGAGTCTTTCTTTGGATTGAATTATTGCATTTCATTGGAGATCTTTTCTCTTCCTATATCTGGCATTTTACTCTTTCCATCACAGGAAATTTTCAGCCATTTTTCTTTTATGTGTTTTTCTTTTAATGTGCTTGCTGTCCTCTTTTCTGTCTTGGAAGTCTAGTTATGTGAAATTAGTCATTTGCTTATGTTCCATATTCACAATGTTTTCTCATTCAGTTCTTTTGCTCCACTGATGGTTTCAAATCCTGTCTCTTCAAGTTCTTCAGTTCTTTGTTCAGCTTGATTGATCCTGCTATTGAAGCTTTCAACATTCAACTTTAATCATGGAATTCTTTACCTCTAGATTTACTACTTTTTAATATTTTTATTTGTGTATAAAATAATGTTTCATTTCCATGTGTGTATATTATGTGCATTGATCAAATTCACTCCTTACCCTCTCTTACCCTCCTTTCTCCCAACTTTGGATTCCCTTATGTTTCCTTAGTAGTCCCCTTTTTTCATTCAGGTCTTTTTTCTTTTCTAGATTTACTTACAAAAAGGAAATATGTGATATTTGTCTTTCTGAGCCTGGTTTATTTTGCTTATCAAAATGATCTCCATTTCCATCCATTTTCCTGAAAACAACATAATTTCATTTTTCTTATGGCTGAGTAATATTGCATGGTTTATTTATAGCACATTTTCTTTATCATTTTATCTGTTGATAGAGGCTAGGGTCCATAAGTTAGCTATTATTACTAATACTGCATTACACATGGGCATCCAGATGTACCTATTGTATGCTGACCTTATTCCTTTGGGTACACACATCTTAGTAGTATAGCTGGATTGTATGGTTGTTCTATTTTTTGAGAAAACTTCGTACTGATTTCCATGGTGGCTTATGTTATAAGCAACAGTGTATATGACTTTCTTTTCTCTGCATTCTCATCAAAGTTTTTATATTTTGTTTTCTTGATGAGAGTCATTCTGATTGGGGTGAGGCAGAATCTTAGTTTAGTTTTTATTTGTATTTCCCTGGTTGCTAAAGATGTTGAATGTATTTTCACTTACTTATTGGGCATTAGCATTTTTTCTTTTGAAAAGCATTTTTTCAGTCGTTTGGTCCATTTATATATTGCATTATTTGTCCCTTTGATGTGTATTTTTGAGTTATTTACATATTCTTGACATTAATTTCCTGTCAGATGATTAGCTGCAGTGATTTTCTCACATTTGGTAAACTTTCTCTTCACTAGAATTTTTTTATTTTTATTTTTTTTTGGTAATACAAGGGTTTGAGCTCAGGGCTTCATGCATGCTTGACAAGCACTCTACTTCTTGAGCTATTGTCTCAGCTCTTTTCTACTTTAGTTGTTTTCTAATACATTCTCATGCTTTTTTTCCAATGGTGGTCTCACACCATGATCCTTCTACCTAAGACATTTGGCATGACTGGGCATATGGAAGTGCATCACCCACACATAGCTTACCTATTGAGATGAGGTCTCACTAATTTTTTGCCTGACCTGGCCTTGAACTGTGATCATGTAGATCTCTGCCTCCCCAGTTGCTAGAATTGCAGCCTTGATCTACCACACAGGCTGAAGCATTTTAATTTGATGCAATGCTATTGGTCAATTCCTTCTCTTTTCCCCTATGCAATTGGTATTCTCCTCAGAAAGTCATTGCCTATGCATGTATCTTGAAGTGTTTTCCTTCTAGTAATCAAAGTTTCAGGTCTTACATCAAACTTACTAGACAAGCACACTAACACTTGAGCTAGGCTCCCCAGTCCTATGCTTTATTTATTTACTCCAGCTCTGCAGTATAATTTGAAATTATACACTGTAATACCTTCAGCATTGCTTTTTGCTCAGCGTCTTTTCTATTTCAATGTGAATTTTAGCATTGTTTTTATCATTTCTGCGAAGAATGTCATTGATTTGTTGATGGTTGTTCTATTGATTATGAAGGTCATTCTTCAGTAATTGAATCATTTTCAACATATCAATCAGCAAATCCATGAAATCAGGAGATATTCTAGTGTCTTTTTTATTTCTTCAGTGTTTTAGTATTTTTATTGTAGAGGACTTCTGCTTCCTTGATTACGGCTACTATTTAATATGTAGTTCTTCTGAGCCCATTATGAATGTGATTATTTTCCTTATCTTTTTCACAGTGCATTACCTTTAGGTATAGACAAAAGCCACTGATGTATGTATGTGGAGTCCATCTCCTGTTACTATGCTGAATTTTTTGGTCAGCACGAAAAATCTTTCATTTGAGTCTTTGGGGTCTTCTAACTGTATGATCATACCATATACAAATATGGAATTTGACTTCTTCCTTCCCTGTCCATGTACTTTTTACTTCTTACTGCCTTACTGCTTTGGTTAACATTTATATTTCCTGATTTTAGAGGAAATGTTTCCAGGTTTTCCTCATTCAATGTGATATTGGCTATGAATTTCTTATAGACAGCCTATATTATATTGTGGTGTGAATGTTCTAATCTTGGTTTCTGCTGGTCTTTCTCATGTCTGGGTGAGCGATTTAATCAAGGCATTTTCTGCATCTATTGAGATAATGATGTGATTTTTATCTATGAGACTATTTTTTGTGCTGTATTAACATTTATTGATTTATGTATGTTGAGCTATTCTTGCATCCCTGGAGTCAAAGTAACTTGATTAATGTATTGGACCTTTGTAATGTGTTTAATTCAGCATGAAAGTATATTGTTGCAGTTTTCTGCCTATGTTCATCAAGGTTTTAGCCTATGGTTTTTATTTTTGGCTGTTTTATTATTGTAGTTTGATATTAAGGTTGTCCTGGCTTCATAGAAGGATTGAACTATTTCTTCACTTTCTATTTCTTTAATATTTTGAGCATTAATGATATCACTTGTTTCAATAGTTTGATAAAATTCAGCATTGGATTCATTCACTTCATGGCTTTTCTTTTTTATTATTCTTTTTTTGGAGGGGAACTTTTTTATTTATTTACTTAATTTTTAAATTTTTTTTGTTGTTGTGCCTGGTGGAGGTACATTGTGGCATTTACAAAAGTTCTTTAAGATGCATTAAATATATCATGCTTGAATTCACCCCTTCTACCACTCTCCTTTATCCTCCTCTCCCTCATTCCTATAATAGTTTCAAAAGGTATCGTTTTTGCTTTTACATACATGTGTGCACAGTTTTTGAACTGTATTCACTCTCCCACACCCTTTCCTGCAATCTCCCCACTCCCACTGGCACCAACCCCCTCCCCCACCATGCAGGACCTGTTTCACTCTCCTGTTCTCTGCTTCTGTAGGAGAAAAAAGAAAACAAATGACATTTTTGCTTGTTTGAGATAAAGGTAGCTACAAAGTGAGTTTCCTTGTGATACTTTCATGTATATATGTATTATAGCCCCAATTCGTTCATCTCTATTTTTCTTCAATCTACCATAGTCCCTTTCTTATGGTGGTTTTAGTGGTTTAAGAATTCTATATTCATTCTTGTACAGAAGGTACATCAATCATATTCATCTTCTTACTTTCCTTCTTTTACCCTGTCCTCTCATGTTACCACTCCTTAGTGTGAAGAGTTTTTCATAATATTGCTGTATTTATATTAGGTCTATATTGTTTGATAAGAGAATTTTAATTACTGCATAAATCTCCTTATTTGTCATTGATCTGTTTGATTAAATTTTGGTTGGTCATATGTGTATAAATTTATCAATTTCTTCTAATTTTTCCAATTTATTGGAGCATATGTTTTTCAAATACTCCAGACCATCCTATGGATTTCAGTATTATCTGTTGTGATGTCCCCTTTTTGTCTCTAGATCTATGAATTTGTGTCTCCTTTTTGTTTCATTCAGTAAGATTGACTAAGGATTTGTCATTCTTTCTAATCCTTTCAAAGAGTCAATGATTTCATTTATCCCTTAAATTATTTTTTTGGTTTGTACTTTATTGGTTTCAGCTTTCATCTTTTTTTTTATATCTTCCTTCTGCTTGTTTTGGGTTTGGTTTGCTCTCATTTTCCCAAGACACTGAGATATATCATTAGGTTTTATTATTTGAGATTTCTCTGATTTTTGAAATATAAGCAAACAAATACATGTAGAACTGTTTTGCTATATCTCAACTATTGTGATATGTGATATTTTGTGCTTACATTTTCATTTGATTCTCAGAATTTCCTGATTTCCCTAATTTTTCAGCAATCCCCATTCATTCAAATGTATGTTGTTGAAACTCTGTCTGCGTACTTTCTTCAGTTTCTCTTGCTGTTGATTTCTTATTTTATTCTATTGTATTCTGATAAGGTACCAGAAATTATTTCAATTATTTTGTATTCGTTAAGGTTTGCTTCATGGCCTAAAATGTCCTCTACTTTGGAGAAAGTTCCATGAGCTGCTGTAAACATGTCCATTTTAGAGTTGTTGGATAAAATACTCTGTAGGCCTCTGTTAAGTACATTTGATCTACAGTGTAGTTTTAAGTCTGATGTTTCCTTCTTCAATATTTGTCTCGATAACCTGTCTATTGGTTCATGTATGGATTTGTGTTGGTCCTCTCTTTCTCTTGTTGTCATCTAGTTTTTCTTTTATGAAATTGTGACAACAATATTAAGTATATATTCATTTATATTATTATATTACCTGGGGCATTGTTCTTTTACCATATTTAGTAACCTCATTTTTTTGTCTTCTGACAAATTTTGGCTTGAAATTTTTTCCTGATTTTATTTTTTGGATATGAGTATAGGTATTCCTGCATGTGTTTAGAATGAATATCATTTTATCATATCATTTTAAAATGTCATTTGCATTATTTTATGTTTAGTCTCCATATATATTTGTCAGTGAATTGCTCCTTCTAGGCAGCAAAGAAATGGATCTTATTTTTTTAATCCTGTTGGCTGGTCTTCATCTTCTATTTTGATACTTTGCTGCATTTGCTTTCAGGGTTTAATAGAAGGATATATACAAATTTCTACATTTTAATGTGTTTCTAGTGATGATTCCTGTCTATAGCCATACCACCCTGAACATACCCAAGATCATCTAATGACAATTTCTTCTTAATACTCACTTGGTTATTTACCATTATAGTGGGATTTCTTCTTTTGTCTACTCACAAAGTTGTATTAATCTTCTGTAATCTAACTATTAATTGTTTTTATTATCTTCTGTAATTATCTTCATCAATTATCTTCTATAATCAAACAGTGGTCATTTTTTCCTTAATTTATATTGTCTTGGAAAGACTTCTTTCTTCTTTGTTTTGCAAAGATTATTTTCTGAGTACAGTAATATAAATGAGCAGTTATCTTATTTCAGAGCTTGTACTACATCATTCCATGCTCTTCTTACCTGTAGGGTTTTTGTTGAGAAATCTGTTTATTTTGATGCATTTACTAACATAAGTGCATCTCTCCTACATCTTTCACTATTCTTTGTTTGTTATATACTCTTGGCACTTTAACTCCAATATACTGTAGGGAAGTTCTTTTTTTTAACATATTATTCTTGTACTGAGAGTACATTGTGACATTTATAAAAGTTCCTACAATGTATCATAGTCAAATTCATCCTCCTTTATTCTTCTTTATGGGGAGGTTCTTTTCTGGGCATTCCTATGTGAGGTTCTAAATGCCTCCTGTGCCTGGATGTCCATAACTTTCTCAAGAGTTGGAAAGATTTCTGCTACTTTTTCACTAACTAAGTTTTCTATAATTTTAGTCGGTAGCTCCTTCTACACCAAAAACATTAAGTTTGGGCTTACAATAATGTTCAACTGGACTTGCATGTTTTCTTCAAAATTTCTTATTTTTCCTTTATTATTTAGACTTTCTTGTTCACCAACCTTGCTTTTAGGAACTGAAACTCTTCTGCTTAATCTGCTATATTGGAGTGGTTTTACTCTGAGTTTTAAATTTTATTGATTGAGCTCTTCATTTCTATGATTTGTTTTGTTTTCCCCAAATCTCTAGCTTTAATTAAACTTCTTGTTGCTCACTGCATTGTCTTCCATAATTTGTTTAGCTGTTGTTTTGGTATCTTCTTGTAATTCATTGCTCTTCTTTTAAATTATTTTAAAATTATTCCTGACATTTCATTTTCTTCAATACCTATGGTGTGATTTCTTAAAAAACTATGAGATTTTGCTTTTAGAAGTTTTGTTGCTTTTTTAAAAATTTCTTTCATTTTTATATTAATGTTTTTCATCTGTTAGACTGAATAAGTTTTCCAGCTCCAGATTTATGTGAGAAAAATTTAAGAACAGTCCTTACTTAATGATGTGCCCTGGGTTATCATATGGTTGTGAAGTGTTGAATGTATTTCTTTTTTAAGTGGTTTTTATTTTTATTTATAGTTATAAGAATAACTTCAACTTCAAATGCAAAGTAAATTCAATGTAAATTTGTATTACATTATTTTTGCCTCACCATGTCTATCAAAATACTTCAAAGTATTTTATAAATACTTCTTGGTTAATATTTATTTTTCTATTATCATTCTTAGTTCCACAGTTTCTCCTTCCTTAAGAATCTTGGTGACTACCCTTGGCATTGAATATATTTCCAATTGGATTTTATAATGTAGTTTTCTGTTAATTCTCTGGTACAGACTAGCATATTTTGACACAGTTCATATTGTGTTGGAATTTAACGGTCTTGTTCTCTGTTCTCACAAGAGTGCAGTACTTCTTTTAAGTCATGATGATGTGTTATAAAGAGTTGAATATAGTGATGGCGGGTTTCCTCCATAATTAATTCTCTTACTTTGTGCACATTGTGCTGTAGATGTATGAGAGTGACTAATGCTGTTCTCTCTCATAGGTGTGGCATTCACAGTCTTTCTGTTGTTTCTCTCTACTGTTGCTGTAGGGGTGGATGACTGTGAGTGGGTCTTTAGTCCCTTCATATGTACCTAATGTGAGTATGGTCTTAAGCTTGGAGATTTTTATTTCCTCTGTTCTTTGAGTTAAACCATCTGCTGAGTTTCAGAACAGAGGGTGGGTTTTGTGGATAGCAAGTTGTGCTGATCCTTTGCTGTGCTGGAAGTATAGCTCAGTGGCAGAATATCTATACTACTTCCTCAGTGTGTCATGCTCAATCCACAGCTCTGACTAAATAGGTAAAGACAAGTAACTGGAACAACAAAACAGAGCCAGATATAGAAATAAAGCAAAACATAAGTACCAATAAGTACCAAAGATGACAGCCAACTATGACAAATAAAGTAAAACCTAAGAACAACAGGAATGGTAGAGGCAAAAATGGCATAAACCATAAGTTTTCAAAATGTAATTTAAAAAGAAAGAGAAAAAATAATAGAGAAAAATCAGTAATGTAGAGTAATTTTACTCTTATTGGGCTTATTATGCAATTTAAAAATCTATGATATACTTTGATCATATACACAATCCCATTTTATCTTTCTGTAATCACCACAATTTTGAAAGCTATGCTAGTTTTAATATCCCTATTATATAAAGACCATCCTTTGGCACAGAGATGTTAAACAACTTGTCCAAACTATAATAATTAGGAAGTATAGGGGAAAGATTGAAACACAGTCCCTTTAACTCTATAGTCCCCTTTCTTTTCCATGGGAGATTTAAAAGTGCTGATCTCATCACTGAAATGTTAAATTTAAATACTCAGCAGGATACTAATGTCAAAATTTCCAGTAGATGTTAAACAAGCCTAAAACGAACAAAAGCCTCCTCAAAACTTCAGTAGCTATGCAATATAATAGTGAGGTGATTTGGGTGATAACTTAGGAAAGAAAATGTGTGAAGTGAGCTGCTGCTCTTCTTGAAAAATTTTAGGTAAAGAACTAAGGAAGTCTGGAGGTTTTGTCTGTAGAACATTGCCAATAAAGATGTGAAAGGAAGAGAAAAATCAAAACAATAGATTTCCCTTAAGATAATGGGGACGGGTGGAGATGGGAATAATATTGGCTCAAGCATTGAGGATGTAAAATCCTTATTGAAAAGGGAAACCATGAGTAAAATACAGACTCCCTAAGGAACTAGGGATGCATCAGAGTTGATTATGTAAACACAATCACCTCATTCCCTTTTCATTCCTGGAGTCTGTTCCCTGGGAGAGACTGGACAGGTTTCTACCTTGCATTGTGTTTTAAACTTCTGGAAAACCTTCTAATGTCTCATCAGGAAGTGAATGTGATCATAATAAAAGCTGTATATTTTTCAGTAACGTTTTAGAGGACTCACATTTATTGTTATAAATTATGACCAGCAGCTCAGAAAGTTTTCCATGGAGTATGAGATATTCAGTTTATGCTGCCTCTGTTTATATTCAAAGGAATCAAAGCCATAGAGTTTGATATTGCCCTTCCATGCTCACAGGGTTAAATAACAATGGTAAAGTAATACCAATGTTTTCATTGCTAAGGAAAGTAAGCTATTAAATCTGCTTATATTAATGTCTTATGTTTTATTTAACACCTTCAGTGAGATATCATATATAATATAAATTTTATGTAAAAATATATAATATAAAATTATATATAATATAAACATTATATATAATATTTATAAAATATATATTTTTAAATATATTTATAAAATATATATTTTTAAATATATATATAAAATATATAATTTACCACATTATATTTAATATAAAAGTATGTAAATATATATATGGTGTACTTGTTATTTTTTATTGTTTGTGGTTTTTTTATTGTTTATACTTTTATAGGTATATACATTGCTTGTGCCATCTCTCAACCCTGCCCCCCTGCCCATCTGACCCCCTCCTTCACCCCCTCTACCTACCTCACTTCCAGGTAGACTCTGTTCTGCTCTCTTCTCCAATTTTGTTGAAGAGAAAACATTGAGGTAATAAGAAAGACATAGCAGTTTTGCTAGCTTGAGATAAAGGTAGCTATACAGAGAGATTCCTAGCATTGCTTCCATGCACATGTGTATTACAAACCAAATTATTTAATCTCTACCAGACCTCTTCACTACTTCTGGGTCACCTTCCCATAGTGGCCTCCGTCAGTTTAAGATTACTTTATTAGCTCCTCTACAGGGGCACATCAAACATCTTCAAGTTTTATGCTTCCTTCCCTTTCCTTATTCCTCCTGTAGGCAATTTCCTCTTGGCATGTGACCCATGTCCAATAATATTACTGCATTTGTTTTAGGTCTATAATCCACAAACAATGGAGAACACACTATTTTTGGCCTTCTGAGCCTGGCTAACTTTGTTTAAGATGATGTTCTCCAGTTCTATCCATTTACTTGCCAATGACAAAATTTCATTCTTCTTTGTAGCTGAGTAAAATTCCATTGTGTATAAATACCACATTTTCTTAATCTATTTGTCAGTGCTAGGGCATCTTAGCTGTTTCCATAACTTGGCTATTGTGAATAGTGCTGCAATAAACATGGGTGTGCAGGTACCTTTGGAATAACCTGAGACATAATCCTTTGGGTATATCCCTAGGAGTGGTATTGCTGGATCATATGGCAGATCTATGTTTAGTTTTTTAAGAAGTGTCCATATTGTTTTCCAAAGTGATTGTACAAGCTTACATACCCACCAGCAGTGTATGAGGGTTCCTTTTCCCTGCATCCTCTCCAACATTTGTTGTGGTGGTGTTTTTGTCAATAGCTATTCTAACAGGGGTGGGGTGGAGACTTAGCGTGGTTTTGATTTGCATTTCCTTTATGGTCAGAGATGGTGAGCATTTTTTCATGTGTTTTTTGGCCATTTGAATTTCTTCCTTTGAAAAAGTTCTGTTTAGTTCAGTTGCCCACTTCTTTATTGGTTCATTGTTTTTAGGGGAGTTTAGTGTTTTGAGCTCACTGTATATTCTGGTTATCAGTCCTTTGTCTGATGTATAGCCAGCAAATATTTTCTCCCACTCTGTGGGTGGTCTCTTCAGTTTAAAGACCATTCATACTTGTTATTTTTACCAACATGCACCTTGTGAAGTGAACGAACTATGATGCTAATCGACAATTCTACCACCTGTGCATAATTATGTTTTCATGTATGAACATACACATAGTAAAAAGTTAATTTTCAGGTGTATCCACTTAACAAATTCCATTATACAATAGAATATTGTTAACTAGTGCTAACATGTTACACATTGGGCCTACAGTACTTAATCATGTTATACAATTGAATTTTTTTAACCGTTTGGCCAAAACTAACTGTTTCTATTTAACACTGGCCTTGGCAAACAATCCATTCTCTGCTTTTGCAAATATAACTGTTTTAGATCACAAATATAGCACAGATAATACAGTATTTCTCTTTTAATGTCCTACTTATTATGTGTAACATAATGTCCTCATGTTTTCAGATGAAGTCCAGGGTTGTAAAGACATGCTATTTTTCAATTTTCTGCAAGATTCAACCGAAATTGGTAGAAGGAACTCTTTGAAAAAGAAACAGGAACACTCAGTCAGTGAAAACAGGGGTTCCATTATTTTATTCTGTAAGTTCCCTCTCTGTGAACAGAGCTTGGTCTCACAACTCTTGGTCTATATTTCTCAATTCTCCTGGGACTTGAGGCAGTACTTAACCATTCCTAGACTCTTTATTTTCTTTAAATTACAAACAGTGTTCATGGTTCCAACTCCACATGAGTCTGATTTGCATTAGAGGTCAACACCAGGTTGCTAAGTCTTCTCCTTACAGTTGTACTAGTGAAGGGAGGGCTGACACAATGAGGAAATGATGAGATGAGAAAAGGGCAGTGCCGTCCTGATCTAATCTCTTGTCCCTTTTTCTTTGTGTTTTTTTTTTTTCCCAACAATCTTGTTTGCATATGACAGGACTGCCCTTAGCTCTGAGGGTTAAGTTAATTTGATGATGTTCTTACCTATGTTTAGATTTTAAAACTCTTAAAAGGAGAATAAAATTCCACTTCATCTCATGATATCATTAAAAGCATACTCTCTGGACTCCTGGTAGTTAGTTTTAGACTTGTGGGAAAAGGTAATTTTAGAATATCTGTGTTCCCCTCTAATGTCACTCTTTTCTTCCATATCCACAGGTTCTTTTACAGAGGAATGGGTCCTGCAAACAGCTGTTTTGTGAATGAATTAATTCTTGTGGGATTAACAGACAAGCCTTATACCCAAACACCCCTGTTTTTCCTGTTTCTAGCAGTGGATATGGTCACCATATTGGAAATTTGGGTTTGATAATCGTCATTGTGCTGAACTCATACCTTCAACCCCCATGTACTTTTTCCTCTTTAACTTGTCCTTCATAGACTTCTGTTATTCTTCTGTAATTACACCCAAAATGCTTATGAACTTCAAATTATGGAAGAATGTTATCTCTTACATGAGATGTACTTCATTTTTTAAAATCATTTCTGAATGGGATGTGCTGACCTCAATAGCCTATGATTGCTATGTGACCATCTGCAATCCACTTCTGTAAAACACTGTCATGTACCCTAAAGTGTGTTCTTACCTTATACTTTGTTCCTAATTGACAGCATTTTCTGATGCCATGACCCAGACAGGATGTGTCCTAAGACTGAATTTCTGTAATGGATATGCCATCAACCATTTTTTTCTGTAGTCTTGTCCTTTTACTCCAGCTGTCCTATACCAGCACCTATGCTAATGAACTACAGATATTTAATGTAGGGGGAAAAGATATGATTGTGCCCTGTCTCACAATCTTGATTTCTTATGGTTTCATTCCCTCCAGCATGTACAAACATCAGCTCCACTAAGGGCGGGTCCAAAGTCTTCAGCACCTGCAGTTCCCACGTAATTGCTCTTTCTCTGTTCTTTGGATCTGGTGCATTTGTGTAATTCAGACCCTTCTCATCTGGGTCTATGAATGAGGGAAAAAATCTCTTCTGTCTTTTATATCATTGTGGTTCGCATGATAAACCACCTTAATTTTTAATGTCACAATTCTTATTTCTTTCTTATCACAGAGAGTGAAATACGGACATTAGCATTCTTCCTATTCATTTTTAGTAGGTTTTCTTACCTTTTGCAAAATTTCCTTTCACCATTTTACCTGTTTAACAATGACATTAATATCAACATAGTAATTATTTTTATTGTCATTATGTGATTTACACTACAAACTAGTGAAAGATTCTCCCAATGAGTAAATAAAGTTACATTGTGTTGACAAAATATCGTGGGCCAGACAGTTGTTATTTTCCTCTTGTAATAAAGTTTGATTCAGATATATTTTCTCTGCTTTTGTTTTACATTCTCCAGTGAGAAGGGATATGTGACTTTCAAATGCCAGAATTTCAAGATATAAATATTTTGACACAGATTATGTAATACAATCCACCTTGCAGTTGTAAATAGTATGTACTAACCTTGCTTTATACTATATGTATATTTAACTAACAGAGATAAATTTAACACATTTAACTAGTAGAGATAAACCAGCACATCTGCCTTCTGCCTACATTTTTATTAGCTTTATTTCACTGAATATGAAATATAAGTTAACATTTCTATTTTGTAAGTTGTGGAGTTTTTTCCATGATGTTACATTAATTCATATAAGGAGTTTGGTTGCATTATTATTATTTTTTGAGAAAACCATTTGATAGTTCTTTCTACAGGGAAAGGAAGCTTGGTGTACAAGTATAGTTGGGAAATGTTTGATTCAAGTCAAGATAGCAGGCATGGGCCCCTTGATAGTTTGTAACTAAGATTTGTTTTGGGTTTTTTTGTTGCTGTTTTGTTTTGTTTTTTTGACATAGGGTCTCATTATGTAGCTAAGTCTGACCTTGAACTGGAGATTTTCCTGTCTCTACCTCTAGAATCCTGGGATTATAGGCATGTACCACCATATCTAGCATTGAAACTGAATTTTTTGAAAAATGAATTTAAAGTGTTTTCTGAGTTTTTTATGTAAAAGAACAGAAACTTCAGAGAGTGGAACTCATAGGTCAGGATCCATAAAAGACCCAGACCCCATAAATAAGAGATATCTGTGTGGAAATTTAAGTAGCATTTAAAAGGTATTGTAAATTTGGGTGGTTCTGTAGAGTACTTGCTAAATCCAGTAATTACCCTCCATAGTTCAGGGTGCTTTGGCAAAATTTATAACTCATGATAACTCTAGGTTAGGTGAATTCCAGTGAACATGACAACACATTTGCAGGTATTAAAGAAGTTGAAGGATAAGTTATGGAGAAGAAATATTGATCTGTCATCAAGACTCAATAAGAAGAAATATAGGCAGGAAGAAAATGAGAAAATGGAAATTCCCACTTTCTCTTCTCTTATTGAAAGCACTGTAAATATTTAAGGATTGTAGGATTTCTCTGTATATGATACAAGTTTATCTTATTTGATAATGAACCATTAAGAATGGAGGTTAGGAAGACCTGAAAACAAGTAAATTAATCCTATTTTTCATGATTTTCAAGTGTCATTCCCACATGGAATTTAAGGTATTAAAGCCTCATTATTGCAGCTGGATGAACAATAAGAATTTGAAAGGTGTGTTGGAATGAAACAAATTATGACAAAGTCTTTTTGAAAGTAGTAGGATCTCTCTTTTTTTTTTTTTTTGGGAAGAATGCTGGGGTGTGATTCAAGTGTTAGAGAACTTACCTAGGATGCTTGAGGCACTGGGTTCAATTTCAGGCACTGGAAATAATCTTTGGAAGGGGTGATTCCTAAAGCACAGTATGTAGCTCAGTCATAGTGCACTTGCTTAGGACATGCAAGGCCCTGAATTTGATCTCCAGTACCACAAAAACAAGATAAAACAGAAAAACTGAAATTGAGACCTTATGAAGTCCTCGTACATAAACACAGAAATAGTGATTCCGTAGGAAGAAGCAGGAGTGTCTCAAGTTCAGAGCCAGACAATGCCGGGTTAGAACCAGGTGTCTCAAAAACACAACACAAACAAAAGACCGCAGGGCGTAACCCAAGGGTTAGAGAACTTCCTAACATGTGTGAGGCCCTGGATTCAATCTCCATTACTGCAGAAAGAGAGAAAGAGGCGGAGAAAGAGACCCAGAGAGAAAAGAATGTTTCCTGATTGCACCCTGAATTTAATTATAAGAAACCTTCTCTGACTAAGCTACTATTGGTGGTAAGGATAGTTTTGCAATGACCATGACTGGGGTAGTGTCATTGAAGGCTGATGAATTAAGAGGTACAAGATTTTTGTATTCTGTATTTTTTACTTCTACCTCCACAGGTTGATGTTACAGATGGTGTAATTCTTATTCCATATTATGGAATTTTATTCCTTAATGTTTTAGGCATTTCTCATAAACTTTTCAATAAAACGCATCTTCAAACATTATGTGCAATGTTGTCATGTTCTGTTCTTTTTGCCCCAATATTTAATTGTGAAAAAATACATTAAATAAAGTTTATCATTTTAAACATTATACATGAATAGTTTAATGGCATTAAATATAATCATAATGGTATGCAACCATTGTTAGTACCTAACTACAGAGTTTCTCCATCTTGTAAAGCTGGGGCTCTTTATCCATTAGTTACTCCTATTCCTTTTCATCCCCTGAAACCACCATTGTAGTTCTGTCTTTATGATTAACTACTAGGAAAACCTCATGTAAATTTATTTACTGTATATTTGTCTCTTAGTGGAAGAATTTTGCATGTAGTAACAGATCTTTGAAGTTCATTCATGTTGTAGCATGCCAACATTTCCTTCCTATTTAAGGCTGATGTTAAGACTAAATTGCCATTTTCTATATGTAGTAGATATTATAAAATTATTCATTTGTTGGAGGACACTTGGATTACTTCTACATTTTAGATATTATGACAAATGCTAGTTTGAGAATTTATATACAAATGTCTCTTGGATTTACTTCTTTCAATTATTTTGCATATACACCAAGATGTAGCATTGTTCAATCATTTTATTTTATTTATTCATTTATTTTCATGATACTGGGTTTTAAATGCAGAACTTCACACTTACTGGGCAGGCACTCTGTCACTTGAGCCAAGTCTCTGGTCCTTTTGGCTCTGATTATTTTGGAGATAGGGTCTTGCTTTTTGCCCAGGCCAGTCTGAACCACAATCCTATTTTACAACATGATCAAGTTTTTTCCAGTGAATTGGGGATCTCACTAACTTTCAGGCCCAGGAAAGCCTGGAACCATGATTTGCCTGATCTCAGCATTCCATGTAGTTAGATTGATAGGCCTGAGCCACCGGCACCTGACTTCTATGTCTGATTTTTTGAGGTACTGCATGTACCACTTTGCATTTTCTCCAACAGTGTAAAAGAGTTCCAATTTATAAATTTCCCCATTAACTACATGTTATTTTCCATGTTTTTGAAAACTTAGTTTCTATTCTGTTGGGTTCAAAATGGCATGTCATTATAGCTTTGATTTGCATTTTCCTAATGCTTACTGATTCTGACATTCCTTCCTGTGTTTGTTGGCCCTGTGTAAGTCTTCCTTGGAGAAATAGATTTGAAAACCTTTGTAAATTCTGAATTGAGTAGTTAGGCTTGTTTTCTGAATTTGATTTTTTTTGTTTAATAAGTTCTCTAGATAGATAGATATAGATGTAGACATAGATATCCTGTCTACTGCTATCTTATTTAATGTATGATTTACACATATTTTCTTCCACTCTGTGATTTGCACTTTCACTCTCTTGATAATATCTTTTTGTAGCATTTGTATTAGTATATAATAGTTGTACAAGGATTTCATGACTGCTTTGGCTACTTGAGGTCTTTTTTGCTTCTGCATGAACTTTAGCATAACTGTTCTATCCTGGTGAAGAATGTCATTGAATTTTTATAGGAATTGCATTGAACATATAGGTTGCTTTTAATACTATAGTCATTTTCACAATATTGATTCTGTTGATCCATGAACATGGAATGTCCTTCAGTTGTCTAATGTCTCCATTGATCTCTTTAGTGATTTACAATTGTCATTGTATAGGTCAGTCATTTCCTTTATTAACTTTATTCCTAATTATTTTATTTTTTGAAGTTGTTGTGAATGGGATTATTTTCCTGATTTCTTTCTCCAGACTGTTCATTATTTGTGTATAGAAATGCTACAGATCTTTCTGTATTGATTTTGTATTCTGCTACTTTGCTGAATGTATGAGATCTAAGAGTTTTTGTTTAAGCTTTAAGGATCTTTCAGGTATAAGATCACATCATCTGCAAATAGACTCAATTTTACTTCTTCCTTTGCTGGTTGAATTCCTTGTATTTCTTCTTCCAGTCTTATTACTCTTGCTATGAATTCTAGTACTATGTTAAATAAGAGTGGGGTGAGTGGGGTGAGTGGATACCCTTGTCTCATTCCCAATTTTGGAGAAAATGATTTCAGTTTTTCCCTAATAAGTATGATGCTGGCTATAGGGTTGTCACTCAAATGAAAATCAGGACACAGTGTACCAGAATCTGTGGGACAGAGAAAAGGCAGTCTTAAGAGGACGCACATCAGAAAATGAGAGAGATATCATGCAAATCATCTTATGATGCATCTTAAGGCTTTAGAAAAACAAGAGAAAGCCAAGTCATAATGTAATAGAAAGTGATTATAAAAATCAGGGCAGAAATCAATGAATTGGAGAACAAAGGAATGACAACAAATCAAAACACAAAAAGCTGGTCTTCTGAATAAATAAACAAGATCCACAACCCTCCATCCAAATTCCCTAAAGGAAGAATGGAGAAGACCTAAATTACAAAATCAAAGATGAAAAAGGAAGCATTATGAAGATGCCAATTAAATTCAGAAGATTATACAAGAATACTTTAAAAACCTATACTACAGCAAACTGGAAAAGGAAGAGAAAATTGATAAATTTCTTGACACATATGACTCACCAAGAGGGAAACAAGAAGTTATTAAAAACTTAAACATATCTATAACACACAATGAAATTGAGACAGTATAAAGAAACTTCCAACAAAGAAAAGTCCAAGTACTGGTGGATTTACTGCTGATTTCTACAAGATCTTTAAAGAAAAACTACCACAAATATTTCTCAAATTATTCCATAAAGTACAAAATAAAGCAATATTACCAAAATCATTCTATTAAGCCAGTATTACTCTAGTATCAAAGCCAGATAAAGAAGCATCAAAAAAATTAAACACCAATATCCCTGATACACACAGATGCACAGATGTAAAATTCTTCAACAAAATACTTGCTAACAGAATCCAACAACACATTGAAATGATCATACCTTGTGATCAAGTAGGTTTCATTACAGGGATGCAAGGATGGAACAACATATGCAAAGCAATAAACATAATACAGTAAATAAACATAATCAAGGAGAAAAAGCAAATCTCCATCTCTGAGCCAGTTCAGTAGAATGACTGTGGGATCCCAGAGAAGGAAGCATGCAGGAGTTTCTAACATGTAGGACTTTACAAACTCAGACAATAGTTTCCTTCTCAAGATGTCCCCTGGCTGTAGCATACTGGGAATCTAATGGGATGAAATCAATTTTCTCCAAAGTCAGAATACTGACTAGTATAGTGGTACAACTTCGTAATTTTAGTACTCATAAGGAAGGGGGAAGTGTATCAGGATTTCAAGGCCATCCTGGGGTACATGTGATTTTCAGTACACCCTGGGCTGTATACTGGGACATTCTCTCAATATAAAAGTAAAAAACATGAAGATGCCAGATCTGTACAGATTTTAGGTTTCTTATTTACTTAGGCTATAATCCTGTGAGAGTTGTTAAATTTGCCAAAAACTATGAGTGCCAGTATCTTCACTGGCAGTGTTTGCTGGGACTATCTTTTATGTTTACCCCAAAGGAGGTGAGACTACCCCTATCCCATCTGTGGAGCTAAAGTGGACTGTGCTGACATACATTGTTTTCCTTGCTATGTTGCTGCTCCAGGTCTCTCTATTCCACAAGGTTTGCATTTCCCCACCATTGAATTCCAAGGTTCTGCTCTAGTCACTCAGTTCAATATGCAGCTATACATCTGTTACTCTAGTTCTTCTTTTACTTCTTTAAAACTGAACAAGTGAGTGTTGGGCACCTTTATTCAGCCCTCATGCAGATTTTAACCATTTTTGTACCTTTTTCATTTAATCAGTAGAACAATCAATGAAAAACATGCTATTTTGCCGCCTTTTTTTTATAAGTATGAATACAAGGCACACATATCTTAAGTAACTTTTCCAAAGCATTATAATTAGGAGGTGTAGGAGTATAGGCAGCTGATTCTAACACAGACCCTCTAACTCCATAACCCACATTCTATGAGGCATTTATACACTGAGTACTACATAATGAAAGGTACATTTAAAGACTCAGGAGAGTACTTAGGCAGAAATTTCCCAGAGGTATTTAAAGATAAAATGTTTAGTGAGGATACAACACATTAAAAATAACTTTGGAGAAATCTCAGGAGAGACTCTATCAGAAGTGAATTACTTTCATCCTTGAAAATTTTCAGATAAAGAAATAGGGAAGCCAAGGAGGTTCACTCTGTAATACTACCATTGATAGTATGGGGACAGAGAGAAATGAAAACAATAAATTTCCCTTGTGAGAGAGAGAACGTTGATGAGGAGATGGGAATTTGATACTGACTATACCACGAGGGATGTAAAATTCCCTAGGAGAAGTGAAAATCTGAGAAAAATATTGGATCCTTTAAGGAACTGAATATATTTTCATGGTCTAGGGTAAACGCAACCCCATCATGTGTTATTTATACCTGGAACCTGTTTCCTGAGAAGAAAGAAAGCATTTGCTTTGCTTACAGCCAGGAACATAGGGTATTTCACAAGTGGCAAAGGTGCTGTTTATTTTTCTTTGATATGTCAGGCAATGATAAATTATTATGCATTATGACCAGCAGTTGAGGAAGAGTTCTATGAAAGATGACAAATTAAATCATACTGCATCTTCTCAGAATGAAAGGAAACATGGTATCAGAGTCTGATGTTTCCTCTCCAGGAACAAAGGGGTATAATTACAATGATCAGGAAACAATGATATTTTCTCTACTAATAAGGGTAAGTTTTGAAACATATTAATATTAAAGATTTACTTTTTATTTAACATCTTTACTGAGATATCATTTTCATATAAAATGGTATACATGAAGTACAAAACTTATTTGACCAATATAAGCATTGTAAAATTAACTAAAAATAACACTAATTAACATATTTACCACATATACATAGTTATCTGTGTGTTTTATATATATATTACACACACAGTGAGCACTTTTTAATCCTGTTAATAAATATTAAGTATGTAATACAATACTGCTAACATGTTGCACATTAGATTTCTTTTCTTTTTTATTTTTTTTCAATTTTTATTTTATTCATATGTGCGTACAATGTTTGGGTCATTTCTCCCCCCTTCCCCCATCACCTCCTTTTCCCCCTCTCCCCTCATCCCTCCCTTATGCCCCCTTTACCCCTTGCTACCCAGCAGAAACGATTTTGCTCTTATCTCTAATTTTGTTGAAGAGAGAGTATAAGCAATAATAGGAAGGACCAAGAGTTTTTGCTAGTTGAGATAAGGATAGCTATACAGGGAGTTGACTTGCATTGATTTCCTGTGCATGTGTGTTACCTTCTAGGTTAATTCTTCTTTAACGAACCTTGTCTCTAGTTCCTGGTCCCCTTTTCCTATTGGCCTCAGTTGCTTTAAAGTATCTGCTTTAGTTTATCTGCGTTGAGGGCAACAAATGCTATCTAGTTTTTTAGGTGTCTTACCTATCCTCATACCTCCCTTGTGTGCTCTCGATTTTATTATGTGATCAAAGTCCAATCCCCTTGTTGTGTTTGCTCTTAATCCAATGTCTGCATATGAGGGAGAACATATGATTTTTGGTCTTTTGGGCCAGGCTAACCTCACTCAGGATGATGTTCTTCAATTCCATCCATTTACCAGCAAATGGTAACATTTCGTTCCTCTTCATGACTGCATACAATTCTACTGTGTATAGTTACCACATTTTCTTGATCCATTCGACAGTAGTGGGGTATCTTGACTGTTTCCATAACTTGGCTATTGTGAATAGTGCTGCAATAAACAGTGGTGTGCAGGTGCCTCTGGAGTAACCTGTGTCACAGTCTTTTGGGTATATCCCCAAGAGTGGTATTGCTGGATCAGATGGTAGATCAATGTTTAGATTTTTAAGTAGCCTCCAAATTTTTTTTCCAGAGTGGTTGTACTAGTTTACATTCCCAACAGCAGTGTAAGAGGGTTCCTTTTTCCCTGTACCCTCACCAACACCTGTTGTTAGTGGTGTTGCTAATAATGGCTATTCTAACAGGGGTGAAGTGGAATCTTAGTGTGGTTTTAATTTGCATTTCCTTTATTGCTAGAGATGGTGAGCATTTTTTCATGTGTATTTTGGAATTTCTTCTTTTGAGAAAGTTCTGTTTAGTTCACTTGCCCAATTCATATTGGTTCATTAATTTTGCGAGAATTTAGTTTTTTAAGTTCCCTGTATATTCTGGTTATCAGTCCTTTGTTTGATGTGTAGCTGGCAAATATTTTCTCCAACTCTGTGGGTGGTCTCTTCAGTTTAGAAACCATTTCTTTTGTTGAGCAGAAGCTTTTTAGTTTTATGAAGTCCCATTTATCTACGGTATCTCTTAGTTGCTATGCTGCTGGGGTTCCATTGAGAATGTTCTTGCCTATACCTATTAATTCCAGAGTATTTCCTACTCTTTCCTGTACCAACTTTAGAGATTGGGGTCTGATATTAAAATCCTTGATCCATTTTGAGTTAATATTGATATAGGGTGATATACATGGATCTCATTTCAGTTTTTTGCAGACTGCTAACCAGTTTTCCCAGCAGTTTTTGTTGAAGAGGCTGTCTTTTCTCCATCACATATTTTTAGCACCTTTGTCAAAGACAAGTTGGTTATAGTTGTGTGGCTTCATATCTGGGTCCTCTATTCTGTTCCACTGGTCTTTATGTCTGTTTTTGTGCCAGTACCATGCTGTTTTTATTGTTATTGCTTTGTAATATAGTTTGAAGTTGGGTATTGTGATAACTCCAGGATTGTTCTTTTGACTGAGTATTGCCTTGGCTATTCGTGGCCTCTTGTGTTTCCATATAAGTTTAACGGAAGAGTTTTCAATCTCTTTAATGAATGTCATTGGAATTTTGATGGGAATTGCATTAAACATGTAGATTACTTTTGGGAGTATAGACATTTTTACTATGTTAATTCTACCAGTCCATGAGCATGGGAGATCTCTCCACTTTCTATAGTCTTCCTCAATCTCTTTCTCAGAAGTTTATAGTTTTCCTTGTAGAGGTCGTTCACATCCTTTGTTAGGTTTAAACCTAGGTGTTTGATTTTTTTGAGGCTATTATAAATGGAATTGCTTTCATACATTCTTTTTCAGTTTGTTCATTATTAGTGTATAAAAATACTAATGATTTTTCTATGTTGATTTTATATCCTGCTACATTGCTATAGCTATTGATGGTATCTAGGAGCTTTTGAGTAGAGGTTTTTGTTCTTTAAGGTACAGGATCATGTCATCTGCAAATAGGGATATTTTGACAGTTTCTTTACCTATTTGTATTCCTTTTAATCCTTCTTCTTGCTTAATTGCTCATGCTAGTAATTCCAGTACTATTTTGAATAGGAATGGAGATAGTGGGCATCCTTGTCTAGTTCTCGATTTTAGAGGGAATGGTTTCAGTTTTTCTCCATTAAGTATAATACTGGCTGTAGGTTTGTCATATATAGCTTTTGTAATGTTCAAGTACTTTCCTTCTATTCCTAGTTTTCTTAGAGCTTTTATCATGAAATGGTGTTGGATCTTATCAAAGGCTTTTTCTGCATCTATTGAGATGATCAAGTGGTTTTTGTCTTTGCTTCTGTTAATGTGGTTTATTACATTTATTGATTTTCATATGTTGAACCACCCCTGCATTCCTGGGATGAAGCCTACTTGGTTGTGGTGAATGATCTTTTTGATGTGTTGTTGAATTCGGTTTGCCATTATTTTATTGGGGATTTTTGCATCAATGTTTATTAAGGAGATTGGCCTATAGTTCTCGTTTTTGGAGGTGTCTTTGCCTGGTTTTGGGATAAGTGTAACAGTGGCTTCATAAAATGTGTTAGGCAGTTTTCCTTCCTTTTTTATTTCGTGGAACAGTTTAAGGAGGGTTGGTATCAGTTCTTCTTTCAAGGTTTGATAAAATTCAGCAGAGAATCCATCAGGTTCTGGACTTTTCTTTTTGGGGAGACTCTTGATTGCTGCTTCAATTTCATTTTGTGTTATAGATCTATACAGGTGATTAATATCCTCTTGTTTCAGTTTTGGGTATCATATGTATCTAGAAATCTGTCTATTTCTTTAAGATTTTCCAATTTATTTGAATAAAGTTTCTCGAAGTAGTCTCTGATGATTTCCTGGGTTTCCATGGTGTTTGTTGTTATCTCTCCTTTTGCATTCCTGATTCTACTAATTTGGGTTTTCTCTCTCCTCATTTTTGTCAGGTTTGCCAGGGGTCTGTTGATCTTGTTTATTTTTTCAAAGAACCAACTTTTTGTTTCATTAATTCTTTGTATTTTTTTTTTTTTTTGGTTTCTATTTCATTGATTTCAGCTCCTATTTTTATTATTTCTGTCCTATTTGTATTGGGATTTGCTTGTTCTTGTTTTTCTAGGAGTTTGAATATATCATTAGGTCACTGATTTGGGATCTTTCAGTCTTTTTAATATATGCACTCATGGCTATAAACTTTCCTCCCAGGTCTGCCTTTGCTGTGTCCCATAGGGTACTGTAGGTTGTGTTTTCATTTTCATTGACTTCCAGGAACTTTTTAATTTCCTCTTTTATTTCATTAATGGCCCATTGTTCATTAAGTAATGTGTTATTTAGTTTTAGGTTTTTGCATGTTTTTTGTCTTTACTTTTGTTGTTGAGTTCTAGTTTTACTGCATTGTGATCGGATAGTATGCATGGTATAATTTCTATTTTCTTATATTTGCTGAGGCTTGCTTTGTGCCCTAGGTTATGATCTATTTTGGAGAAGGTTCCACAGGCTGTTAAGAAGAATGTATGTTGTGTAGAAGTTGGATAAAATGTTCTGTAGACATCAACTAGGTCCATTTGATCTATGGTGTATTTTAGATCTAGGATTTCTTTATTGATTTTTTGTTTGGGTGACCTATCTGTTGATGACAATTGAGTGTTAAAGTCTCCCATGACCACTGTGTTGGAGTTAATATATGCTTTTATGTCCTTCAGGGTATGTTTGATGAAATTGGGTTCATTGACATTGGGTGCATATAGGTTGATAATTGTTATTTCCTTTTGGTCTACTTCCCCTTTTATTAGTATGGAATGTCCTTCTTTTTCTCATTGGATCAATGTACACTTGAAGTCTACTTTGTCAGAGATAAGTATTGCTACTCCTGCTTGTTTTCAGTGGCCATTGGCTTGGTCAATCTTTTTCCAGCCTTTCATCCAAAGCCTATGCTTATTTCTGTCAGTGAGATGGGTCTCCTGTAAGCAACAAATTGTTGTATCATTCTTTTTAATCCATTTTGTCAAATGGTGCCTTTTGATGGGGAAATTAAGTCCATTAACATTAAATGTTAGTACTGATATGTGTGTGGTGATTCCTGTCATTCAGGTTTCTCAGTTGTTTGAGGGTTTGACTTTGTGTACCTAAGTTTAGGTTACTGTCTACTTTCTTGCTTTTTCTTTTCCTGTTGTTTGGTGCTGCCTGCCTGACATGGTTACTTTGGGTTTCACTTTCTGCTTGCAGAATCCCATGAAGAATCTTTTGTAGTAGTGGCTTTGTGGTCACATATTGTTTTAGTTTCTGCTTATCATGGAAGACTTTTATTGTTCCATCTATTTTGAATGATAGTTTTTCTAGGTAGACTATCCTGTCATTGAAGTTATTTTTGTTCAGTGCCCAGAAGATCTCACCCCAAGGTCTTCTTGCTTTTAATGTTTCTGTTGAGTAGTCTGAGTGATTTTGATGGGTTTACCTTTGTATGTTATTTGTTTTTCCTCTCTTACAGCCTTCAATATTCTTTCTCTAGTTTCTGTACTTGTTGTTTTAATGATGATATGCCGTGGGGTAGTTTTATTTTGATCTGGTCTGTTTGGTGTTCTGGAGGTCTCTTGCATCTGTATGGGAATAGATTTCTCTAGATTTGGGAAAATCTGTTATTATTTAGTTGAATATATTATGCATTCCTTTTTCTTGCACCTCTTCTCCTTCTTCAATGCTCGTGATTCTCAGGTTTGGTCCTTTGATGGAGTCGGTGAGTTCTTGCATATTCTTTTCACAGGTCTTGAGTTGTTTAACTAATAGATCTTCAGTTTTTCCTTTAATTACCATTCCATCTTTGAGTTCTGAGATTCTGTCCTCTGTTTGTTGTATTCTGCTGGATTGGCCTTCCGTTTTGTTTTACAATTTTGTTTCATTCTTTTTTCTGAGGTTTTCCAAATCCTGAGTCCCTTCCTCTTTAATGTTGTCTATTTTTGTCCTGAGTTCATTTATCTGTTTATTAATCATGTTCTTTGTTTCATTTTGGTGTTTATACAGTGCTTCTATGATTTCTTTTATTTCTTCTTGTGCTTTTTCAAACTCTCTATTTTTGTTGTCTTGGAATTTCTTGAGTGTCTCCTGTACATTTTGGTTGACCATATCCAGTATCATCTCTATAAAATTCTCATTGATTACCTGTAGTATTTCTTCTTTCAGATTGTTCTTGTGGGCTTTATTGGGTTCTTTGGCATAGTTTATTTTCATTTTGTTGGAGTCTGGATCTGAGTTTCTGTTTTCTTCATTTCTCTCTGGTTCCTGCACTAATTTTTTGCTGTGGGGAAACTGGTTTCCCTGTTTTTTCTGTCTTCCCGTCATTGCTCTTGGTGTTGTTATTGTCCCTGTACTGTGTGCAATTAAGTATTTTCTAGCTTGTAATAATAACAGTGGTGATATTTATAATGGAAGGGTGAGAGGTGAGGGAAAGCAAAGAAGTTAAAGGAAAAGGGAAAAACACACAAACAAACAAGTAAAAAACAAACAAACAAAAATTTCAAAGATATAAACAGGGAGAGATAGTGTACTAATCAGCAGTAAGCTAAACAGGCATTAGAGAGACAGAGAGGGGATTGAAAAAAAATTTCCAAGTTCAAATGCAATAAAGTTTCAGTCTTAATAATTTTGGTGTTTGTCCCTCAGCCTCCAATCCTGGAGATGGTGTCTCAGAAGTAGTTCTGTTGTTGTCTCATCAAAGGGGGAAAACACCAAACTAAACCAAGCTAAACAAAACAAAACAAAAAACACCACAAAGTGTCCCAAGTTCAAATGCAATATAGTTTCAGTAGGTTTTTCAGCATGCGGGTGTAGTTTGGTTTTTGTCTCATCAAAAGAAGAGAGAAAAAAAAAGTCTGGAGACAGGTCTGTTAATGTCTATCTGAGTCTGCGGCTCACCTGCCTGCTGTTGTCAGCCTGCTTGTTGCTGGAGGCGTTATTTATGCAGATCTCAGGAGTGCACTGAACACTCGCCTGGCTCCTCAGGCCTTGTTTACTTAGAGTTCTCCTGGGCGTGACTGCCACTGCTATAAGGTTTCCCCTTTCTAAGCACTCTGGGGGAGGTGACACTGCAGCTGCTTTCTCAGGCTTGTGTGTTTATTTACAGTTCACATGGGAAGTGGGTCTTCCCCCCCTCCTGTGGAGATTTCTCCCACTGCCGCTTTTACAAACTTTCCCGCTCCTGATTTCTTGGCAGGTGCCAACACTCCTGCCTTCTCTGGCCAGCTTGTTTATTTACAGTTCTGTGAGGGATTTCCCCTCCCCCCATCTTCAGTGTTCAGGGTGCCCCGCCCTCTTTGCTATGTGTCTTTTTTGTTAGTGCTTATTATTCAGTTTCTCTTTTTTTCCTGTGTGGGGGTCATTCTGTCCAGAGGGCTATGCTGATTTGGCCCAGGGTTGTCTGTAGGAGGACTGCATACTGCTTAGCTCACCTTGTGGTCCTCTTCTTCCCAAGTCATCTGGGCACTGGCATCTGGAGGTGGAACAGAAGCCCTCCTGGTTTCTCCATTTAACGTGAAGTGGGAATGCTGTGCATGGGCTGGGGGTGTGGAGGAGTCAAAGTTTTGCCTCTTCTCAGTGTTTTTTCCTGTAAGGTGTATCTCCAGCATCTCTCCAAGATTTTATTTTAGGAAGCACACTTTCTGCTTCCTCCCTCTAACTGACATCTTGGAATCTCCACACATTAGATTTCTAAAAGTGAATCTTACGGCAGAATTAAGACTTTTTACCCTTTGGCCAATGTCGTCACATTTTCTCTTCCACTTTTACTGTCAACCAACATCCTACACTTTGCTGATGTGAGTTTAACTCTTTCAGATTGCACATATAGAAGTGGTCATGCAGTATTCATTTATCTTCCTTATTATCTTTATCACAGAGTCCTCAGCTTGTGAACAGAGGATCAGGGGTCAAAGATATGTAACTTCCTTTCTATTTTGTGTAATCCTAAAACTCAAGTGAAATTGGTAGGAGAATCTCTTTGAAAGGGAAAAAAGAGTGTTTAGAGAATCGATGGATGTCTGACTATATTATCTAACTCTGAATTTCTCTTTCCAGGCACATATTTCATATTTCTCTAGATTTATGTTTTTTCAGTGATGCTAGAGAATAATTTAATGATTCCTAGTCTCTGCTACTTTTATTTTAATTTAGAAACTGTTCATGTTTCCAACTCTACCAGTCTAACCTATATTAGAAGTCAGCATCAAGAAGCTAAGACTTTTGACTCCAATTTTTCTTGTGAAGGGAGGACTGAAGCAATGAAGATAGGATGAGATTAGAGAAAGACAATGCTATACTGGTACAGTTCTTTTCCCTCCATCATTAGTCACTGCATTGGTTCTGTAACTTAACTTGTGATTGTTCTTCACTCAATATGAAAGCATCTTGAGTCTTTCCTTTCAAGACTCAAAAAAAGTAAAAGACAATATCACTCTGAATCCTGGTAACATTAAATCTAGATTCTCTGGATTCCTGTTGGTTAGTTTCAGACATTCCCAGCAGATTAGTACACTTGTGGAAGAAGATATTGTTGGAAGATCTTGGTTTTCCTCTAATGTCACTATTTTTCCTGTTTGCACAGATTCTCTAACAAAACAATGGGTTCTACAAATGATTCGTTCATGAATGCACTCATTTTGGTGGGGTTAACAGATCATCCTGACGTCCAAATACCATTATTCTTCCTGTTTCTAGTAATGTATGTAGTCACTGCATTGGTAAACTCAGGTTTGATAATTCTAATTGTGCTGAATTCTAACCTTCACACCCCATGTACTTTTTTCTTTTCTAACTTGTCCTCCATAGACCTCTGTTATTCTTCTGTGATTGCACCCAACATGCTAATGAACTTCATGTTAAGCAAGAATATTATCTCCCACATGAGATGTATGACTCAGCTTCACTTTTTTTTTTTTAACATTTCTGAATGCTGTGTGCTGACCTCCATGGCTTGTGATTGCTATGTAATCTACTTTTGTGTAACACTGCCTTGTCCCCTAAAGTTTGTTCCTACCTTATACTTGGTTCATACTTGGTGGCATTTGCTGGAGCCATGGTCCACACTGGATGCATCCTGAGACTGATTTTCTGTCATTCAAACACCATCAACCACTATTTCTGTGATGTCCTCCCATTGCTCCAGCTCTCATGCACCAGCACCTATGTCAATGAGGTGGAGATTTTCATTATAGCAGACATCAACATAATTGTGCCCAGTCTTACTGTCTTTATCTCTTATGGTTTTATTCTTTCCAGTATCCTCAAAATAAGGTCAACTGAAGGCAGGTCCAAAGACTTTAGCACTTGCAAGTCCCATATAATTGCTATTTCTCTGTTCTTTGGATAAAGTGCATTTATATATCTCAAGCCCTCCACAACTGGGTCTATGGATGAAGGGAAAATCTCATCTGTCCTTTAAACCATTGTGGTTCCCATGATGAACCCCTTAATTTAGAGTTTGAGGAACAAAGATGTTAGACTTGTTCTGAGGAAAACCCTGAACAGAATTAAGTTTTGATCAAATGCCAAATCTCTCTGTGCCTGTAGTTAGGGAGAAACTGTGTGTTTAATTAATAGAACTTTAATGACAGCTTTCTTATCTAATACCTATCTTATTGTGTGGAGGGAAATTTGGGCATTGTCATGTTTTCAGTGTTTTTTTAGTAAGTTTTCTCTGTTTCTATACCATTCACAATTTCTCCTCTTCCCATTTACCCTGTTCAAAAATAACAATTAGGGAGCTATTGTTTTCCTTCTTATTCACTGTCATTATGGTCTTGATAAAAGAAAATAATGAATGGCTCTGTCAATAATTAAAGTAATATTAGACAAGAAAATTCTTTAACTTGAAGTTACTTTAAGTGTGAGTCAAGCAGTTGATTTTTCTCCTGTCTTTCCATTCTCCACTGGGCAAGAATGTAATTTTTTAATTTCAATTTTTCATGATTCAGATATTTACACAAAGACTATTATATGTAACCCACCTTGTAGTTATGAATACTTTGTATTAAACACTTAGGTCAGTTTGTTTACCTTGCATTGTTAAACTAATACATACTCTATTTCAGAATTATATTTATTATGTGAAGAGAATACTGAAACTCAGAGAGTTTAATATTTTATTTAGAATCATAAAATTCCTTAAATAAAAAGTCCATTAGAAACTGTTATTCACCTGATTTGAAGTATATAACTCTTTATTATATTTTGTTAATTTCTGTTTATTAATTTTACTTCATTAAACACAAAATATGAGTCAACATTTCCACTTCGAAATTTCAATGTGCTTCATTCCTGGCTTATATATACATCCATCTAAGGGTTTTTGTTGCATTACTTTTCATGTTCAAGGTAATCTTTCTTTGGGAAAGAGGAAGCCTATTGCACCAATGTTGTAGTAGGAAGATGATTGGCTCAAGCTAAGAGCTGCCATTTCTTGAAAAGAGAACTTGAAATTTTTCACGGTTTTTTAATTGAGAAAGTAGATGCTTGGAAGAGAATGAAACTCAAAAACTGGAACTATCTATTATCTTGTGCTTATAGAAAGATGAAGCAGGGTCCCATAGCAAATAGTTGATGTGACAAATCATTTCATCAAATACAAGAATCGAGATTTCTTTGTGTGTGTGTGTGTGTGTGTGTGTGTGTGTGTGTGTGTGTGTGTGTGTGTAGTATAAGAATTCAGTGTAAAGAGGTATGTAGAGAGGAGGTGAATAAAGATTGGGTGTTGAAGAGGTAAAAAATATAGACATCAAAACCCCTTTTTAATGTCTGACTTCATAATCCTTCAACCACAGTGCACCTGGCTATGATCATCCCAAAATTAATCCTAAACAATAATCACAACATGGTTAGAAAAAATTCTGGTTATATGAATTCAAAGAATAATCAGCAAATGTTTTTCCCTGTTTTTAAACTAGGATGACCATTTTCTTTTATAGAGTGAACAGTCCAAGCTTTCTCAGTAATGTGAAATATCCCTTTCCTTGTACACTGTCTAGTAGAATACCATGGCTTCTATATAACTCTCAATTCTTAAAACGTCAGTAGAATTAGATTTTCTCTGATAATTTCTTTACTGCCATTCACATAAGAACAACAAAAGCAAACATACAATCAAAAAACCAGGGTAACTCTATGTAGTGCATGTAACATCCCGAGTTGGTTACCTTCCCTTTGAAAAACCATACAAAAAGATAGAGCTTATATTTCTAAATAAATCAGGTAAATTGCCTCTTTCCCAGACTTGTAGCTTTTAACTTTTACAAAGTACATTTAAAATTTTTTAATTAATTTTTTAAAAAGTTAAAACTATGAGATTTAATTTTAAAAAGAATTTTATTACTCTAAAAATGAAGCAGACTTTGTTTTGGGCTATACATATGGGTGCTTACAAAACATCACTGATGTGGATTAAACTAGTTGTTAAATGTAAAAATTTGTTGCTGACCTTGAGCAAAGAAACACCATTAGCAGTAGTAATTTCTATAGATCAAGCTTATGCCTTTCCATTTATTGATGGGCAAATATAAAATAAGTATAAAATAATAATTCATACATTCTAATTAGTGAGTAGAGCGGTGAAATGCAGAATACTAAGGACATTTTCTGGACAGTTTTCTGATTTGAGTATTTTGGGTTTGCTTGTATCATTTTTATTATATTTATGTTGTGAGGCATTTTTATTTACTAAAACCATGGCTTTCATTCCTTGACTTTTAGAAGTAGATCAATTTCCTATGAATTTTATAAATCCTGAGAGATTTAGAATAATAATGCCAAGTTCCATTCCCAGCCTCTATCACTTTTAAGTTCTGCTTGGGACAAGGCATGTGCATTTGTGAACATCAGGCCCATCTGTGAGGTGGGAATGCAGATTCCCTTCCTCACTGATCTCATAGGTCTTCCCTGAGAAGTACAGAGACTGTCAGATAAGATGGTACAGAGGAAACTCTGCACAACACTTCTTCTGAAGACATTGAACCATCTGCATGAATCCCTACTCTGATGGTTGGTATTGGCTAACTCACCACTCTACCACTTGAGCTACACCTTCAGTCCATTTTGCTCTGGTTATTTGGAGATAGGATCTTGCAAACTGTTTTCTCAGGCTGGCCTTATACTGCTATCATCCCAATTTCAGCCTCCAAGATAGCTAGGATTATAGGCAGGGGCCACTGGCACAAGGCTTTCTATATATTTTTAAATCAAAACATCATGTTCACATGCTAAATTTGCATTACAAAATGAATCCAACTTCGAAAGCAGAATAGATTATCATAGTCAAATAGATAAGCATTTGTAAATACTTTAGAAACTGCACAATGGTAAAATAAAAAACATGGTCTTGAATTAAATTTTATTTAAACAAACGAAGTTTATAGCTTTTTTTTGGCAAATAAAGAAAATTTCTATCTCTAGGTCATTCATTAATTTCACCCTTTCTACCCACTCATTTTTGACTTAGAATGGTGGCATTATAATTAATGCATACCTCTAAAGCAAGGTCAGTATCCACATAACAATTAACTTCCTGAGACACACAAGGTATATCAAAATGAGGAATATATTGAAGAAAAAATTTTGAAGAAAATGAATTGAATTGTCTTCTATCTTCTGCTTTCTGTGGTAGACTTGTCTGTATGAAAATATTCAAGTACCAGACCCATTACTGGGGAGAATAAGCATATTTGTTGGATTCATGAACCTAATGATTCTTGTGACTACATTTTTTTCATTTTAAATAAAGTACATTACTTAATCATTTGTTTTTAAGAAAGAGTCTCAAAAAGAATATTTTATAACCAGCTAAATTAAATTTTCACAGCCTCACAATTGCTCTACTCCATTCAGCTGGCCTCTGAGGAGAAGCATTCCAAAGGTGGGCCAGAGGATCTAAATTGAGAATATAAAAATGACCCACACATGGTCCCTAATTTACCAAGAAGTTGTCAGTCAAAGTGAGTGTCTGAGAAAATGTCCTTTTTATTGACATAAATTAAATATTTAAAGGGTTTCCATTGTGTTATTTCCATAGATGAATACAAAGTACTTTGATCAAGTTCACCCCCTCTATTATTTTCTCTTAACCACCCTCACTCCTACACTCCAACTTTGTTAAGCAGTATTAAATGAGCTTCATTATGCTATCTTCACATATATTTTAAACAACTGTAATGGACAAGCAAAGTGTTAGAGTAACACTTTGTGGCTGTGTGTAAGGGCTATTTTAGTAGCTGAAAGGAGTAAAGAAGAGAGTAAATGGAGATGGAGATAGGGACTTAACATTGGGAAAGTTCACATTGGATTTTGTAGGCCAGTGAGTCTGGAATGGTAGGAATTAGGTGGAGGAAATGAGTGAGGCATCTGTAGGTGGCAGGGAGGAAGTCTGATGAGTAGGAGCCCAGTGATTGGAGCTCAGGCAGCTGAGATCTCCTGGTCAGACTGGCTGATTTTTCAGGGGCATTCTAATCTATGGCCTGTACCAGCAATGCAATGGAAATCCCACAATAGTCAAAAGGTAGAGTAGTGATGACCAACACAAACCTTCTGTTGGCCATAGGCCCGTCTTGTAAATCATGGTGCTGACCTAAGCAATGTGAATGCAAAGATGGTCAGCAATTCCAGAGTTCAGCACTGTAGTGACCAATATGGAAACTGCATTAGCCCAGAGAATAGACTGTGAGTTGGTGGGGGTCTAGAAAACATGGAGGTCATCACTGGTCAAGTGGTGAGTGAAATCAAAATCTTGAAGGTTATGAGACTGAGCCCTGGTAACCAGTATGAGAACTTGAAAACAGAACTATAAGTCTACTGTTTTTGTACTTGGACCCCAGACCAGGGCATTAGAGGCCCTCAGAGACCACTCTACTACTGAGCTAAATCTCCAAACTAGATAGACCCTAAAGGCCTAACTGATTCTGACTTTAAAAAAATTGTTAGTGAAGAGAGGTACTCAACCTCCTCCCTAACAATGAATAAAACATTGACTGTTTTGGTCTTTATCTTCTTGGGTTTTTTTGTTTGTTTGTTTTGAGTGATTTGTTCTCTATTTCTTGATTTCTTTTTTCTTCTTCTTTCCTTCCTTTTGTTGAAGTCATTATGGCTGATCCACATCAAACATCTTTTACTATTCAATTTTTAACCAGCTCGTCTCTCTATCCCTACCATTTACCATCACCCCCAACAATCTACTCTCTTTCTGTCCATAATTAGATTGGTCATCAACCATAATGTTCTTCTCTCTCTACTTCCCTGTCCATAATCATTCTTTTTTGTCATTATTTTTGAGAGGTTGTCATATTTCCAGATAATTTTTGTCTCTTTTTCCTTTCTTTTTCACTACACCTTTAGCTGAGTCTTTTCTGTCTTCAACTTCTTTCTTATGAACCCCTATGACTTACTTTAACCTCTTCCTGTTTAATCCTTATTACAGCATGCATATTGTATTATTCATTAACATTATCCCTCCTATCTTCTTTCATTACTAACTTTATTTACTTATACCTTCCTAGTTTGTGAAGTATTCTCCTTGATCTTTAACCCTCTCAAGATACTGGAGCAGTGACAATAATTGTTCTTAATTAGGGATTGCTGTATTTTGGTTGTGGGTGTATCTATCAACTGTGGTTGCGTTTGTAGCTTAGCTTTCTTCACCCTGATTGAATTAGGGACTGGGCCAAGTGTTGTGAATATGAAAGGCTAATGTTTCACTACTTAGTCATAGCACCAGTCCAGTAGTGAGAAAACACATCACAATCCAGTGATTTCCAAGTCTCTAAACAATGAGAATATTTCAACTGGAAGGATATAGGAGATTATAACCTCTAGCCAAAAGCAGCCTCAAATACATAAATTGCAATGTATGAACACAACTAATATGAAAAAGCAAGGCAAACTCCAAATTTCAATAAGGACTTGAAAATTAGTGAAATTGATGAAATTTCAAACAATGCATGCAAAAGAATAAGAAATCTCAGTGAAATTTAAAAGAAAATGCATAAACATCTGAGTAAATGCAAAGAGAATTTAAATAATCAGCTTAATGAAAGAGGGGGGACAATAAAAAATATAATGAGGAATTTCATAAACTTACAGAAATCATAAAAATGAATCAAATTAAAATTCTGGAGATGAATAGCCCAATAACTCAAATAAAAAAGCTGGGAGAAAATCTTAATTATAGTATAGAATGAGGTGAAAGTTCAATAATAGAGCTTGATGATAAAGTAGAGGAATGAAGCACTCAGATCAGCTAAAAACAAGGAAAAGTATTAGGAAAGTACAAATGAAACATTCCAGACCTCTGAGACACCATTTAAAGATAAAATTTATGAGTTATAGGTATAGGAGAAGGAGAAAAGGTAAAAACTAAAGGTATAGATAAAATATTCAATATATAATAGTGGAAAATTGTCTCCAGGCTTGAGAAAGAAATGTTTATTCAGACATGGGAGGCTTTTAGGAAACCAAATAGAAAAGACCAATGAAGATCATCCTGAAGACATCTTACACCTGAAACACTAAATAGACAGACAAAGAGAGTACACTGAAAGCTGCAAATAAATGCAACATATGAAAGCAAAACCATCAAAAGTAATAGCATATTTCTTAACAAAAATTCTAAAAACAAGATGGCTCGCAATGATACTTTCCAAGTGCTAGAAGAAAATAACTGCCAACTTTGTTTATAGTATCCAGCAAAGCTAAACTTCATGAGATAAAGGAGAAATAAAGACCTTCCATATGGTAAACAGAAACTAAAGGAATTCATGAACAGAAAATCAGCAATGCAAAAGATAGTTAAAGGAATCCTACACACAGAAGAGGAAGATAAATAAAACCAGGAAAATGCAAGAAAGAATAAATCCTACTAGAAGAGTCAATAAGCACGATGATTAGAAAAGATGCAAACATAACAAAAACAACAAAACAATTGGAACCCTTACATACCTTTTAATAGTGACACTGAATGTTAATGATATCAATTATCTAATCAAACAGTACAGAGTGACAGATTAGATTGAAAAACAAGACCATTTGTTGCCTTCAACAAATGAACTTTCTGGCACAGTAAAGATAGGCTTAGAGTAAAAGGATTAAAAAATTTTTCTGAGCAAATTGAGTCTGAAAACAAGCAGGAGTAGCTATACTTGGTCATTTGAAAGGATAGGTAAGCTTGCTAACCCCTTAACCAAACTAATAAAAAGGAGGGAGAAGAGGTCAATAAGTAAATATAGAAATGAAAAAAGGGATATCATAACAAATAATCACGAAAATAAGAGGACCATTACAGAATATTTCAAAAACTTATATTCTAACTATCTAGAAGAAATTGGTAATTATCAAGATGCATATTAAGTATCAAAATTGAGCCAAGTGGTTATAGGGCACCTGAGCAAATGTATAACAAGCAATGTGGTTGCAACAGTCTGAAAGAGTCTCTCAACAAAGAAAAGCACAGACAAATTCACAGTCAAATTCTTCCAGGACTTAAATAATAGTAAATTAATGCTTCTCAAGTGACTCCATTAAATAGAAGGAATAAGAAACAGTATCGAATAGTATTAAACTCATTCTATGAAGCCAATATTACCATCATATCAAATCAGGGAAGGACAAAAAAAGAACATTATAAAGCAATTTACCTGATGAACACAGATGCAAAAATTTGTAATAAAACACTTGCAAAGTGATTGAAATATGTGAAAAAGATCACACACCATGATCAAGTTGGTTTGATTCCACTGGTGCAAGGATAGTTCAATATACTGAGGCAGTAAATGTAATAAAGCATATAATCAGAATCAAGACCACATGATCATCTCAATAAATGCAGAAAACTCCTTTGACAAAATTCATCATCCTCTCATGATAAAATCTCTGAAGAAAGTAGGATTTTATGGAATGAACCCCAAAATAATAAAGAATACATATGGCAAATGTATAGCTAACATCACACTAAGCAGGAAAAAACTGAAAACATTTCCTCTAAAGTCAGAATGACACAAGGGTGGCCACTCTCCTCACTCTTATTCAACATAGCACTTGAAATCCTGGCCCAAATTACAAGGCAAAAGAAAGAAATAAATGGGATAAAAACATAAAAATTGATAATATTATACCTTCTAGGCATAGGAGAGAGGGTATTAGGTGTGATCGATAGATTAGTGCTCCTAGGAAAGGAAAACTCAAATTATCTCTCTCTGCAGATGATATGATCCTATACTTAAAATATGCTAAAGACCCCACAGAAATGCCTAGATCTGATAAAAACTTTGGAGAGGTATCAGGATAAAATGTCAACATGCAGTAAGAGCAAGTTTTCTATACAAAGGATAAAACTGAGAGAGAAATCAGAAAATCAATCTCATTCATAATACCCTAAAAAGCTAAAGGAAAAAATACCCAGTAATGAACTAAGGAAGTGAAAACCTAAATAAAACACTGAATAAAGAAATTTAAGAATATAGTTGAAGATGAAAATATCTTCCATGTTCTTGGATTGGCAGAACTAATTTCATGATAATGGTAAAAACTGTATAAATCAGCAGAACTGATATTATGAAAACTAATGGATGCAATCTACAGATTCAATTCTCATCCAAATCTCCATGGCATCTTTCACAGAAATAGAAAAATCAATCCTAAAATTCACATGGCAATATTAAATCCTGTAAAGAGTCAAAATGATTCTAAGCAAAAAGAGCAATGCAAGAAATATTACAATACAAGATTTCAAATTATACTAAGAGTCATAGTAATAAACAGAGAATGGTACCATCACCAAAATATACATGTAGACCAATAAAACAGAATATAAGATGCAGAAAAAGCCCACAAGGGTACAGTCATCTGATTTTTGAAAAATTACACAACAACATACATTGGAGAGAAGACAGCTTGTTCAACAAATGTGGATCCCTGTCTCTCACTCCGTGCAATAATTAATTCAAAATGGATCAAAGATCATAATGCAAGACCTTCAACCTTGAAACTAATCCAGCAAAACATAGGGAAAAAAAAAACACTTGCAGATAGGCACTATGCTTATAGGCAACTATTCTCTGAATATGACTCTATTACTCAGGAAATAAGAGCAAGAACTGAAAAATGGGATTGCATCAAATCAAAAAATTTTGCATATCAAAGGAAAAATTACCAGACCAGAAAGAAAACCCATAGAAACGGTATCAAGTCCCTTACATAGAGCAAGCAGTTAATAATATGTTACATTTAAAATCTGATTCTATTGTCTTAATTATAAGAAAATACGAAGAACCTCATTTTCAAAAAATGTTACTGTTATTCAAGGAAATGTACTATGGAAGGAAGACATACACAATTTGTTTTTTCAAAAATAGTGAAAGAATCATTTGATAAATTATGGAGTGCACAGGGGATTTTTCTCATTTACTTTTGCCTCTCTGTTTTGAAGATACAGTTTGCTTATGTGCTGCCTCCTTCATGGTTATATTATATTTGCTTTTCTTTTCTCAGAAAATTTTCATTAACTGCTCCTACCCTACTTTTTTGTGTTAATGCTTCAGATGTCAGTTGAAGAGAAATCCCTTCCTAAATTATATTGCAAGGTGCAGGTGTTCGTCTTTGTATATTCAGGGAGTAGCATAAAATAGGGACCTTGATAGTAGAAATTTATTTCCCAACTTCCTGATTACTTGTCTGTCTTTCCTACTACTACTTTGAGGTAAAGCACCATGTGTACTTTATTCACTGTGCTCCCTCCAGTGTTTGGTTCTTGTACAGAGGTTCCATAGATACTGGTGGCCTCTCTGCTTACTTTAGATTAGTGATTGCTGTTATTATTTAATTTTTCACTTGAGAGAACATAAGGAGGAAGAATAACTTAAAGAATTATTACCAATTCTCTGTCGTGAGATGGTTTTTGCAACAATTTACTTTCACTAGGGATTTTCGGTCTTCTCATAAAGCATAGTGATGGAAACAAAGTTTATTTTTTTTCAGCCAGGTGGCTGTTCATACTCAGGAGTAAGGGAGGAAGGTATGAGTTGGACAGGGTTCTAGAAGCAAAGTAAAGTAGGAAAGGTCAGTAGGAAAGGTCAATTTCAGCTCTCTTTCTAAGTATATGAATTTCAAAAATTTACTTCAACTTCAATTTCTGGATGTTGGTTTCCTCATTTCTAAAATAAGAAAAGTAATGATGCTATTTACCTCAAAGGGTGTTTGTGGAAATACTAGTAGCTTGGTGTGAAAGTTATAATGAATGAGTTCTGTATTTGCACTCTAGCAGTGTCATTTTCCTTTCTGACCTCAGATTAAGATCATGCAGAATACTAGTTTGAGACAGGTAGTGCCTAGTGTTAATCAAATTTAACAGCTTGTGGTAATTGTGTCTCAATTTCTTCATTTATACATTAGTAGGGTTGGTCTGGATCAATTGTTTACAATCTTGATATGTACCAAAGTCATTCCTGAATCATTTAAGAGTATGATCATTCATTTCTATTTCAGATCTACTCAGTTGAAAAACATCTGTGGAGAGGGTTTAGATACCTGTATTTTTAAAATGGTTTTCAAGTTATTGCGAGCATTTGAATGACTGGCAAGCTAGTATTTTATACTGTTAGTGTCTGAAATTTTAAAGCTAACATTTTTATATTAATCACAGATTGGGTGATTTCAACATTCAGATTCTTCTCTTCTAAGTATTTTGACATCTATAATTTTAGGTATATTCATACCTAAAGTGGAGCACTGACTGACCAGAAGTTATCCCTCATATCAAACAATAGCATTGTACCAATATAATTGTTTAAATTAAGCCAGGGAAGTACAAATTAAGAAATGAATTTCACCCATAATAATAGAAAGTGATTCCCTTGAAATGTTATTAAATGAAATATAGCACTGAGTAAAATGAATCTAAACTGGTTTTACTTTGGGAGTATAAAGGGCTTAAATAGTAGAAAATCTAGGAATTTTTAAATAAAGTTATTTAAAATATAATTTTATTAATATTCAGTCTTTATTCATCATGAAAAACAATTAGCTGTCTAGGAATAGAATAAAACCACCCTTAATTTGTTGAGTGGTATCTACTAAAAACTTAATGAATCATCCTTTTTAACATACAGGAAATTTCCTTGAAAATCAAAGAAAGGGTAAGTAAGTACTCCCTCTGTCACTCCTCCTGTTCAGAATTGTCCTGATTATAATAGTGTAGGTGGAAATTATTTTGTACTATAAATATGACAATTTAAAAATATATCTAGAACAACAAACTTGATAATTTGATTATTTCCAAGGAGAAGAATTAGAGTTTAAAGTGATGAATTAGAGAATTTTGATTTTAGCTTTTGCTTCCCTAACACTTTCTCTGATCTTTTATTTAATTATTTTTCCTCCTCTCCCATTTCTTTGACATCTATCATTTTCACATGGCATTCTGTGTAAGCCACACCCCTTTTTATGTTCATATGAATTGATTTGACTAAAAGAAAATATAAATACTGGCCCCAGGATGTCAAGGTCCAGATCAGCTTTCAGGAGAAAGACATGGCACTCTGAAGAGAAAGATTCTGGCCAATCCAAGGACTTCCCACCCATTGTTTTACTATAACCCCTGTATCCCATAAATTCCCTTCTGCCTCCCTGAGACCTCGAAGATGTTTTGAGAAGGAATGAGTGAATAATGAAGGTGGAGCACTGACTTATGGAATTAGTGTTCACAGAAGGAAAGAGAGTTCACTTTCTATCTCTGCTATTCTGCACATAAAAATACAGCCAAAAGATCATCTGAAAATCAGAAAGCACACTCTCGACCCAAATAATGTATGCACATGTGAATAAATGAATAATAATTTAAAAAAAGATAGCACACTCCCTCCATATACTAGATCTACTGGTGCCTTCACCTTGGAATTCCCAGGAGTCCAGAAAAATCACAAATAAAATTCTCTTATAAATTTATCAGTTATTTAGTCAAGCGTATTTTCTTATAACCATCTGAACTAATTAAAACACCATGGATATACATCTAGTAAGTTGTGAAGTCAGATTTGAAACCACATTGGCTCCAGAGTTTCTTTCCACATTGTTATTGTTGCAATTTGGAGAAGTAATAAGCAATATATTTCCATTGATTAAACAGATCTAAAACAAAACTTTTAAAATCTGAAGATATTTCAAGCACAAAATTCTGTTTAGTGGTAACTTTGGGTACAAACAGAGGAGACAGTATAGAAGAACACAGATTCAGATGTTCAGAAATTTGATCAGATTTGGTTATATTTTAGTTCTTAATACGGACCATCAAGATTTTTATTTCATTAGTATTCATTGTAATTCACACTTACGTATTGACACTTAAAATACCTAATATTAAAAATGGGAAATAAAAAATAGCTAGTATAATATTACAATATCTACAAAATTGAGCCAAAATAAATATCTTTACAAATTCTTACAGATCAATAGGAAAGAGATCAATGTTTTATATAAAATGGCAAATAGTAAGAATTATGTAAGACAACATTTTTGATAATATAAATGGCTAAAAGTAAATGACAAATATAAAAATAATTCACAAATGATTAGTAATAAAATGTAATTTAACACAACACTGACATCTCATTTTTCCCATCAAATTGGCAAAGATCAGAAAAGTAGCATAGTGTGTTAGATAGAATGATGGACAAATGTTATTTCGTGCAGTAATGATAAGAAAAGAAGGTACAATTTATTCATATCATGATTATATGAAAAAGAGCCAATCAAGTTTATTTCCTTGGCCTAGTAATTGAACATTAGAATTTTATTCTAAGGAAGTAACCAGACAGAAGGACTTTTCCTACCTCCTTGGCTTTTACGTCAACTTAGTAGCTGTCCCTTTTAGAGAGCAACAATAGAAAGATGGAAGAATAAATCAGTAAAGGAAATATTTTCAAAAGGAATACACGTGTACAAAGTACATAGATAAAATCAGGGTAACTAGCACACCTTTCAATTCAAGCATTTATCATTTATTTATGAGGAGGAAATTCAAAATTCTCTTTCCTAACTAGTTTGAAAGCTAAAAATAAAATAAAACTAAAACAATCTGATTGGAAAAAACTCTTATCAGAAAGCATGAAGTAAAGTAGTTCTCACACACATTTCATTTGAGTGCTAGAATTAGCAATTTTGCAACTTGACTTTGATTCCATTGAGATGAAATCCCTTTGGAAAGTGAGTTGTGAAATGAATCATCCATGTATTTTGTATCATGTAGAGATTAATTTTCAACAATTCCCAAATGACCCCATAACTTTTAAGAGGTCCATGAAGAATTAATTCCTTTAAGACACAAAGACTTATCTTATGGGATTCATTTGGTTTTCATACTGAGGGATTACAGCTCCTCCATCATTCACAAGAGTGTTGGGAATAAACACTGGGACACAGTAGATCAACTATGAAGAAGGCATTGAAAGCCTTCTAAACCAAATATGCAACTAAGGATTGGCTATCAGAAAGCATATTGCTTTTTCTTGTTCACCTGCCATTTATGTTTTTAAACCCTGTTATTGCCTGATGTATATCTCATAGTTAAAATTGATCATATCTGTCCCACTTATTTAGTGAGCCTGAGCTATAGCAAAGTGTAACCAAGTTTCATACCAGCTTTTACTGAAATGTCATGACTATGACGGGCTACTCCACCTTTTAAAAATGAATACTATGGACAAAACTATAGACATAAAAGAAAGTTATGGCATCATTATATTTAAAACAGAAGGTTCAGAAAAAAAATCCCAATACATTAGCATTATGAAGAACTCCTATTTATTCAGACAAAACAGAATTATTTAAAACTTCTCACTATGTATAAATATATAATACCATCTCAGTGAAGTACAAAGGCAAATAAGGCACTACTGACCCTGATCTTTGGAGTTTAACAGCTAGTCATTGTTTGTTATTCAACTTTGTCAAAGCTCTATCACCTAAAGTATTTTTAATTCTTCTGTGTGTACTCACAAAACAAGAGAATGTCTTGCTATTCAATTTTTAAAATATTTATTATGGAACCAAACATACAGAATGTTTGTTTCTAAGTCACACAAGTGTTACAGGGAACTCATGTAAATCCTAGGATGTAGTTAAGAGCAGCACATTGTGAGTGGATATTTAACTTATCTTGTTTAATTATGACAGAAATTATTATTGATTTATTTTCTCTCTTATGGATCATTTCATCTCTGAAATGTGATAGGAAATATATAATAAATTTTACAATGATCCAACTAATCAGCATGCCTATGAAGAAGACAAATTGTGCTTTCAGGATTCACAGAAAAGAAGATGTAGGGATAGACTATAGATACAGAGGTCGTCCCATTCAATATAGCTGTGACCCAAACTTCTGCTTGTCATTTGACCTTCTTTCTCTAGTGTCTGGAATAACTAAGTTCACATTATATATAATTTTAACAATCCTTTCTATTAAGATAAATATTGGATGTCGTGGCTCAAACTTGCAATCCCACTCTTGGGAAAGTGAGGCAGGAGGAAAGTGAGTTCAAGTCCAGCTTAGCTACTTTGTGGTAACAACTCAAACAAGAAAAAAAAAAAAAAACGGATAATTCTCTCCTTTATTTTGCTGACTCTGTCCTCTCCACAGGACACTATGACCACAACCACTATCACTGTCTCCACTACCACCATAATCTTTTTGTTAAGTTTCTATAGTGTGACAAGCCTTTTGTAAAGAACTTTGAATGAGCATAATGTCTTCTGTTGAGCAGAATCAGTAAAGTAAAACCATAGGCAAATTCAATACATCATGTGAATTTCTGCAGTGTGGTAATGACCTATGGAGTACTGAAAGAAGTATCCTAATCAAGTTGTGAGAAAACAGGGAAGGCTTCTTAAGGAAGATGACATGTAAGTGAGGACCTGTGTGAAGCAAGACCTTGTCTGCTTATGAAGGGAGCAGTCACAGTGGTGGTGTGGTGCAAAGGTGTCATTCTAGAATTACATCTTCATGTATGTGTTGGTACATGCCTCAGTGTGAGTTGAGTTGGATCCTCCTTATTCAACCTAACAGTGGAAAATTCATCCATATTTCCCTACAACCTAGTTTCTGTCAATATCTTATCTGTTTTTTTCAGGACCAAGTCATTCTGTAAGTTTCTAAGATCCAGAAGTCTGATCACTTTGAATTTCTTTGAGGTTCACTATCTTCCATGCCATATAAGGTCTTCTTGGATTTCCCATATCACATTCACCTTATTATCCCATTACAGTACGGGCCTTCTGCTGAGATCTCATATTAAGACACTCCTCTGATTCATTGTGCAACACTTCTGGGCTCATCCTTATACTAAATTGGCTTAATCATGTCTTTCTTCTATTTAATTCCTTTAATGACTATTCATAGCATTAAGACCTAAATCTAAAAAATAATGCTCAAATGACTGGAAAGTCTCTATAGCATAGTTTTGTGATTTTTCAGCTGTTCCTACATGCACTCTGGGACTCAATTAAAATAGGATGATCATTCTGTTACCAATACATTTTGTGTTTTTCTGCCTCCCCACCATTTCTCATACCACTTAAAGTCTAAAAAAGTTTTTCTCTACAATTCCACCATTCAAATCAATAACATTAAGATTTCTGTCTTCCACCAAAAAAACTAGCTAGCATTTGTTGCCCTTAACGCAGAGAAACTAAAGCAGATACCTTAAAAGCAACTGAGGCCAATAGGAAAAGGGGACCAGGAACTAGAGAAAAGGTTAGATCAAAAAGAGTTAACCTAGAAGGTATCACACACACACAGGAAATTAATGTGAGTCAATGCCCTGTATAGCTATCCTTAGCTCAACCAGCAAAAACCCTTGTTCCTTCCTATTATAGCTTATACTCTCTCTACAATAAAATTAGAAAAAAGGGCAAAACAGTTTCTGCTGGGTATTGAGTGGGTGGGGGGGAGAGGGAGACGGTGGAGTGGGTGGTAAGGGAGGGGGTGGGGGCAGGGGGGAGAAATGACCCAAGCCTTGTATGCACATATGAATAATAAAATTTAAAAAAAAAAGATTTCTGTCTTCAAACTTCATTGTTTCTCAGTAAACTTTTGTGTCAAGGCTAAGATATGCTTCTTTGTATTCTTCTCCATGCACAGCACAGCAATGCCTCTGCAGGGTCTTGCACATTTTAGGGATGCACTAGATAAATACATCTAAAACTGCCTGGAAGCTCAAAAAATTAGAGACAAAAGTACCATATGATGTTGGACACCACTTCTGGGAATGTATCCAAAAAAATTCATTGGAGGAAGTTAAAGAGATATGTTCACTCCCATACATATTCATTGCAGGGTTATTTACAATAGACAAGAAGAGGAAGCTAGCCAAATGTTCATTGATGGAGTAATGAACAAAATAATGTGGTAAATACATACAATAAAATATAATTCAGCTGTAAGAAAGAAAATCTTTTGTTACCTTGGTGGACCTGGAAGACATTATGCTGAGTGAAATAAGTCAGTCACAGAGAAAGAGCATCATTCCTCTTACACAAGACATTTCAAATAGTCAAGCATATAGACGTAGACAATAGTTGTGACTACCATGATAGTAGAGAGATCTGTGGGTTTCAATATAGTCTCTAAAGTTAATAATACAAAATTGTGTATTTAAAACTTTGCAAAGATTTATTACTAAAATATTTGAAAACAAAACAACCTGAAGAATATACAAGGAAACTTTGAGCAATGATGACTATGTCTATTCCACTGATAGTGATGATGGTAACATGACTGTTTATATGTCCACAATTACCTAATTATATATGTTAATGTACACAGATTTTTGTGTACACTTTATGTACATAGTTATATAATGCATAATATAATGCATTATATATTATATAATATTATATTGCAATACTATACAAAGTATATTATATGTATATATTATATTTCAACAAAGCTGGAAAAATGAATACATGACTTAGATAATGATAATATCAGATAGTCATTTCTTTAACATACAGAAATTATAATCCCTACCATTTTATCTGACTAATTCTAGATTTATAATGCTGTCCATTAGGGCAGCCACTATGCTCACTATAGAGCACTTGAAATGCTGATAGCTCAAATAAAGATCTTATGTAAATGTAAAAGAGACACTGAATTTTGCAGATAGTATGAGAAACACAAGCTTAACCAATATTTTGGGTAAACTGGTTATATCACACATTAATATAATTAGTATACATATTTCTTTTTACTTGTTTAATGTGACTAATAGAAATTTAAATATTATATGTGTGGATCATATTTGTTATTCATATTTTATTTATATAAGCGAGTGGTGCTCTAAGGAGCATTGGATAAGAGAAACCAGCTCTTCAATATGCTTCTCCCAATTGTACCATATTTTATTCCTATTAATGGAATATCTATGGCCTTTTAATTTTAGTAATATTATGGCAATTTATTGCATTTTTAATTTATATTAAAAACAAATACATAAAAATTGTACATATTATCTGTGATGTCCTGATGTATGCTATTTCCTTTATCTAGCAAGAATGCTTATTGGAGTTAGTTGACAGGAGAAATTTTACTAAATTTTGGTGTCACAAATAGACATTGGAATATTGAGACATGAGAATATTGAGGCTACAGTTTGTAAAAGCATGGAAGACAATAATGTTCATTCCAGTGAAATCAACAGAAGCCTGAGATGTGACCAGGGTGGAACTGATATTTTGCTTGTTTTTGAGACGGAGTATTACTTTATTCCCCCGGATGGCTTGGGCTGCAATTCACTATGTGTGACAGGTGTGCACCACTGCTCCTAGGCTTTGGTTGAGATGTGGCCTCAGGAACTTTTTACCTGGGCTAGCCTCCAAATGCAATCCTCCTGATTTCCATATCCAAGAAGCTAGGATTACTGGGTGAGCCACAGGGCCCTGCCATATATACTGGCTGGCTTAACTAGCTAGTAATTGACTAGCACTGGGGCAGAAGGATAGTAACCTCTGAGCTAGGATCTAGAAGCACCTAGGAAGCCAAGACACAGATAGCTATCTTGCCTGGAACTAGGAAGAATGCAATCTGTAGTGTGAAGATACAATCAGAATAGTAGAGACAGGCTCTCGAAGGACAGGCTGTGATCACCACAGTTCAGATGTAAACACCAGTGTCATATCCTTGGAAAGGTTCTGTGTATAGCACTAACCATTTGTGACTCCCTCTGCACATGAAGTAATGTCTTGCTTGCTGTTCATCTGAGCCTAAAAATGACTTGTTCCTCTTCTTGACTGGAGTGAACTCCTTGGCAGGAGGCCAGTGAGATGGGCACTTCATATTCACCTCTCAAGGCCTAAGTGGAGGCTGAGTGCTAAGGCCATCAGCACTTCACCCAGCTGAGGAGCCTGTGGAAGACATTTTCCACCTATATTACTTTAGTAGTTTTTACTCAAAACACTTATCAAGCAGATAAGTGTTGGACCAAATGAGGACCAAGGTTGAGTTGTTCTAATTTAGCACCTTTTGAAGAACTCTCTTACTAATAGAACCTCAAAACCAATGGAACCAATGGCTTTGAGCAACATTAGTTGTCTTTTTCTGGCAGCAGCTCTGAGTATGAGGGTCTTTGACTGCAGAATCTGGAGAGGGAGGCATAAACCAGGTGGAAGGAAATCAAGAATCACTGTAGAGTGAGACAGACCCTTCGTCTGCTGAGGCTTTCCTAAGTGAGAGGATCTAAACTTTATGGTCTTCTAGCTGCTTGACCTTGAGCAAGGTGAAATCCTGAGACATTACCTAGTGATCTCAGAAATGGGGAGAATAATAACCCCTGCAGAGTCCATAGAGAAGGAACTCAGAGACACTAAGGGCTGGAATAGAAATCACATGAGCAAATTGTAAGAAGGGACGTTTGAGTTGACTTTTATTCTACAACTTACATTGCAGATATATTGGTGCTTGCTATCTGCCAGCACTAAACTGTGTAAAGTGAATCTAGGTAAAGTCCTGGTCTTTAGTAATAAAGTCTTGTAGAAGAGAAGGCACTATCTAATTGATTACATAAATGTCATCCTATCTATGACCCTTATTTTACCAGTGAGTCTTACTTCATCTTTCATTCAGTTTGTAAGTCTTAGTCAACCTCTAAAACCTCACTGATCACAAAACCCTATCCCACTTTTGACTCTCTGGCTACAAATTTCTTTCTATTTCTCACTCTAACCCCAATTTAGCCCCCTATACTTCACTCTATTCCTTATTTTCTCACAATCTCTCACACTACACCTGATTCTTATTCCATGTATAATACCACATTTCAGATTTTAACCTTTCTTTGCTGCTGCCCATCCTCCTGACTTTTATGTACCTCTACCCAGTTTTAAGCTATCCCCTGATTCATTACTCTACCTCTCAGTGTGAGCTCATCCCCTGAGCCATAGATAATATTTGAGCTTCTCTTTATTCCTCATTCTATCTATTAACCTTCCTGTGAGGTTGACTTCTCCCCATCTTTGGAGCTCATTGCATGAATCCCCCAGATTTACTTCATCCTTACCCTTCTCCTATCCTTCACTTCACCATGTATCCCACACAATGCTGACCCTCACTTACCCTAAGGATCTGACCCACCATGTCCGATGTCCACCCATCCCTCTGAGTTTAGTGATATGTCACAACACGTGGAGAAAAAGAAAATATAAAAGTTTAATATTTTAGCATCATGAAACACATGGGTATCCCACAATATCAGCTATAGTAAAGTATTCTGACAAATTATCACATATTTCATCTTTTTCTCATTTTTATATTTTAAACTAGGCAACTCTGTATTTCCCTCTGTCTTCAAGCAACCTTGTAAAGTCCTGTGATGGAGTTTGTATAAGTCAGAAGATTCTAATACACACCCAGATTCTGAAATGGCAGTCTAAGACCCAGATAATGCCCTGTAATGGGAAAAATGCACCAGATAAGATCAATTTTCTTCTAATTAACTCTTTATGCATCTCCTTACATGAGTTCTTTCAGAAGAATGACTGATGGAAATTACTCCTTTGTGAAAGTTTTTTTCTGGAGGGTTTATAAGACCAACCAGAACTCCACCTCCTTCTAATTTCCTGTTCCTGTGTATCTATGTGGTTCATCACATAAGATACTGACATTTGACTTAGTTTTACTAACTCTCAGTCTTAGATTTTTCATAATCCAGGATGCAGATGATTACCTCAGGGAAAATATCATTAACAAATAGAAAATGATCCACCATGAGTTGGAAGAATTATATACAATAAATAGAAGCATTGGGTCATCAATAATTTGTTAGTAAACTATTGATATATAAAAGTATATTACTGGATAATATGAGTTAATACTTGATCTTTTCTTCCATATGCAGGACAGTAATTCAACCACCTGGCCATGCTCTAGGATCTACCTGATTGAGGGTGACTGCTCCTTTCTTAGTGTTTTAGAAAGTCATTTTGCCCATAGCAAGCATGTGGTATGCCACTGTGGGGACAGGTGAGTTTGGTGACCTGATCAATAACTATTAATTTTACATTACAAAGTTGCTGAAAGTCCTCTCATTTTTAAGGCAATTATCTTCATCATTATAAGTTGAGAGATGAATGTTTGCTTCCAATAGATCTTATTTCTCACAAATTCAGAACTTAGAAAAGAGGGTTGCATAATATGTTTTTGAATGTCTATTGAAGAAAAAAGAAAATCATTTGTTTAAAATCATGAACAGCCTAATAGAAGATAATGAGACACTAAAATACCAACTACAAATAGATGACCTAAAAATGTGAACTAGAGACAAATGGAACTTCTAGAAAGGAATATATAATTATTGAGAGTAAAACATGGATGAGTAAAATACAGTGACAGATTCAACACAGCTTATAGAACACTGATCTGAATAACTTATATATTGTGTGGCAGATGATAAAAGCAGACAGTATTAAAGAGAACCTACGTGATCAAGAAGTGAGAAAAGTCTGATATACATCCAGAGAACTCCATGTAGAACTGAGGAGAAGCCTTATTTGTCTACATAATTACTAAGGATTATCCCAAATTATGTAAAAACATAAATTCTTACACACAGGACAAATAAACATAAGTGAAAACCTAGAAATATTATAATAAACTTTAATATTTCCCGAAAGAAATAAAGAACAAGAATAGGAAGGAGAGAGAGAGAGAGAGAGAGAGAGAAACTTTTATCCCTACATAAAAAAGGGGAAATAATTAGTGAAAGAACAATCTGAACAGCAAAAATAGAGTCCATGGGGTAATGTATTACCAGTGTAAATGTGACTATGTAATTCTATACGTAATTAAGCTGGCATTGACCAGTGATGGTGAAATAAGGCCAATTTCTGGCAAAGGCGAGGGGATTTTTACCACTACTAAGTTCTCACAGAAATAATGGTGAGCAATTATAGGTAAGAATTAAGGACTGAGAGTCAGGATTCTTTAGACAAAAGATCTCAGTGTGGAAAGAAATTGGTAAACATGTTGATAGACGTAAATAGACACTCACGGTATATAAATAAATGATAAAAATGATAAAAATAACCACATGTGGATAATTAAAAACAAGATGACATGCAAAACTGAGAGAGAGGGATTAGAATTCAAGGGGTTTTTGATATTTTTGAACATTTTTTGTTATTATATGATAGTTGTATAGGGTGTTTAGTTGTGACATTTCATTTTGTATACATATATTTTATCCTGGTTTGATTCATCCCCTCCAATAGTCTCTCTCTCTTCTTCTATTCTCCTTAAGAGTTTATGATCTTTAACTTGTTTGATTCAGACATGGATTACTTTAGATATTGTACTTCAAAGTCACATGCCAAAATTCAAAAGTGACCTTTAAGAGTGAAAAAGTAATAATTTTCAATTGAGAAGGAAAAAGGAGTTGTAGAAAGCATGTTTAATGTAATAAAAGGAAAAAGTTTAAAAAGTAGCCTAAAAAGGCAAAATAAATGGAAAAAAATAATGAAAATTAATTCAACAATAACAAACATAAATTAAGTAAGAGTGACATATTCACAATAGAAGGGGGAAAAACTCCACAACTTCCAACCATTAACCCAATGTAGCTACGTAGTGTCTAGAAGAGTAACTATAAAATTGAAAAGGAAATAAATATTAAAATAAAGAGGGAAAATGAATACAAGGCCAAACCTGAAGTAGAAAACTATCATGAGTAAAGAAACACAAAGGAAAATAGGTTTTCAATATAATTGTTGGAGATAAAAAAGCCTCTATACAATATTACAAATAGTGTTTAGCAACCTTAAACTTGTGCATCTTCAGATGAAGCCTCAAAGTATGCAATAAAAAATGCCAGATTCCAATAAGAAATCAACAAATCCAGATGCATAGTGTAAGATTTTAACATGTCACCCTCAGGATTTTACAGCTCAAGCAAAGTTTCAAAAGGAAAGAGCCAATTGGAGCAATAAAATTAATAAACAAATCTATAGATATTACACATAGTACATATGTATTCATAGTACAACATATTCAACAATGATGCATTAATTCTCTTATTGTGTATACACACACTATATTTCAGTTTATTTATTGACTAGTCCTTAGATTCAACAAATACAAAAATCTGTAACATAATGACAATAATCTGAGCACCATGTACTATAAAATTAGAAATAAAAACAAAACATCGTTCACATATCCTAGGCCTGGAACTGTGTCAAACACTTCAAAATGCTTAATAGTACAAGAAACAAATTCAAAATGAAAATAGGACATATTTACAATGCAATAGCCATTAAAACCCATATGTAAAATATTGCCATTATTGCTAAAGTAGTATTTAGAAGGAAACGATGGCCTTGAATTAATCTTAAAAAAAAGAAGACATTCTGAAATTAATGTGCTAATGTTAGGAAATGGGACTCAAAGCATTCTATGTTAATAATAGTGTAATATTGATAATGCATTATAATAAATTTTAATAATAAATATTAGAAGAGATAACAAAAGAAACTAGAAAGCAGAGGAACAAAATATCTAAACCTGGCTATTTAAATGACAAAAATAGGAAAAATTCCAGCAAAATCATTTAAGTCATAAATGAGAAGATTCAAATCAGTATTAATAATGGAAAACTGGAACACAGTCAGACTGTCAGATACAGTAATAAGTCCTGAGAATATCATAAATTTGAAAACAAAGATGAAATGAGCAATTTAAAAAAACATAACATCAAAATGTGCTTTTCAAATGGTTCAAATAACCTATAATCAATAAGGAAATAAAATTAATAGTTTGAAATCCTTATCTTCCTAAAAATGCTTGAGATAGTTCTTCATACAAATTCTAATAAAATAGAAATTTTTAAAAAAGGTTATCTCTAGCTTAACTTTTATGGACTAGAAATAGAGAGTTCACTCATTACAATTCTTTCAACAGAACTTATAAAGGCTAGGTAGGTGTGGTGGGAAACACGTGACACCTCAGCTTCACAGGAGGCTGAGGTAAGAATCTTGTAAATTCAAGGCCAGTCTGGGCTGTATAGAGATATCCATATTTCAAAAAAGGAGAGGGAGAGAGGATAAAAAGCATTTAAATGTCAAACATATGATGAAGTAAGACAAAAGGAATATTAATAGAGCAATTTAACATGTTTGGAAGGAAAGACAAAAGCCGCATGTTTTCTCTCATATGTGGAAGATAGATCCAAAAGATAAACCTATACACAAAAGCAAGCATGATCATATACAAACTCATATGTAGAATATGTTTGTAACACTGGAACAACTCTATGGAACTTGGTGAAAGAGGGAAAGGAAAAGCGAATGATAGAGCATCAGTAATATCATAAAACATATGTAATATGTAAAACTGTGAAGGTAGAGGATATAAGGATGTGTATTGCAAGCTGTTGAAAACCAGGGGATGGGAGAGGTAAATGGGTAAGGAAGAGAAATGGAAGGGATTGAATGAATCAAATAAAGTACACCCACAGCCGGGATACTTTGAGAAACCCCTTTGAATATCAACTTAAATACTAATAATGAAAGACAGGACTGTACAATACTACACTGTAGTACCCTCCCCCCATACACACACTAGTGGGAGGGAGAGGGTGAATGAGGAGATTAAGATGAGGGTGTATGGTTAATGGACTTCATACACCTATATGAAATAGAACAAAGAAACTTTTTGCAACTGCTTTAAGTGGGGCTAGGAGAGGGGTGAGGGGAATAGATGATAGCAGCAATGTAAGTAATGTGTAGCAGAAGCCTAAACAGAATTGTCACTATGAATCTCCCAATGTATAGCAAAAATAATTTATAATAAAAAATTTAAAAAAACTGTTAGGAAGGAAATGTTTGGCTACGCGCATTGTAAATTTTGAGGTGTTATAGAAGGCAATGTGAAATTTACTACTGAGTTACACTAACAGAGATCAATCCCTTGGGTGAGTAAATGTTTTTAGATCATGAAGGGCTGCAGTTTATTTTTTCATTAATTGTGTATTTCACATGAACCCAAATCTTGAGAGAGTTTCTAAACCTTTGGGAATTTGATGTATATTTCAAAGCCTCATTCCAACATTTCCATGTAATCTAGGGTTCCAGTTTCTGAAAGTAAATGTCTTAAGGGCAAGTGGGAGAGCAATTTCTCAGCAGGTCATATAAGTCTTTCATTTTGTTTGAACTTGTACTATTTGACTGATCTAATTACTAATTAGCTAGTCAAGATATTAGATTCATGTTATTAAAGAGTTATAACTCAGTATGTCCCAAACTTTTTACATTTTTAAACTTCTATTTACAAATTTACTTCTCAAAAATCTCTATATGGTAAGTTTTATGGCTAAGGACATTTATTCATAGGAAATACAACTTGCCCAAGTCACACAATGGCTAGCAGTGATGTCAAGGTTTGGTTCCAGCTAGACTTGTTCCAGCGTGACATTAAAACAGCACTATGCTGTTGTGTTCGCTTATTTTTTGAATTTGTACTCATGTCTTCTTTTCAAAGGCTGCAAAAGCATACATTGCAAAAGAGCAAACTTCCTGAAAACGTTGCCTGGAAAAGGTTATCCTGAATTTCCACTCAGAAGATTGGCTGTCTGCATCCCTCTCACTTGGTAAACATCTCTGTTTTATCAAAACACAAAGTGAGCAGTACATAGTTTTACTTTCTTGAATTAATTGATGGTGGAATTAGGCAGCCATTTTTCTTGAATATACACTTATGCTTCTCAAGGGTAGGTGAGGGCACCTTTCTGTCTTACACAATGCTTACAGTAGAATTGCAGGTCACCAAACATGGAGGAGAAAAACTGGAAAAGAAATAAAACAGTATCTTTTTCTCTGCCTACAGACAGCATATCACTTATATAAAGAGTAGTTGTTTATTTTTGCTTTCATTTGATACAATAAAATTTAATTTTCAGTGAAATATCATTTATGTAAACATTTTTTCTTAATGTACAATTGTTTTGATAGAAATTTAAATTTTATATTTCATATTCCCTTGCCTTTTCTAGTTGAAGATATTAAAGATTCAGTGCAATAATTGTTATTAACATGGACTGTTTTAATTATTTATGTGTATTTTCACTTGATCAAATTTTCTGGAGTTTTAGATAGCTTTGTAGTTTGAAGGATTTTTTTTTTTACTGTTTTTTAATAGTTTTCTGTAAGCCTCTTTTCTTGCTGCTCTCCTGCTCTTCTTACTACCCTCAGATTTATTTAATTGCTTTCTCTTTGTCTCCCCACTCCTTTCAAATTTAGTTTCTTCATTCTGATCTCTTACAGGTATGTTACAATTATTTCTTAAGCAAAACAATGACCACTAAGAGACCTCCACTGTGGGATGATAAGTAAATGAACATTAATAAATTGGTATTGTGATATCTATATTAGTTTCTTAAGAATGTTTTGTTTAGATTAAGGTTCTGTAACAGATTTTAAGTCATCAGATAAATAGCTTCAAATAAATAAGGTAGAATTGCCTATCTTCTCTTGGCATCTGTCAAGCATAAACTAATGGGCTTGTCTCTGACAGATCAGCAATTTCAGTTTAAGAATTAAGAGGAATAACTCTTCATTCACAGTGAGAGAGAGCTCTTATGACTCACCTTTGGGCAACCCTTTCTAGTGGAGAAGGTTTCTATACTATTTGGGAATATACAAGGAAATTTATTCAGTTATGTGGGACCTTATTCAAAAATTGCAGTATTCACTAAATGAAATGGAACCAAACTTGCTCCATCTAGCTGTCTCTCTCTCTACTGACTTCTACAGTGTTTTAGCTTCTGTGTAACAAAAATGTGTTAGTCTGATTTATGTTGTACATTGATGAAGTTCAGAACATCCACCTGAAGATGGTGCAGTTTCAGAGTCATTGTTTAATAGACCTATGTAGAGCTGTACCTTCACAACTCTGATTCTTAGAGTAGTATATAATTTCCTGACTCAGAGATATGGCTCTCTTCTTGTGTACTGTTGGAGATAATAACCCATATAATTTGCTGATTTAAACTTCTTTTTTAGAAAAAATATTAGGAAATGATAGCTGTACAGGGGATATAGAGATTGGAGCCATTTCTGTAAGTTCTTTGTGCAAACACGATGTCCATTTATGTATAATCCTTTATGCTTCTTGGTTCCCTGATGTAGAGAATGTTAGTATGTTATATTTAGAGAATGTTAAGTATGTTAAGTCATGTAGGTAGGTTGGGAAAGTGAAATTACTTTTTTTTCATCAAGCATATATAAAAGCATTTATTGATTTTCTTTTTAGACAATCACTCCCTAATGACACTAATGCTATATTTTAAACATTTTGATTAGCTTATATTAATTTTATAGGGACTCACTGTAATATTTTCATATAAGTTTAAAATTAATCTTAGAAACTATTTTTATATCATTAGAGGTAGATTGGAAGCTATGTTGTCATACTGTCATAATGCCCAGATAAAGAGGGTAAGCAGTCTTATTTTAATGATATAAACACAAAATTGTTAGACTTGAAAACTGTACTTTTTCTCAAAGTGAAGTATTCAAGGAATTAATCCTGAGAACAAAACAAAAGGGCACAGACTTAAAGAGGAAAATTCAACATGGTTGGGTGGAGCCTGTTACATTGAGTCATTGTCTTTGAACTTTTAAGAGTTCTTTGGAAAGGATGAAGTCATTGAGCAGAACAACCTATCAGGCCTAAAACAACCAAGATGGCTATGAAAATCTGCATTGGAAATCAGAAAAATATCTCATGTATTCCTTTTCTCTTGTTTCTTCCTACAGATAATATTTGCCATAAATGGTCACTTCAAACTATTCTTCAGTGATTGAGTTTATCCTTGAAGGGATAACACAATGCCCAGTGCTTCACTTACCACTCTTTCTCCTGTTTCTTGGAATATATGTGGTCATAGTGGTGGGGAATCTTGGCATGATCCTCTTAATAACTATCAGTTCTCAACTTCACTCTACAATGTATTATTTTCTCAGTCATTTGTCCTTCATTGATCTCTGCTACTCCTCTGTCATTACCCCTAAGATGCTGGTCAACTTTATGTCAGAGAGGAACATCATCTCCTTTCTGGAGTGCATGACACAACTTTACTTCTTTCTGATTTTTGTCATTGCAGAAGGCTACCTTCTGATGCCATGGCATATGACTGTTATGTTGCTATTTGTAGATCTCTGATTTATAATCTTGTCATGTCCCACAGGGTCTGTTTCATAATGATGGCTGTGGTATATTCACTGGGTTTCTTTGGGGCCACAGTCCATACCAACTGCATGTCAGTGTTGTCCTTCTGTGGGTCTCATATTGTCAGCCATTATTTTTGTGATATTGTGCCCTTGTTGAGTCTGTCTTGCTCTAGCATTCACATCAGTGAGGTGCTGCTGTTTATTATTGGAGGAGTTAACACTTTAGCACCCACATTGGCTGTTCTCATCTCTTATGCGTTCATCCTCTCTAGTATTGTCCGTATTCATTCCACTGAAGGATGGTCCAAAGCCTTTGGTACTTGTAGCTCTCATCTTATGGCTGTGGGCATCTTTTTTGGATGTATAACATTCATGTATTTCAAGCTACCTTCCAGCACTGCTGTGGAACAAGAGAAAGTGTCCTCTGTGTTCTACACCACAGTGATCCCCATGCTGAATCCTCTGATCTACAGCCTGAGGAACAAGGATGTAAAAAATGCACTGAAAAAGGTGACTGGGGGGAGGCGGTCATCCTAACAAAGTAAGTGCTCAAAAAGAGCAAGAAAAAATGAACGAGATGAAAAGTTTCCCTGGGTTCTTTAAAATCTTCTATCTCTCTTTCAGACAGAAAATTCATCGCTATTCATAAAATGTGTATCACCATGTTTAGTAAAGTAAGCCAGCCTCAGAAGGACAAAGGATAAATGCTTTTCCTTATACACATGCATGCATATACATATACCTGTATATATATATATATATAGAGAGAGAGAGAGAGAGAGAGAGAGAGAAAGAGAGAGAGAGAGAGAGAACATGATTGTATTTTTGGATCTGTCTGAGGGGACTACATGGAATCAGGAGAAGAAAGAAGGATGAGCATGAATAATATTGAAATGCAATGGATTTGTGCATGAAGATAGTATAATGAAATGCATTGTAAACTACTGAACAATAGAGAAAGATAATGCAATAGAGCGGATTAATCTGATTAAAGCATTACATATATGTATATATCTGAAATACCAAGGAGAACCCTCCTCGAATAATCAATATACACCCAATAAAATGAAGCACAGAAGGTAAATCAGGTCCTTTTTGGAAATGGGTACTAGTAGGAGGGTGGAGGATAAAGAGAGAAGGTGAAGGAGGGTGAATGTGGTGGATGTATTTTACATTGGTGTGTAAATATAGAACAATAAAACTTGTTGAAATTGTTCTAAGGAGGGAGCGAGAATGACTGAGTATAATGGAGGTGGTGAATCTAATTAAATATATTCTATAAGTACATATGTTAAAGTCATAGTGTATCCCCTGTACAACTATTATATGCAAATAAAATATAAAATAAAATATTTGTCTTATACTTGAGAATGATCCAGTGTAATTTTCTGAGAGTTGATATTATCCTTTGAAATGTTTCACAGAAATAGGAATTTGACAAAAGAGGGCGAGTAAATTAATTTTTCTGCTGGAAATTCAAGATTAAGAAATCATATGGGAAGGAGGGTCTTTCTGAGTGTTAGTACAAGAATGTTTCTGCCTGAATTTGCATGAAAATTCTGTTAATATTCCATTTTCTGAGGAAATCAATCTATCAATTTTCCTCACATGTTGTTTCACTCACTGTGAAGAGAAATTGCACAGAACCAGCTGTCTTAGTCACCTTGGGGAAATTGTTGGTTCTTTTTTAAAAAAAAATCTTGAATTTTATTATACTATAATTTTCAAGTTAAACACACTTTGATGATTGCAAAATATAAGATTTAAATTAAGCATAATAAAGACTGTAAGACAGTAGTCTAATGATCAACAGAGAATATAAAATATTCCTTATAAATAGGAATGTATTTCAGTGGATTAGTTTCCAGTGTGCAAAAAAACAAGTATGGGTATAAATGGGAAATTCATTTTGATAACTATGACCTTTTCCCACATCTCACATTTCTATAACATCATCTCATATATTTAGGATGAGATCCTATATTGTCACAAGTTTCAACTTGCCAATCACCTGCCTGCACACACTGATACCCAGGTATGTACAGTGAGGGAGGAATTCTTCATCTCATGGAGCTAATAACAAATGACTGTCTTGGAATCTGAATTAGATTTCCATGATATCTGTAAGAATTTTCCACCAATTTAGTGAGTTAAAACAATAAACATTTATTCTCCTACAGTTCTAGAGAGCAGACATTCAAAAATACTTTGAAGGGGACAAGTTAAGGTTTTGGCTAAACCTCGTTCTTTCAAGAATTTCTAGGGTAGAATCTATTTCTTGCCTCTTCCAAGTTCATGTGGCTGTGGCATGCCTTAGTTTGTAGTTGTATCATTCCAATCTCTGCCTTTGTAGTTACAAAAGAAGACTTGTGTGAAATTTTTCTCTGTCATATCTTCTGAGGGTGTATTTGATTGCTTTTAAGACCCACTTAAATTTTCCTTGATAATCTGCTCATATCATGATCCCAAACATAGTCACTTCTGCAAAGTCTATTTTTCCCTTTTCCATATAAAGTTACATTTACAGGTGCTATGGAATATGGTGTGGATATCTTTGAAGTGATACTGTGAGCCTGCTACATGTCTTCAGGGACCCATATACCTCTGAGATTAATTTAAATGTCACATTCATTTTCTCTCCAGTATTCAGAGTATTGAGTACTCTGAATGGAGTATCATGGAAAAATTAATTATGCCAATTAACTAAATTAATTCCCAAATTAACTTTATTAATCACAAACTACAAAATGTTAATTTCACTCATTCAAGGTATATATCCAAATGCTTGGAAGAAAAACACATGCTGACTCCAAGTTATTGTCAGTGACTGTCATTATGTAGAAATGATGCTTTCATTTGTTTCATGGTCTGCATCTTAGTCATCATTAAAGGCATTCATTGTCCTTTAATATCTGTCATTTATAACAAACACTAGTACCATGGCCAGCCATGATGATCTTACTTCGTTTTGCTCTTGGAACTAATTGTTTTCTTGGAATGATTGGAAGGAGATCCTCTTCTACATTCAATAAAATTGTTTATTTCAGTCAGATGGTATCTAAGCTGGAGGGAAGTCACGAATAGGTCCTAAATGCTATTCACAAGCAGTAAATCTACCTCCACCATCACCTATGTACAGAATAGTTTTGCAGAAGGGCATTGGCATGAATGAGAGAACAGGTACACATGGTAAGACATTACTTCTTCCACTGTCATAGGGATGAATTGTGGAGTTTATTAATTTCTTACTTCCTGCAGGACCTCCTACTTTAAAATTACATTTGGAATTATACATTATGTCTTAGCATGAATTTCCTATGAAATAAAAGATTCTACTTTCCAGATAAGAAAATTAAAGATCAAGACTGGGCATGGCAGGTCACTCCTGTAATTTCAGCTACTTAGCAGACAGAGATAGGAAGATCAAGGCCCAATGGTGGCCCAGACAAATGCATACGACTTTATCAAAAACAAAATAAAACTAAAAGGGTTGGCGGAGTGACTCAAGTGCAAGAGCGCCTGTCTACCAAGCACAAGGCCCTGAGTTCAATAAAAAACTGAAAGAAAAATAAAAACACAGCAACAAAAGAAAGCCAAAATTTAAAGTTCAAAGCTTTAAATTGGCTTGATCACAGATAACAATTATAAAACAAGAGTACAGTCTGAGTCTCCTAAATGTCAATCCAAGATTCTTTCTACTTTTCATCAAGAAAAATTCTGGGGAAGAAATTTAAAGGGTTTCTAACATGACTCCTAAATTAATGAATATTTACACCACAAATGCTACCCTGTTGTATTTGGTGTTTGTTTTCTTATCATAAAAGTTACAGTACTAAGAAATTTGGAAAATAATGTACTTAGGTCATGTTTTGTAAATGATGATTCCTCATGTTGGAGTCTCACTGACTTCCTCAGTCATTTACTTTGGTGAAAAGAAAATTACACATGTGAAGCATCTTATCCAATGTCTACTATGCAATGGGCATCTATGATATAAAGAATAGTAGTTATATTTGACACCATTATATTTATTACAGGATATTAAGAACTTAAACGTGTTTCTGTGTGAATCAAGTTCAGAATCAATTTTATTAACATATTATGTGAATGTGAAATTTACTAGAGATCTTTGGATGCTTTTCAATGAACTTCATTAAAGAAACTAAAAACAGAAACAAAACCAAAACACACATGGCATTTCTTGTAGGCCAGGCACAAAGTAGCTGAAGTGACAGTTAAGTGCCACATCTCCTTTGACAGTGGCTCTCTATCAGGAGAATATATTCTTGATGGAATACAAAGCACCTTAAGCAGGAGTAATGGTGAAAAGTCCAAGAAAGCTACTTAAGCCATTGAATGACATAGCCTGAGGTCACAAAATACAGTACAGGAGCAGAGGCAGAATAATTACTGACTCCTGCTTCAGTGGGAAAGAGGTCATGGAATTTTTTTCTCAGGGTCCTAGAAGATTCTGACCAAAGTCTCTTGAACAAGAAGAACAAACAAACACTCTAACCTGGGTTAGTCAGTCTCAGAATTTGGATTTTTCAAGACAATAATTTGGATTTTCAGTGAGGG